>NC_079189.1:354776923-355102423 GCF_029499605.1 Hyla sarda
ATGACCTTCCTCAACAATATAATATCAGTATGCAATATATACAACAGACCGTCCATGTGTTATTATGATAGTCAAAAACACAGAGCAGAACAGGGTTTAAGGGCATAATATCATAATGAGGACATAGATAAATCATGGTAAAATTAGTATGGCTATTTAGTAATGCCGGATAATAAACCGTATTAGGACATATGAAGGTGAAAAACATATCTGCCAATCAAGTTTCTGCAGACTAATAGAATACATATTTTTTAAGCAAATCCTGAGGAATATTCTACCAAACTATGGTTGCACACAAAGATAATGGACATTGCGCCAAACAGAGGTGGGTCAATTGATGAGAAACATTGCAGGGCAATATATTTGGACAAATGGTACAGCAACAGAAGACATATGCAGGGCAGAGAGAGGAAAAGAAAGGACATAACTAGATGAATCAATCTATTATCTGCTGAAGGACATGGTGATTAGGTGGTAGGCGACCGTAGTCGCATGTGGCTGAGAGAGTAGTAAAAGCGGAGGCATAAATGGGGATGCCGGAACTCACTTCCGGTCCAGGAAGCCGGAAGTGATGTCAAAAGGTATAATTATATGGAGAAGTACAGAGGAAAGTGCAGAAAAAATTTATAAATAGTGAGAGTTGGAAATGGTTGAACATGTAGATGTATATGTCTCAATGATTACTGACCGGAGGAAGGGAAAGAAGCCTTTCACCTGACTGGAAGTGCATCATGTGGAACGCATCTGCGTTCCACAGCGCTTTTACAACAGAAGTGGACGTTTGTGAATGTAAAATAAGGCATGGCAAAGGCAATATAGATGGAAAAGGACTGTAAGAATGGAAAATGGCCAAAATAAAGGATAATTATGTACAGTCATGGCCGTAAATTTTGGCACCCCTGAAATTTTTCAAGAAAATTAAGTATTTCTCACAGAGAAGGATTGCAGTAACACATGTTTTGCTATACACATGTTTATTCCCTTTTTGTGTATTGGGACTAAACCAAAAAAAGGGAGAAAAAAGCAAATTGGACATAATGTCACACCAAACTCCAAAAATGGTCTGGACAAAATTATTGGCACCCTTAACTTAATATTTGGTTGCACACCCTTTGGAAAAATTAATTGAAATCAGTTGCTTCCTATAACCATCAATAAGCTTCCTACACCTCTCAGCCGGAATGTTGGACCACTCTTCCTTTGCAAACTGCTCCAGGTGTCTCTTATTGGAAGGGCGCCTTTTCCCAACAGAAATTTTAAGATCTCTCCACAGGAGTTCAATGGGATTTAGATCTGGACTAATTGCTGGCCACTTCAGAACTCTCCAGCACATTGCTTCCATCCATTTCTGGGTGCTTTTTGACGTATGTTTGGGGTCATTGTCCTGCAGGAAGATCTCGGACACAAATCCAGCTTTGTGACACTGGGCTGTAGAGTGCGACCCAAAATCCGTTGATAATCCTCAGATTTCATGATTCCTTGCACCAATTCAAGGCACCCAGTGCCAGAGGCAGCAAAACAACCCCAAAACATCATTGAACCTCCACCATATTTCACTGTAGGTACTGTGTTGTTTTCTTTGTAGGCCTCATTCTGTTTTCGGTAAACAGTAGAATGAAGGACTTTACCAAAAAGCTCTATCTTGGTCTCATCTGTCCACAAGATGTTTACCCAGAAGGATTTTGGCTTACTCAACTTCATTTTGGCAAAATGTAATCTTTCTTTTTTATGTCTCTGTGCCAGCAGTGGGGTCCTCCTGGGTCTCCTGCCATAGCGTTTCATTTAATTTAAATGTTGACGGATAGTTCGTGCAGACATTGATGCTCCCCAAGCCTGCAGGACAGCTTGAATATCTTTGGAACTTGTTTGGGGTTGCTTATCCACCATTCCAACTATCTTGCGTTGACACCTAGAGCTGGGCTATATGACCAAAAATGTGTATCATGGTATTTTTGTAAGTTATGGCAGTTCCACGATATTTCCCCCCCCCCCCCATCATCATGGGACCCATGGGCACTGCTTCTCTATCTCTCCCCCCCCCCCCCCCGTTTATCATCCCAGCACTGCGCTGTCCCCCACATTGGGGAATTAATCATGATTCCCGCAAGCCCTGCTCTCCTCGTCCTACTGTGAGTTGTGGGCCACCGCCACTGGAACTCTGTACTGTACTACATATTCCTGTGCCCGAGCTGCAAAGATAAACAAAATAAACTTTAACTCACCTTCCTACGTTCCCCCGTTGCTCTGGTAACGGCCTCACGCTGGGGATGGGAACGTCACAGTCGGTGATAGGCTGAGCGCACTGTCATGTAAGGAGCCGGCCGTCTCCTTACATGACAGTGCGCTCAGCCTATCACCGGCCGAGGCAGGACATCGCTGCGACCGGTGATAGGCTGACGGCTCTGTGACGTTCCCATCCCCAGCGTGAGGCTGTTACAGGAGCAACGGGGGAACGTAGGAAGGGAAGTTAAAGTTTATTTTGTTTATTTTTGCAGCCCCGACACAAGGAATATGTATTACAGTAAGCACTGATGGATTGTGAGAAAATTAAAACTTCCCTTTTATTATTTCCCATAAAATTGTGAACAAAACATTATTAATAAATAGTGCACAAAAGTTTCTGCCGCCATCT
Source organism: Hyla sarda (assembly GCF_029499605.1). Lineage (NCBI taxonomy): Eukaryota > Metazoa > Chordata > Amphibia > Anura > Hylidae > Hyla > Hyla sarda. The sequence continues at coordinate 354,779,556 of NC_079189.1, forward strand.
TAATGAGCTGAAAGTAATATGATATTCGGTATCAACACAATTGTCTCTTGCCAGGAGTAAGTTAAACCCAAAACCACTTGTGGAGTTCAAGTCTCTGTTCACACTGATATTGGTGTCATATAATTCCGGATTGTAGCACCCTGCTAGAAGTAGATTACACCCAAAAACGCTTATAGAGTTCAAGTCTGTTCACACTGATATTGGTGTCATATAATTTCGGGATGTAACACCCAAAAATGCTTCTAGAGTAGAGTCTCTATTCACACTAATAATAGTAATTATGTCCCTGTATGTCATTTGCATAGTAATACTGCATATCCCTGGGGCAATATTTGTTGCTATACCTTGCACAATTCATTCTTGTTCTCAGCAGAAATAGACCTGATATACAGCCCCTTTTCATTTATGTTCTCATCCTCCACTCTTCTGCCTGAGCTCTTGTTTGTTGTACCAGTAAATGTCTTTTACTTGTTTTTAACAAATTGATTGTTTTTCAAATAAAGATTTATACTTTTCAATATTTTCTGGTAGTTTCGTCTTACATGGTCTATTTTTTGGTGTTGATTATTGTTAGTGACCATGAGACATCGCATCTCGGATGGCATTGAACATAGTGGGTAACCCTCATAGCAGGACGAAGAGTGCGGCGCTTGCGGATGACATATGATTAGTTCCCCAATGTGGGGGACAGCACAGTGCTGGGCTGATAATTCATTGTGGGAGAAGAGAAGCAGAACAGCGCCCACGGGTCACAAATGATTACTTCCCCGATGTGGGGACAGCCACTGCAGCTGACAATTCATTCATTCATGGGTGGGGGGGAGGGGCTCAACTGGTATTGCGGTATGGGAAAAATTTATATCGTATAGGAAAAAAAATTGGGTATGAACCGGTATACCACCAAGTACTGTTGACATCTTTCATCAATTTTTCTCTTCCGTCCATGCCCAGGGAGATTAGCTAGAGTGCCATGGGTTGCAAAGTTCTTTAAAATGTTGTGCACTGTGGACAAAGGCAAATCTAGATCTCTGGAGATTGTTGATATTTTTCCACAATTTTGGTTCTCAAGTCCTCAGACAGTTCTCTTCTCCTATTTCTGTTGTCCATGCTTAGTGTGGCACACACAGACACACAATGTGAACGTCTCTCCTTTTATCTGCTTTCAGGTGTGATTTTTATATTGCCCACACCTGTTACTTGCCACAGGTGAGTTTAAAGGAGCATCACATGCTTGAAACAATCATATTTATCCACAATTTTGAAAGGGTGCCAATAATTTTGTCCAGACCATTTTTGGAGTTTGATGTGACATTATGCCAATCTGTTTTTTTTTCCTCGATTTTTTTGGTTTAGTTCCAATAAACACAAAGGGAATAAACATGTGTATAGCAAAACATGTGTTACTGCAATCCTTTTCTGTTAGAAATACTTAATTTTCTTGAAAAATTTCAGGGGTGCCAACATTGACGGCCATGACTGTATGTGGATTGTGTGTAAAGAAAGTGAAAATTGTGAAAACAGTAAAACAGCTGACAATAAGGCTATAAAAAACCTGTGCATAAACATAGCCTTAAAACATATTTAGCTAAGATGCTACTTTTTCTTATTGCATGTAATATATTTTATACTGCAATAATTTATCTCTTTTCCTAAAATTTTAAATTAAATCTCTGGTCAGAATATGTCATAGTGCTACCTAAGTCCTTTTGTAAGTTACATATGTGTATTTTTTCAATGCCTGGAATCGTAAAAATAAGTCTTACTCTTTTTACTAATCCACCACTACTTCTGGTCTGACACTTCCCATATCCCATTGGTCTCTGTACTCTTGGGTCTTTTTCCACATGGACATGTGACCACTGCAGCCAATCACTGGATGTGGTGGGTCTTTTGCCCTACTCAGAGCCATATTTATTATTTACAGGGGTACTACAGTGGAAAACTTTTTTTTTAAATCAACTGGTGCAAGAAAGTTAAACACATTTGTAAATTACTTCTATTAAAAAATCTTAATCCTTCCAGTACTTATTAGCTGCTGAATACTACAGAGGAAATTATTTTCTTTTTCTTTTTGGAACCCAGTGCTCTCTGCTGACATCTCTGTCCATTTTAAGAACTGCCCAGAGTAGAAGAAAATCCCCATAGCAAACATATGCTGCTCTGAACAGTTCCTAAAATGGACAGAGATGTCAGCAGAGAGCACTGTGGTCATGATGTCAGCAGAGAGCACTGGGTTCCAAAAAGAAAATAATTTCCTCTGTAGTATTCAGCAGCTAATAAATACTGGAATGATTAAGATTTTTTTAATAGAAGTCATTTACAAATCTTACAATAAAAAAGAGGTAGCGTGCACTCACCGCGGGTAAACAGCTGCAGGCCCAAGGTCCGGGATCACCACGGCATAGACGAAGACGGTAAGGGGCGCTCAGAGGCCTCTGAGCGCCCCTTACCGTCTTCGTCTATGCCGTGGTGATCCCGGACCTTGGGCCTGCAGCTGTTTACCCGCGGTGAGTGCACGCTACCTCTTTTTCATTGTATTATTGGATACTTTATCTAGTGTGTGCACCCCGCAGGTGCTGCTTTGTAATTTATCGGGTCCGGAGGCTGCCAGTGTACACCAGCGGTATCGTATATCTGCATGTTTAGCTGCACGGTGTGCTCTCTCCTCCTTCAGTGGTTTTAGGCTAATTTACAAATCTGTTTAACTTTCTGGCACCAGTTGATTAAAAAAAAAAAAAAGTTTTCCACCGGAGTACCCCTTTAACCTCTTCAGGACCCATGACGTACGCATACGTCATCACATCCTGGGTCTTAAGGACCCATGACGTATGCATACGTCATGTCTTTTCCTGATCTCCGCCGCTCACCCGGCGGAGATCGGAAGCGGATCCCTGCTGAAATCCTTGTAGGCCCTCCATGTCGGCGATCGCCGCTAATCGCAAGGGAAATCGCCCTTGCGATCTGCGGCGATACCGGGCTGATCGGGTCTCTGGGACCCAACCGCCCGGTAATTTTGCATGATCCCGGCTGTCACAGACAGCCAGGACCATGCTAAATCATAAGAGCGAGGTGGCATGCCAGCCACCTCCTCCTATACCCTGCGATCTGTCGGTTAGTTAACCGACCAATCGCAGGGGGGGGGAGGTTACTTCCTCCCGTCCTGCCTGGCCCCTTGAAGTCCGGAGAGGACGGGAGGAAGACTGGAGGACGCGGCGGGGGACGGTGGAGTGCTGGGGACCGGCCCCGGTACTTACCTCGTCCCTGAAGACCCGGATCCCGGCGAGGAAGATGGCGGCGGCGGCGACAGGTGAGTAGATCTTCAGCCGCGGTCGGGCCCTTTACAGCAATGCACGTTGCCGTAAAGGAACATGCATTGCTGTATTGGGACCCTATATACTACAACTACCAGCATGCCCAGACAGCCCTTGGCATCTGGGCATGCTGGGAGTTGCAGTTTTGCAACATCTGGAGGTCCACAGTTTGGAGACCACTGTGCCCTTCCAGCTGTTGCAAAACTACACATCCTCAGCATGCCCTTACTGTCCAGGCATGCTGGGAGTTGTAGTTCTGTAACATCTGGCCCTTCAGATGTTGCAGAGCTACAACTCCCAGCATTCCTGGACAGTTTTGGCATACTGGGAGTTGTAGTTTTGCAACATCTGGAAGGGCACAGATTGGGAACCACTGTATTAGTGGTCTGCAAACTGTAGTCCTCCAGATGTTTGCAAACTACAACTCCAAGCATGCTGGGAGTTGTAGTTCGGCAACATCTGGCTCTAAAGATGTTGCCGAACTACTACTCCCAGCATGCCTGAGAATGCTTGAGAGTTGTGGTTTTGCAACAACAGGAGGCACACTGGTTGGGAAACATGAAGTCGGGGTCTACACCAGTATGTTAGTGTAAAAAAATAAATTTTTTACACTAACATGCTGGTGTTGCCCTATACTTTTCATTTTGACAAGAGGTAAAAGGGGAAAAAAGCCCCCCAAAATTTGTAATGCAACTTCTCCCGACTACGGAGATACCCCATATGTGGGCGCAAAGTGCTCTGGGGGCGCACAACAAGGCTCAGAAGGGAGAGTGCACCATGTACATTTGAGGTGATTTGCACAGGGGTGGCTGATTGTCACAGCGGTTTTGACAAACGCAAAAAAAAAAAAACACATGTGACCCCATTTCGGAAACTACACCCCTCACGGAATGTAATGAGGGGTGCAGTGAGAATTTACAACCCACTGGTGTCTGACAGATCTTTGGAACAGTGGGCTGCGCAAATAAAAAATTTTCTACAGCCCACTGTTCCAAAGATCTGACAGACACCAGTGGGGGGTAAATGCTCACTGTACCCCTTGTTACGTTCCTCAAGGGGTCTAGTTTCCAAAATGATATGCCATGTGGGGGTTATTTTGCTGTTCTGGCACCATTTGGGCTTCCTAAATGCGACAAGCCCCCCGAGCAAAATTTGCTCTCAAAAAGCCAAATATGACTCCTTCTCTTCTGAGCATTGTAGTACGCCCGTAGTGCGCTTCAGGTCAACTTATGGGGTACCTCCATACTCTGAATAGATGGGGTTACAAATTTTGGGGGGTATTTTCTGCTATTAACCCTTGCAAAAATGTGAAATTTGGGGGGGAACACACATTTTAGTGAAATTTTTATTACATTTTTCTACATATGCAAAAGTCGTGAAACACCTGTGGGGTATTAAGGCTCACTTTATTCCTTGTTACGTTCCTCAAGGGGTCTAGTTTCCAAAATGGTATGCCATGTGTTTTTTTTTTCCTGTTCTGGCACCATAGGGGCTTCCTAAATGCAACATGCCCCCCAAAAACCATTTCAGAAAAACGTACGCTCCAAAATCCCCTTGTCGCTCCTTCCCTTCTGAGCCCTCTACTGCGCCCGCCGAATACTTTACATAGACATATGAGGTATGTGCTTACTCAAGAGAAATTGGACTACAAATATAAGTATACATTTTCTCCTTTTACCCCTTGTAAAAATTCAAAAATTGGGTCTACAAGAACATGCGAGTGTAAAAAATGAAGATTGTGAATTTTCTCCTTCACTTTGCTGCTATTCCTGTGAAACACCTAAAGGGTTAAAATGCTGACTGAATGTCATTTTGAATACTTTGGGGGGGGGGGGTGCAGTTTTTATAATGGGGTCATTTGTGGGGTATTTCTAAGATGAAGACCCTTCAAATCCACTTCAAACCTGAACTGGTCCCTGAAAAATTGTGATTTTGGAAATTTTGTGAAAAATTGGAAAATTGCTGCTATACTTTGAAGCCCTCTGGTGTCTTCCAAAAGTAAAAACTCGTCAACTTTATGATGCAAATATAAAGTAGACATATTGTATATGTGAATAAAATAAAATAATATTTGGAATATCCATTTTCATTACAAGCAGAGAGCTTCAAAGTTAGAAAAATGCAAAATTTTCAAATTTTTCATCAAATTTTGGGATTTTTCACCAAGAAAGGATGCAAGTTACCAAAAAATTTTTACCACTAAGTTAAAGTAGAATATGTCACGAAAAAACAATCTCGGAATCAGAATGATAACTAAAAGCATTCCAGAGTTATTAATGTTTAAAGTGACAGTGGTCAGATGTGCAAAAAATGGCCGGGTCCTAAGGTGTAAAATGACTGGGTCCTTAAGGGGTTAAGAGGCCAGACAGTCTTTTAGGACATAAAAAAATAGCAGTGTTGTTCTTTAGTAGAATTATCTCATAACATTCAAAGTTATCCAAATAAATGTTTTACAGGGCAAGCAGGCCATTTCTGCATATTTATTTTCTTTTAATGATAATTTGCCAATTATGATGATCCCATTACCTGACCTAAACTGTCATTCAGCCTTTTCAATTGGAACAACAGCTTGAAACATTTTTAGAAATTAAATCTATGGTTTTCATTTTAAGAGGGGGCTTTTGTGAACCTCAAATAAATGAAGTATAATTTGTAAAGTTTCCTTCATGACATTAAAAAAGAAAAATCTACTTCACCCAGACAATAGGCAGTGTTATATAGGACAGAAAGTCATTTTGATGCATTGCTTTTTATTTGAAGTATTAAATGATCTGATCTAACATTGACCAAAGCTTTCACATTATTTTCTGTTATAATCTAGTAATAATGTTTTTTTCATTACAGCCTTACCAAGGCCACCTGGAACTCCTGTGGTGACAGAAAGCACTGCTACAAGTATCACATTAACCTGGGATTCTGGAAATCCTGAGCCTGTAACATATTACATAATCCAGCACAAACCGAAGAGTTCTGAAGAACAGTACAAAGAAATTGATGGTGTGGCTACAACACGGTATAGTGTTGCAGGTCTTAGTCCCTATTCAGAGTACGAGTTCAGAGTGGTTGCTGTAAACAACATAGGACGTGGCCCACCCAGTGAACCTGTCACCACAAGGACTTCAGAACAAGCCCCATCTAGTGCTCCTCGGAATGTGCAGGCACGCATGCTGAGCTCATCAACTATATTGGTTCAATGGGAAGAACCTGAGGAACCCAATGGACAGATACAGGGCTATAGAGTTTATTATACTATGGACCCAACCCAACACATTAATAGTTGGACAAAATCTAATGTAGCTGATAGTCAAATTACCACTATATCAAACTTGGTGCCTCAAAAAACATACTCAGTGAAGGTCCTGGCCTTTACTTCAGTTGGGGATGGACCTTTATCGAATGAAATTCAAGTCATCACACAGACAGGAGGTAGGTTCAACATTTTGAAATTGATAAATGTCTTATATTTTACTTCCACTGACTTATTGTTTTTAACCTTTTTTTCATTCTGTTTTTTAATTTAAAGGGGTATTGCTGTATTTTGGTTTCTCTGAATGTAGAACAGGGGCAGCAAAGTTAGTCTAGTTACTAATATACTTCATTAACCTATGTTTGGTGGCAGGTACTGAATTTCGTATCTTTCTTTACCCTGGAGATTCAATTTCTGCAGCCTACAAAATTAGTGTTGTCTTGGACCTTTCCTAGTTTGCTGTGCTGCCCGAGACAATACATCACAAGTCCGGTGCTGGCAAGTGGCTTGGCTGCTTTTTCTGTTGTGTGTGAAGCCATCTCCCTGATGACGTTATTAACATGTATTTACGTGCATTCATCATCACACAGATCCACCTCTTGTGTGTTAGATGATGTCAGGCAAGTCATATGATCAAATGGAGCATGGCTGTGCTGCAATGGGTAGAACGACCGTGTGTGGGAGGGAAAAAAAAAGTCAGCTACCACCTTGAAACAAAGAATCCAGGGGATTGTAGTCTGAAGGAGGCCACGGAAACCCAAAGTAGCCAGTTCCCAAAACCAGCCAGCAGCATAATGGGGACACAGGACATGGCCATTTACCACAAGCACAAATCCTTAGTAAACATTTCCATTACTGTATGACATTTATTTACTAAAGTCACCTTATGTTGGATAACCCCTTTAATACTGTTAAAAGAAGAATAACCTCTGCTAGGATAAGTTCAAGCAGAATTTCATGGGGTGTCATATTTATCGACCATGCATAAGCTATTGTTCCTGAATTATTAAAAGTAAATTTCACCTCAATAACATATGAAGAACATAGTTTCTTTTTTTCAAATATATATTACATTATATCAAAACTTCCCCATCATTAAAAACATTAAAAATAACCTAACCTAAATATTATGGGAGTTAGCAAAACAATTCTAAATACCATCATAACAGCTACACAATTCCCAATACTTCAATGAAGTATAAACCAGTCACAACAATACATCTATCTTCAAAACAAGTGATTATTTGCCATCAAATTTATATTTGACAATATGCTCTCATCTGAAATATTCTGTAACCCTCTTAATATCAGTACAATATAATGCACTAGAATATTGTAGAAATCTATGGTTGTCATTGTGGTAAATCATTTACAGATATATAAAGATATTTCGGTTTATTAGTGGATTTTTTCAGCTAAAATTTTATTAGCCTTTTTTTCACAGATTAAAATTTAGGTCAGAAGTAAAATTAGTTTAAATTAAATGCTCGGCCAACCTTTTTTGAAAATGTACTACAGCCTTAACTGGGATAGATTGTCAGGGCCACTAGGTACATAGACTTGTGTTAAAGGGGTACTCTGGTGGAAAACTTTATTTATTTTTTTTAATCAACTGGTGCCAGAAAGTTAAACAGATTTGTAAATTACTTCTATTAAAAAATCTTAATCCTTCCAGTACTTATTAGCTGCTGAATACTACAGAGGAAATGGTTTTCTTTTTGGAACACAGAGCTCTTTGCTGACATCACGAGCACACTCTCTGCTGACATCTCAGTCCATTTTAGGAACTGTCCAGAGCAGCATATGTTTGCTATGGGTATTTTCTCCTACTCTGGACAGTTCTTAAAATGGACAGAGGTGTCAGCAGAGAGCACTGTGGTCATGATGTCAGCAGAGAGCACTGCGTTCCAAAAAGTAAAACATTTCCTTTGTAGTATACAGACTCTAAAAAGTACTGGATAGATTAAGATTTTTTAATAGAAGTAATTTACAAATCTGTTTAACTTTCTGGCACTAGTTGATTAAAAAAAAAAAAAGTTTTCCACAGGAGTACCCCTTTAATGTAAAATTTTGAGTATTAAGTTTGTGCTATGCACACAAAATGCACACATAACACCTCAGGAAATCTTCTTTTACATTTAGATTAGTAGATTAGTTTTTGGGTTTGACTTTATATACCTTTTTCAACTGTTGGGCTCCATGCCATTGAAGCTTATTTATGCTTATTTATTTATTTTTTGTTTTTTGGAAATTCAAGCATTTTCTAAAACAAATTGATGTTATAGTGGTTTGCTTTCTTTATAATTACATTTCTTTGAAGGTATAATTTTTATGTGCATCCAAATCATGCTCTTATCTAAATTAGAGTGTCATTATTTGAAACTAACCAGTTATGTTCACTTTATTTGTGTGGATTTCCTCCCAGTATTCTGTTTTCTTCTTATACTAAAGCCTACATACTTATATTGCATTTTATAAAATTGTCCCAAAAGTTTGTGTTTGAAATGGATACATTAGATTGTGAGCCCCATTGAGGGCAGAGACTTATGTAAGTGATGATACTTTCAATATAGTGCTGGGGAATATGTTATATAATGTATTATATTATATAATATTATATGGCACTATATGTAAGAGAAATAAATAAAACATTTATTTCTGCAGTTCCCAGTCAGCCACTTAACTTCAAAGCAGAAGCAGAGTCAGAAACAAGTATACTACTGTCCTGGATTCCCCCACGATCAGACACAATATCCGGCTACAGGCTGTATTTTAAAGAAGGGGATCATGCAGAAGAGGTAAATTGAGGATTCTGCCTTGTCAGATGCTTCTTTTTACTGTTTTGTGATATCTTAAGATTTAAAGGAGGACTCCAGCCAAAACTAACTTATTATAGATAGCGGGGGGGTCCAACTGCTGAAAACCCCCATCTCCAGAACAGGACCCAGTTCTCAGTGAGTAGCGCATGCTGCAGAAGGTATACGCTCCATTCATTTCTATGGGAGTGTCAAAAAGACCCGAGTACAGCTCTCAGGCATCGCTGGCGCTCCCATAGAAATAAACGGAGCATGGTCATCTTCCAATAGACTAAACACTCCTTCACTGGCAGCCAGGGTCCCGTTCCAGAGATCACGGGGGATCCCAGCTGCCGTATCCCCGCAATCAGCTGTTACTACCTACAGGGGGCTGTAACTACCAACAGAGGGGGCTGCTAGTGCCTATTGGGGGATGTTGCTATCAACAGGGGTGCTGTTACTACCTACATTTTTTACTGTCTGCTGGGGGCTGGTAATTAATAGGGGAGGACATTTTCTCTAACTGAGCCTCTTTGAATTGAATACCCCTTGTGTAGTGCATTGCTTATGGGGAGGTACTATAGACAGAGATATAATACATTTAGAAACAATAATATATAATGTTTATTTAAAAGGGGTTATTACATGTTAAATCCCTTGCTGCTCTAGTGCTAATGCTTCATTGGGCCCGACCATTCATTATGTAGGCATGATGATGTGCTGTTCATCTACCTGGCTGCTGCAGCCAATCACAGGCCTCACACATGTCATATATGCTGGCATCAATGCTGAGGCCAACCATTAGCTGCATTGTTCACCCAGATGGATGGCATGTCATTACTGCACCAAAATAAACAAAGACCAGCAGGAGCCATCAGAGCATCTTCACTGAATTGCTAGGGGATTTACCCATCGTGTAATTTTACCCATGTGTAATTTTTTTCTTTTTTTATTATTATTATATAACATTTTCTGTAGTTATTTTAATGTTGTAAAAGTTGTCTGATTAACTTTAGCTTTGTAAGAAAGTATCAAAATCATCCTTTATGCACATTAGTAGGATGTTATCCACTGTATTTACACTTAAAGTTGAATTTGGTCAGTGGTATGTGGCCTGGTCTCAGTGGACAGATCTGTTTAGACTACCAAATTCATTTAATTGAACTCTACTATTCAGTTTAAAACAGTAAGAGGATAACGGTAAGAGGAAAAACCACATGTTAGTACATGACCCTGGTGATTGAGTACAATACTTACATTTGAAAACACTGATCACTTTTGAGTACTGCACATAGGAATACATTGTAAAAACCACTGATATTTTTGATGTTAGCCTTTTTATAGGTTATTTTTTTATTATATAAATTCTGAGTAATTTTTACTGGTTTTATTGGGAGCCTACAAAAATCACAAACTATTAACTTTTAAAATGTAACTTCTATTATTAAAGGGGTACTCCACCCCAGGACATCTTATCGCCTATCCAAAGGATAGGGGATAAGATGTCAGATCACAGGGGTCCCGCCGCTGGGGACCCCCAGGATATCAGCTGCAGCACCCCGCTTTCATTACTGCACAGAGCAAACTCGTGATGTCACGGCCCACCTCCTTAATGCAAGTCTATGGGAGGGGGCGTGACGGCCAGCAAGCCCCCTCCCATAAACTTGTATTGAGGGGCGGGCCGTGGCATCACGAGGGGCAGAGCTGTGATGTCACGATGCTCCGGCCCCTGTATTGCCCGTCATTAAGCACAGAGCGAGTTTGTTCTGTGCAGTAATGACAGGGGGTGCTGCAGCCGAGATCCCGGGGGTCCCCAGTGGTGGGACCCCCGCGATCTGACATCTTGCCCCCTATCCTTTGGATAGGAGATAAGATGTGTAGGGGTATCCAGGAATAGAAAAATAGAGCTAAATTCTTTCAAAAACTGGTCCCGTCTGTCTCCAGGTTTGGTGTGGTTCTGTAGCTCAGTTCCATTGAAGGGAATGGAGCCAAGTTGTAGTACCACACCCAACCTGGAGACAGACGGGGAGCAGTTTTTGAAAGAAATTAACTATGTTTTTCTATTCCTGGATAACCCCTTTAATATTAAAAAGTGCACAAATAGCCACATGATTCTATTTGGCCACTAAAAATTCATAAAAGTTACATTTAGGAAGGTGACAGTTTGCGATCTTGGTATTTTTAGGATCTGTCTTCAGTAACAGACATATTGGTTACATCGATAGAGTTTGTGAGCCTAGTATGTATGGCTAGTGCTAAAACAATGGGAATTAAAGAAATCTTATTTTATATTTTTTAAAAGATTCTATTTCTTTACTCTTGATTCCATCTTTCTTTAGCAATCTGTCACCTTTAATACAACTACATCATATCGGCTGCAAGGCCTGAAGCCAAACACATTGTACTACTTCCGGTTAGCTGCTGTGGCTCCATTAGGCATTGGTGCTTCAACAGCTGAAATTTCTGCCAAAACCCTGCAGTCAAGTAGGTCTCTTTCTGAATTACCGTATTATGTTCACCTAGATAATCCCCAATTACAGAGCATTTGATTGTTAGATATAGATGTTCAATATTAATGAAGGAAGTACCCAATGCACAGATAAACTGTGCTGAAATTATATAGCAAACATCCTCTTTGAAACAATGAAGTTTGACCACAAATAACATACAATTTCATAAAAAGAAATCTTCCTTCAAAACAAATTGGCAGAAAAAGGTTACAAGGAATTTTTCATAGGGTACCATGAAAAGAGTAAAGCCTTAGATGAAATGGCTCTTGAATTCTTTTCACACTTAACTTATATTTTTATATATCTTAATTCACATATGGAAAATACGGTTAATGTATTATGTCATCTGTAATAACCCAAAATCACCATAACCTCAAAGATGTCAAACACTATATTGTAAGAGTGCAGCAGGAGTAATCCCTTTAATTCTGTGTTATAGACCCATAGGCACATTGGGGGAGGGGGGGGGTGTATCATTCCTTGCACCAAGGAAGAATGGAAACATTGTTGCACTAACACAGTTTTTTACATGATATTTATCGTGAAGTAGTTAATGTGCAACATTTTTTGCACAAATTATTTTTATGACAATTTTTCCACTCTGCCCCGGCACAGGAAATGATTAATTCTTCCAGTATTGTACTACTGTATGGGTTTTTTGTAAGGCACAGTTCTTGGTTATAAAATCAATTTTCTAAGGGGAGAATTCAATTGTAATAGGGTATGTGATGCAGTGTGTACAGTTTTTATCTCATAGATTCAATATTAATTAATGAGAAAAAAAATGGGCCTTTATACTGTATTGATGGGTTTAACTATTGTTTCAAACTTCATTGCTTCTTGCATTAAAGGGAACCTTTTTTCATGCTGCTTAAACAACATGTCATCAGGGTAGTCCCTGACAACCTGTCTTTGCCTTACCTGTTTTGGCATGAGAAGACGTTTATCAATCAATGCCGATGGGGCAGGAAGAAGATGCAGGGGACCACCTAAATGACTCTAATTTGAGCACCATGAAAGTGATGACAGTTTCCCTTTACATTATTAATGTAACTGTAACTGTTTTAGAACAAATCAAAGTATTCCAAATAGTAACATGCACACATACAGGATTAGTTAATAATCCAGATTGAGGCTTTTTAACAGCAGTTCATTTAATAATGGGTATAGTATTTGACACCTGCCCTCCTGTTCTAGCAATGAGGGGTTACTACATAAACAGTATAGTCATTTTTGTCAGTATATGTTTTGGATTGGTGGGTTTCTACTTTTTATTAGCACATATATTTATGATCCTCTGAAGCTTTAAAATAATAATAGTCTTGAGAGCTGGTATAGCAACTGACGGCTTTTGGTAAGTACAAGTAAAAGTCCAAACCAACAATGCTGTTTTCACTTCGGGTAGGTACACCTTTGTATTAGATTTTCATTACATAAATAAGTTTGCATGCTTATTGTAGCTCCAGTGATCACAAAAATAAATTCTTATTTGGGAATCAACATATCTAGAGCAAGATGTTTTATGTCAAAGTTTTGTTTGTTTTCAAATATTTCCTGGTTGGCACTTAAGGCATGTTTTACTATACCTTTTATTAACATTAAGCAGTTTGGCAAAGCAATTACCGACAACTCACTTAGACTTGGGTTGTCAAGTAAGTGTATCCTCCTTTGATTACATGCAACATGCATTAATTGCAACCAGCAAACAATGTAGTAAATTGTTGTTGGCCAGTTTTTTTGTGCAGGTAGGTAATTTTACAGTGAGGCTTCACATTCATATTCTATGTCCCCATACACCTTGTCTTATTCATTTTGTTTTATTTTTCATTAAGTCTATTCATTTTATCAAGCCAAGGTACATTTTGTTTCCTGAACTATTTGAGTTTCGTTTTTCATTTAGTTGCCCTTTTCAGTTATTTTTGGTTTTGTTTTTATTTGTTTTTTGTTTGTTTTTTCCTTCCTCATTTTTTATTTTTGGATCATTTCTACCCTTATACTCCAAACTCCCTGTAATGCTTTACTGAAATCAGAGCCATCAGCTCCTCCACACGACATAAGATGTAACAGCCAAAGCTCTACCAGCATCTTGGTAAGTTGGCTACCACCACCAGAGGATCAACAGAATGGAGCTATCACGACATATTCTATAATTTACTCTGGTATTGATGGAGAAGATAACAAGCCACATGAAATAAAAGACATTTCCTCAGACACTAGACAGTACCTTTTGGAACAACTGGAAAAATGGACTCAATACCATATCTCTATGATTGCTTACACTGATGTTGGACCAGGCCCTGAAAGTCCTTCAATATTGGTTCGGACAGATGAAGATGGTATGTTTCCTCCTCTCAATCCGTTTCTATCTGTTCCTTCACTTCAAGGCCTTATGTTGCCACTGAATAAAGAGAACATTTTTAAGATTCTCTTATTTTTTCACACAAATGTTGCCAACATTTCCAAATTTTAGGCAATCTTTTCTTCTGTAAACCTGGAAAATATATTTTATTTATGTTTCGTTCTTTCTTCTTGTTTTTTAAATTGTTTTATTTTTTTATTTTTTTCTTACATTCTTGTAACTTTTTTCAATTCTTGCTCCAATTTTGGCATTTCATTGTCTTTGAAATGCCTTAATCCTTTCTTTCCTCTTGTATATTTCTTTATTGCTTTTTTTTTTTTTTTTTTTTTTTTTTAGAAACTGATTCAGTTTCTGAATTTTATTGTCTTGTGACCGATGTGCTATAAGAACAAAAGATAAAGGCTCGATAATTTGTTACATTTTTACAGTAAATCCAATCATTTTTAAAGCATTTTGTTTTTGTCTTATTATTTGTATCAGTATAACCTTTCAATGTAAGAGCTTTGAACTTTCAAAGCATCTTCCTTGGCTTTTTACATTTTTACATGTTTTTCTCTTTCTCTGATACCCTTTTTTCTTCCATTTTTGCATCAGTCATGTTTTTTGATCTTTTTAGTAAATGCTAGAAAATAATTGTTTGAAATTTTTACTGTTTGAATCAAGATCTTTTTATTCATTGGGTGAGACTGGTGACAATAATATTCTTTTATCAAATGATGTTGTTCCAGTTCCTAGTGGTCCTCCTCGCAAAGTCGAGGTAGAGGCTGTGAACTCGACAGCTGTTAAAGTTTTCTGGCGCTCACCTGTGTCTAACAAGCAGCATGGCCAAATACGTGGATATCAGGTGCATTATGTGAGGATGGAAAATGGAGAACCCAAAGGCCCACCCATGCTCAAGGACATTATGCTGGCTGATGCACAGGTAAATAACAGTTACATTGAAGTTTATTAACAATTTATTTGTACTGTTACAGTATAATATGTGTCATGTGAGTGTTTTGCTCCTAGTAGAATAGTGAAAACTAGTAATACAAAAGCTATTATTTTCAGCAGCTGTGGTCGACTTGTATCATGCATTTAGTTTGGAAGTGATTGGAAGATATTGCACTGCCTGATATAATGTGGGAAACAGAACATAGAGTATCAGTCTGGTTGAAACAAGTCAGTAGAAATGAGGTCTGCTTAAAAAGGGTTCCCTGGGACTTAAACATTAATGGTCTGTTCTAAGGGTTAATCCAGGATTCCACCAAATAGCAAAATATAAGGGGCAAACTGCAGTTCCAGCCACAGTTTGAGTTTCAGGTATAAAAAAGCCAAGTCTGAGGTCCTATCAGAGAGATAATTTACTTCCATGTATAAATGGGAGATGTAGGTCCAACAATGTTGAAATGAAAGCCTGGCTTGCAAGATAATTAAGCTATGGTGAAAACTTGTTAATGAGCACTGCTCAACGAGATCCACACTTGTTATTGGGACCTGCTTGGCCAGGTGAAAGGGCCTTGAAAGAAGAAAAGCCTTGCTACAGCTGTAACATTATACTTATTGTTGTGCCCATATTTTTTTATTTTTAGCTTGGAGATTTGTATATGTCTGCTATGTTAACAGCATTTGCATTGTAATCAGCAGTGCCCCCAAGAGTACCCTAGTCGGCACAATATGTTCTCCATGGTCCTGCCATATCTACCACAAGAAGAAAGTTATCTTTACACTTCTTCTTTCATTGCCTATCTGTACACTATAATACATTCCTGAACAAAATGATGGGTGATAGTATAGCCGTGTCAAGTTCCAAATCAGTGGGAATGCTCTCCTGAATTTGGGAGTTATGCTGTTTCGCACCAAAAACAGGGCACGTGCGAGGCCCTACTCACAGTTTGAGAAGAAATAGTATACAGGATTGGTCAACAATAATGGATGACTGTGAGTCCTCATGACTTGCAGTCTCCCACTATTGTGTGAAACATATATTGCTTTTGCAATCACTTATTTTTCTAAGTAACCATCTACATGTTTACAGCATGAAATTGTCCATCTAGTTGATGATTAGACTTGGTTTATACTTTGTGATTGCAGGTTGATCCAGTTTATTTTATTTTCCTGTTTTTTTGTTTTTTTTTTATGCTAGGATTGGATCACATAAGAAACAGCGATCCACATTTGCAATTTGTTTTTGTGACTAGACATTTTTTATCTGCATCTTCTACATGGCACACATTGGCACAGTGTGACACATTTTGCCTTTTCCAAATGTATTTTTGTCACAGCACAGAACAATGTAATTCAAAGGTCAGAAATTAAATCTCACAGCACTTAATGACCCTAATATAGATAAAACCAATTATTTATTAGTATGCATTAGGGCTCCATGATATGGGGAAAATGTGCGATTGGGATTATGGGCCTTAAAGGGGTATTCCGCCCCTAGACATTTTATCCCCTATCCAAAGGATAGGGGATAAAATGTCAGATCGCCGCGGTCCCGCTGCTGGGGACCCCCGGGATCCCTGCTGCGGCACCGCGCTATCATTACAGCACAGAGCGAGTTCGCTCTGTGCGTAATGACGGGCGATACGGGGGACGGAGCAGCGTGACATCATGGCTCCGCCCCTCGTGACATCACGGCCCGTCCCCTTAATGCAAGTCTATGGGAGGGGGCGTGACGACCGCTACGCCCCCTCCCATAGACTTGTATTGAAAGGGGCGGACCGTGACATCACGAGGGGCGGAGCCATGACGTAACGATGCTCCGGCCCCTGTACCGCCCATCATTACGTGCAGAGCGAAGGGGTCCCCAGCAGCGGCACCACGGCGATCTGACATCTTATCCCCTATCCTTTGGATAGGGGATAAAATGTCTAGGGGCGGAATACCCCTTTAATATTGCGATTTCGATATGCGCTGCCATGCGATATAATAAATAAATGGTGAAATCCTGCCATTTCATGTCCAATCTCCTCCATTTTACAACTATCCACTCATTTCATGCCCACCACCCATTTCACATCTCCCCATTTAATTTCTATCTCCCCCCCTGTCACATTCTCCCTTCATGGTCACTTTTTCTCCCATCACATTTTCCCCCTATGCCACATTCCCCCCTCCCCCTGTGACATTCCCACCTCCCCCTGCCACATTCTCCTCCCCCATATCACATCTCACCCCCCCTGTCACATTCCCCCCTCCTTCTGTCACATTCCCCCTGCCACATTCCGCCCCCCTTGTCTCATTCTCCCCCCGTCACATTGTCCCCCCTGTCACATTCCCCCCTCGTCACTTTCCCCCCGGTCACATTCTCCCCCCGTCCCATTCTCCCCCCGTCACATTCTCCCCCCTTGTCACATTCCCTCCCCCTGTCACATTCCTCCCTCCCCCTGTCACATTCCCCCATCCCCCTGTCACATTTCCCACTCCTCCGTCACATTCCCCACTCCCCATCACATTCTCCCCCCTATCACATTCCCCCCCCCTCCCCCGTCACATTCTCCCCCCGTCACATTCCTCCTCCGTCTGTCAAATTCCCCCTGTCCCATTCCCCCCCACCTGTCACATTCTCCCCCATATCACATCTCCCCCTGTCACATTCTCCCCCCTGTCACATTCCCCACTCCCCATCACATTCTTCCCCCTGTCACATTCTCCCCCCCTCCCCTATCACATTTTCACCCACTGTCACATTCCACCCCCCCATCACATTCCCCCCGTCCGTCGCATTCCCCTGTCACATTCCCCCTGTCACATTATCCCCGCCCCCCTGTCTCATCGATCTGACTTTCATTTAAAAACATCAGTGGGTGTGGCTTATGCAAATTAACTCTTTAGACACATTTTTATCGTGTTTAGTTTGTCTTAAAAACATTCATAAATCAAAATGTGAATTCAGTAGAGTAAAAAAAAAAACAGACATGGTTTCACATCTACATCTTGTATAGTGATCCTAGGCTTCTTAGCAAAATTTATTAAATGCAATAGATACAATAGATAGGTGACAAAACATAGCATAGGAGAGCATAAGGACATTTGTTACCTATTAAAGGGGTATTCTGCCCAAAGGATAGGGGATAAGATGTCGCAATCTCTCCTGCAGCACCCTGTGTCATCTGCTGCACAGAGCAAAATACAGGGGCCAGAGTATTGTGACATCACAGCTCCGCCCCTCGTTATGTCATGCCCCGCCCCCTCAATACAAGTCTATTGGAGTGGGCATGACGGTCGTGCTGGCGTGGCATTAATCCTGATTAGCTTTTTATATTTCATAACTGGAGCTAAGCTGATACCAGGGAACATCGCCTGAAAAGGTGATGTAATGAGCTGATTTGCATATTCCCCTACCCAGAAGGCCTGCAGAGTGCTTAGTGGCCCTTGAAAGCTCCGTCACACCAGGAGTGGTGAACTCTCCCTGAGTTAAATACTCATCCCATTTATATATCTATATCTATCTATCTATCTATCTATCTATCTATCTATATATATATAAATATATATATATATATATATAGTAATTGGCTCCAGAAAGTTAAACAGATTTGTAAATTACTTCTATATAAAAAAAAATTAATCCTTTCAGTACTTATGAGCATCTGAAGTTAAGGTTGTTCTTTTCTTGTGCTCTCTGATGACACCTGTCTCGGGAAATGCCCAGTTTAGAAGAGGTTTGCTATGGGGATTTGCTTCTAAACTGGGCGTTTCCCGAGACAGGTGTCATCAGAGAGGACTTAGACAGAAAAGAACAACCTTAACTTCAGAAGCTCATAAGTACTGAAAGGATTAAGATTTCTTTATAGAAGTAATTTACAAATCTGTGTAACTTTCTGGAGCCAGTTGATATATATATATAAAAATGTTTTTGCCTGGAATACCCCTTTAACTCTGCAGGGTGCCCAAACTTTTGCAGACACCATTTTTGTTGGTTTTCTGTTATTTTGAAAGTGTAAATGATGGAAATAAAATCTAACTTTTGTTAACATATTATAAGAATGTCTAATCTTTAATTTGATGCCTTTTGGAGATTTTTCCATCTTTCCTTGGCTTCTTAATGCACATTATTACAAATTTTTACCTGGGGTGCCCAAACTTTTGATCCCCACTATATTTTAATAGTTCCACATGCAGTAATACCAAATATGTTTGTTTATTTTTTTTTTTTTTTAGGGGAGCGGCTAATGTGGATTTTCAAATCCTTTTTTTATACAATTGTTTTTCACATTTATTCCCATAGGAGACTATTTATTGCAATCACCTGATCGGTAATATGAGTGATCCACTTGTATAGCCTGCGAAAAGGCAGACTATGCAAATAAATCCTGGAAGAGAGCGGCATAGAGGAAGTAAGGAGACCTCTGGCCGCCATCCTGACTAAATGAACACCTGCAATCCTGCTGTGGGTGTTCCGATGAGTTTGACAAAGCCCCCTAATGTTTTAGATGCCGTGATCAGTATTCATCACAGCATCTGAAGATTTAATGGCGGGTATTAGTATGATCGCTAATGTCAGCCATTAGCAGTGGGTCCCCGGCTGATAGCAGCCGGGATCCACGGTCTATGAAGCAACTGCAGCTCCTGAGCTCACTTTATAGTCCAGATGCCTCTCAGGATGTACATATATGTCCTGGTGAGCTAAGTGTACATTTACATCCATTGTCCTCTTATATTATGGAAGAAGTTATTATAACATGATATCATAACAATCATACATTTAGGGTGCATTCCCACCATGTTTTCACTCTCTGGCTACTGAATCCGGCTTCACAATTTGAAAACCACTGTTGCATCCCTGTCAGATATGGTGGGAAAATGGTCCGACCAGAGTCACTAGAGTAGTCCTAGTGACTACCCATTGAATTAATTGGGTGACGTCACGGGTCTGGCAAGGAATATGGCAGCAGGCAGTTTTGAAATCCTCTTGCTGGATTCGGCTGCCGGAGAGTGAATGCTGGGAATGTACCCTAACATTACTATATCACATTTTTTGTTGTGTACTTTGTGAGAGAAGTTTTTATTTTGTAATTTTGAATTAATTCAGTAGGTTTTCAGACCCTTTCTTTTTTTCACATTTTGTTACATTGCGACCTTATGCTACTATTAAAAACTATATTTGATTTCCCCATCATTCTCCACTCAGTACCCATAATGAGAATGTGAAAATAGAATTTTAGACATATTTGCAAATTAATTATAAATAAAAAAAATTTACATGGACATAAGTATTCAGACCCATCGCTGTGACACCTGAAATTTAGCTTTCCCCATTTTGTCAATCATCTTTGAGATGTTTCCACACCTTGATTGAAGTCAACCTGCACTGAAATTCTCCATTAGCATGATGCCCTCCATAATGTTTAAATGAAAGAAGGTTGGAACAATCAGGACTCTTCCTAGAGCTGCCCCCCCCCCCCCAACCAAACAAAATAATCAGAGACAAAGGGTCTTTGTAAGAAAGGTAATCTCTTCCTGTGCTCCTGAGAGTTCCTATGTGCAAGTGAGATTAATTTACAAACGGTGAACCATCACTTCAGCACTCCACCAATCTGGGCTTTAAGGCAGAGTGGTCAGGAAGAAGCCTCTGCTCAGTAAGAAAAACGCATGAAAACCTGTCTGTAGTTGCAAAAAAAAAAAAAAAAAAAAACCTAAAGGTCTCTGACTGTAAGAAACAAGATTCTCTGGTCTCCTAAAAAGCAAGATTGAACTTTTTGGCCTCAATTCAAAGTGTCATGTCTTTAGGAAAGCAGACACTGCTCATTGCCTGCCCAATGCCATCCCTGCAGTGCAGTATGGTGGGGGCATTATCATTCTCTGGGGTGTTTTTCAGAAGCTGAAACTGGTCAGTGTTGGGGGAAAGCTGAAAGGAGAAAAGTAAAGAGATATTCCTGATCCAAAGTGCTCTGGACCTCAAAATGTCTATTATTCTGTTTTCACTTTATCATTATGGAGTATTGAGTGCAGTAGTATCGAAAAAGTGAAAAGTCGGAAGACTTTGCAAATCACTGTAATAAAGAAGCCATTTGAGCTGGTAATATGGATAGAACTGTTGCCTTATGTCCAGACATTCTCAATTTAACTTTACGCTTTCCTTGTGAGAAATTAGACAAATGTGAAACACTTTAAATAGTGCTTGATAAGACAAAATCTGAAAGACCTAGACATGCACAAATTTAATATGTTGAAGAGAATTTGGTAAATTTATATCAATAAACAACCTTACAAACAAGGATTTAGTAAATATGGGACAGTTGTTAGCATTATGTTTTTTGTTATACCCTTCCCCCTATATTTGTCCAATCTATTTTTTGGATTAAACAAAAAAGGGAATGCACCACGCCATTGACAGATCTTTTGGATAATTTAGTTTCCTAAAAGACAAATAGCATCAGTAGCGTCTTCCTTTCTCAACTTTTTTTTTATATATCAACTGGTTCCAGAAAGTTAACAGATTTGTAAATTACTTCTATTAAAAAATCTTAATCCTTTCAGTACTTATGAGCTTCTGAAGTTAAGGTTGTTCTTTTCTGTCTAAGTGCTCTCTGATGACACGTGTCTCGGGAACCGCCCAGTTTAGAAGCAAATCCCCATAGCAAACTTCTTCTAAACTGGGCGGTTCCCGAGGCTCTGCAGCTTGCCCCCTGTGTTAGCCAAAAATAGTTCCGCAAGTCACAGACAAACTTTATCATTCTTCATTTTGTGTTATATCTGCTAGCTGTGCATGAGTGGGACTATATTACCCAGATAGAGAAGGACTATGAAAAGTTGAAGAAAGCCTCAGAATTTAGTAAACAAAAAAAACGAAGAGAAAAAGTTACATAAACATAGAGGCTACTAGAATACATTGTTTCTGGTAAAAAGGATATTATGTGAACTATTATTATATCAACTTACAATGCTATATGAGAAGTCTTACCGGATGTGACTAACAAAACTCATAGTGATATCACATTGACCACCCATACCTTCCCAAAGAACTAAAGGAAGAAGACAAAGTCCACTGTGACATATAATTGTTGTGGCTGAACGGGATTATTATTGTGAAAATAGGGATTGACGACCATCCAATCCTAAATCTTTTGCCAACATAGAGGGATCTTGGGGACATACACTTGCTGTCCATTTTATTAGATACACCTGTTTAACTATTTGTGTTATCAAGCTGTTGATCTGCCAATCACATGGTAGCAACTCATGTACACATGGTCAAGACGACTTAGGCATGTACACATGGTCAAGATGACATGCCAAAGATTAAACTGAGCATCATAATGGGGACAAAAGGGAATTTCAACTGCAGATCTGCTGGGATTTTCATGTACAACCATGGTCAAATGGTCTCAAAAAAGAGAAAATATCCAGCATTGTTGATGTGTGAAGTTAGGAGAAAATATGCAGACTGGTTTAAGATGACAGAAAGACTATAGTAACTCTAATAACAACTCCTTACTGTCATGACCATGGGTGGACAGGGAGAGTGAGACCTAAGCTGTCCCTAGAAACACTCTCCCTGCCTACTTGCCCATCCTCCCTAAATGGCGGATCGATAACCTGGAGCCAGTCCCTCCCTGTGCTAAAGAGCGATGGGCGTAAAGGTACACAAATAATACTGTACATTGTCAGGGGCAGGCCAGAAACATAACGGGAAAACAACCAAACAACCAGATAACCAGACAGGATATACATAGACAAACAGGGCAGGATATAGCATACTAACATACAGTTCAGAAACCAGAATGAAGATAAATGGCTGATATGAATAAATGAAGACTAGATATGGAATAAGTATACATCAGAAACCAGGAGATGCAGGGGATGAACAGATGAACTGAATGTAAAACACTAAACTGGTCAGGAAACATAGAACACTGTTCACACTGGACACTGAACAAAGAACAAACTAGTCTTCCCACTCCAAACATGGAGGGAACTCAATACAAACGCCAAATCGACTTCTAGCCAGCAGGCACTCTCCGCCGTGTGATCAGGATACTGGCCTAGAAGGAAACTGAAATATAATACACAGAACTCTAGACTGAGAACCAAATGAGTCTGAACAGACTCCACAAAAGCCAAACTCCAAAACTTGGAGGAATACAGGTCAGGATACCAAACAGGAATAGTACAAAACCAAACTCCATAACATCGAGGAATACGGGTCAGGACTCTAAACAGGAATAATAAATACAGAGCACGGATACAAGCAAGACTCACAGTGTGAACACAGACTAAGATATAACAAGGTACTAAAAGGCGCCAGATGTACTTAAAGCCAAGCAGACTAAAATCGATATTATACCAGGAATCAAGCCATGATTAAAACTCAGATATTAACAAACAGACTAAAACAGACATAGCAAAGGTAAAACTGATAACCAGCTCAGAGTACAGGCAGAGCTCGGGTTTTAAAACCACATCCAAGCTGTCATTGACTGAGAGCATTAACTCTTCCAACCCAAGAAAGAATTAGCACAGAACCTGTTCACACATAAAAACAAAGTCTGAACAGGGCCTAAAATGAAAAAATACAAAAGCACAAAAAACGGACATTACACTTACAACCAATAAATGCAGAATTCCATCTTTGAATGCACAACATGTCAAACCTTGAAGTATATGGGCAGAAGACCACACTGGGTGCCTTTATTGTCAGATAAGAACAAGTTCACAGTACACCAATGGTCTACATAGTCACCAGATCTGAGTTCAATAGAGCTCCTCTGAGATGTGGTGAAATAGGAGATGTGCAGCCAAGAAATCTACAGCAACTAAATGATGATGCTATAATTTCCACATGGGCCAAAATCTTGGAGGAATAGTTTCAGCACCTTGTGAAAAGGTTGCCACAAAGAATGAATGCAGTTCTGAAGGCAAAAGGGGGTCCAACATGGTACTAGTAAGGTGTACCTAATAAAGTGGCCAGAGAGTGTAATTATACCCATAGTCATCCTTTTACCTCCCATCCCACTGCCATGATGGCTAAATCTATTGTAAAGACTGTGGTGTGGTTTGCTTTCCTTGTCAAAACATACTTGTTCAAGCAGGCCTTACTTTCCAATATAACAATTGATTAATAAAACATCTTCTTTTCTCCATTTCTGTTAGAAGAGGCAAGGGTATCTGCCACCTGTTGTTAGGATTGTCTTATTGCTAACAGTTTATGATGTAATTGTATATTACACAATATTGGCAAACAGACTGTAAGCAGTAGATTCCATTTGTTCAGACAATATATTGTTTATTTAGATTAATAATGTGTGAATATATAGACTAATAAGCCTAATATAGCTTAGAGATTGCAATATATGCCAGTCAATAATAGAATGCCACATTCAATTTGGCATAGTGCTTTTTTCATGATGACCAGAAGTATAAGGATCTGCAAACTATATGTACATATATCACCTTCTCATTCAGAGTTTTCTTTATTTTCATGACTATGAAAATTGTAGATTCACACTGAAGGCATCAAAACTATGAATTAACACATGTGGAATTATATACATAACAAAAAAGTGTAAAACAACTGAAAATATGTCATATTCTAGGTTCTAGCCACCTTTTGCTTTTATTACTGCTTTGCACACTCTTGGCATTCTCTTGATGAGCTTCAAGAGGTAGTCACCTGAAATGGTCTTCCAACAGTCTTGAAGGAGTTCCCAGAGATGCTTAGCACTTGTTGGCCCTTTTTGCCTTCACTCTGCGGTCCAGCTCACCCCAAACCATCTCGATTGGGTTCAGGTCCGGTGACTGTGCTGGTTCAATATGCCTTCAATTTTGAATAAATCCCCAACAGTGCCACCAGCAAAGCACCCCCACACCATCACACCTCCTCCTCCACACCAGCACACCTGTGAAGTGAAAACCATTTCAGGTGACTACCTCTTGAATCTCAACAAGAGAATGCCAAGAGTGTACAAAGCAGTAATCAAAGCAAAAGGTGGCTACTTTGAAGAACCTAGAATATGACATATTTTCAGTTGTTTCACACTTTTTTGTTATGTCTATAATTCCACATGTGTTAATTCATAGTTTTAATGCCTTCAATGTGAATCTACAATTTTCATAGTCATGAAAATAAAGAAAAAACTGAATGAGAAGGTGTGTCCAAACTTTTGACTTTTGGTCTGTACTATATATATATATATATATATATATATATATATATATATATATATACAATAGAAGTAAACAAAGCATTCTCTAAGCCTCATGCAAATACTTTCAAGGGAAACTTTCAGCTCTAGATGATGCTCAGAGCTCAAGTTTCAAAAAACACACCTCCTCTATCTCTCACCCCTCTCAACATAGAGGGATTAAAGGGGTATTCCGGCTTTATACATCTACCCTTTGGATAGGGGATAAGATGTATGATCACAGGGGTCCATCACGGCCATCACGCCCCCTCCCATAGACATGAATGGAGGGGGCGTGGTGTGAGGTCACTAGGGGGCATGACCGTGACGTTACGTCCCCGTAACTGAGGCAACGCCCGAGATCGTGGAGGTCCCCAGCAGTGGGACGCCTGCGATCATACATCCTTTGGATAGGAGATAAGATGTATAAAGCCGGAAAAACCCTTCAATGTACATAATGAACCTCTGAAAGAGAGCATATATGCATTCTGCAGCTTAGCACTTGAGCCCTGAGCATGATCTATAGCTGACAGATTTCCTTTACGTTCATTAAAAATTAACATGTTGGAATACGTTCATATAGACAAGATACTTGAGCTGATGGACGCTTCGTTCGGAATTTTCAATACATTTTTCTTTGAGGCAGAATTGTAAGTGTTGGGGATTAATATTTCTAACAAGAACTACAGAATGATTTTTACAACAGTCAGGATAGTTTCTTTTTGGAGTGCATTTTGAAAACCGTCATAAAATAGTCTGTAGCCTTTTAAAGAGGTGAGGAGGCCGCTACTGGAAGTATACTTGAGAATTACATTATTTGAGCACATGTGTCTCCAATTTGGGAGTACACTGAAATATATAAATATGAAAATCAGCTTTAGATTTACACAGAGTTCAATAATGTAACACTCAAATTATTTGGAAGGACCTGAAGAAATTAGATGGAACCCTTGGCATAAATGGTTCTTCATGTATATTTTGTATTTTCTTTCCAACTTTTTACTCTTAAACAGTGGGAATATGATGATACTGCTGAACATGTGAGTAACGTGGATTTGCTGGTCTTAATGTGTCATTTTCAGCGTGCCGTGTGTATTATTTCTTTGCACAGATGCATGCACTAACATTCCACATTGGATTTTTGTTTGACAATTACCATTTGGCATGATTTTTTGTCTGAAAAATAGTTTAAAAAAAAAAGAGATTCAACAGTTACAAAGGCATTGTATTGGAATGGCTGTTTGAATGGCTGCTACTAATGTTGCTTTAGTTTTGCTGCATCTTTGATGTATAAAACAAGGATTGGCCAGCCTTTCAGAAGGCAGACATAGCTTTTCATTCCTGTCAATGGCAAAATCATATGTTGTTTTAGCAGTCCAAATGCTGTATGTATTTTATTTTACTTGAGGCTTAGCTACCTGTGTTGTGCATGACTCCACTCTGCCAGGAAATGTTCTGTATTTTAAAGCAGACCTGAATGAATATGTTTGCAAATAAATTCTACAGAGATTAAGTTAACTATATAATATACATTAAAAAAAACACCTCATACTAGAACTCTTTGTAAAATTAATGTTACTTTTGAATTATTTTTCTTTGCAAAACATCAAAAGCATGTTGTTGTTGGACTTTTGATTCATTTTAGAGACATTGCTTATGACTTATTGTATGATGGATTATTGTAGTATAAATACATTTTCCAACACTGACCCTTAAAAAGGTAGTCATACGCACAAAGTTTTTGACAGACTGAGCAATGTCCCAATAACAGAATTTTTTAAATGGCACCTTTGGCTCTCCTATCTGAGGACAGAATAGAATAGAGGTGTAGTTGAGCTTGGGAATATATATATATATATATATATATATATATATATATATATATATATATATAATCTGTATGTATAAAGTAGTTTTCCATATAAATTGAGTTGTCATTACAAGTAGAGAACAAGTAGAGAAAGTAGGCTTTTACAAGTCCTAGTAGCATTTACAGTTTTTATATAAAAATATTAAATGAAATAATAGAAAACTATATATTTCTAATTACAGCATATGGTTTGCTGTGCTAAGATAAGAATCTTTAGAAACATGCTTTAAAGATAAAGTTTTGACTCTGTGGCCAAATCTTTGTACATATGAACACCTTTATGAATTATCAATGCTTGAAAATATAAATAGTCTTGACCTTTCAATTATATTTTTATTTTTTGGCATTATTCACCTACTCAGCCTCTAGCAATGCCATTCTGACAACCACCAGATTCCTTCTGATCACCAGTTCCTGGTCCTGTCTCATCACAAGAAAATTACCTCTTAGCCTCATCATTGTGTTGGCCAGTGATTGGCATAGCAGGTATTTCCTTGTATCCACATGGGAACAGGAAGAGGTGGTCAGCATCGGAGCAGAATTGGTGGGAGATCAGGATGGTGAGTAATGCTTTTTTCTTTAGAAACCCAGCTTCACTACGTAAAAAGGACAGCCTCTTTAAAGGGGTTTTCCAGTAATTGAAAAACAGATATTTTCTTTCCGTCGGTCTCCAGGTTGGGTGTGGTTCCGCAGCTCAGTTCCATTGAAGTGAATGGAGCCAAGTTGTAATACCACACCAAAAGTGGAGACAGACAGGGAGCGGTCTTTTAACCCCTTAAGGACCAGACCGATTTTAATTTTGCATTTTCGTTTTTTTCCTCCTCGCCTTCTAAAAATCATAACTCTTTTATATTTCCATCCACAGACCCATATGAGGGCTTGTTTTTTTGCATCACCAATTGTACTTTGTAATGACATCACTTATTTTACCATAAGATGTATGGCGCAACCAAACAAATATTATTTATGTGGGAAAATTGAAAAGAAAACCGCAATTTAGCAAATTTTGGAAGATTTTGTTTTCACAGTGTACACTTTGCGGTAAAATTAGATGTTTTCTTTATTCTGTGGGTCAATACGATTAAAATGATACCCATGTTTTATGCTTTTCTATAATTGTACCGCTTAGAAAAAAATCTCAACTATTTTAACATATGTTTGAAATTGAAAAGGAAGGATTGTCCGGCACAAAGTATGCTCTAAAAGATCACTTTTATTCATGCCATAGCAAGGAGACAGACATCACTGGACTGCGGTAATCTAACGCGTTTTGCTCTCTCTTGAGCTTAAACGTAGACTAAATACAACAGTCAGACATGCAATTAAAATAGAGACTCAATGGTCACATGATAAAATACCTAGGGTAGGTAACAATTATAAAAAATCGGCATGGATATCATCTGTTAGTATTACAGCGTGGACTGGACCCCTCTACTGTTGCGTTTTTTTACTCCCTTTTTTGTGTGGATGCACTCCAAACATTGTGTGCAAGAAATAGCAAATATGTACACATACACCTATATATATGTGCATGCATATAAATACATAACACAATGAATTGTAATGTGCAGGTATAATACCTGCACAGGTCAATATTAGAGTGGAATACTCAAAACCTAATTATCTATATTAATTAATTATTGTAACTTAAAGACTTACCTGTATGAGTCTACTAAAAGATGATAAACACACTCCAGATTAATAGGTATACATGATGATAACTTGAACACAATTAAATTTTCTGCGCAGCTTACTCCATCCAATATTCAATAGTAGAAAGAACAAACTCGGCACTGCTTCCTTAATTGTTAGCACCTGACATCCAATGCCTCTGCTGGCTCAACCACGTCTGATGGTGCTCACTGGTAATAGCAAAGTCCAATGCAAACAATCCGTGGAAAAGAGAAAAGAAAACCAGGGCAACTCACCAAATACGTAAACTTCAAGCTTCTTTATTGATCCATGAAGGGTATAAACAGTGCAAGACACGGGTGGACAAAAAACAGGGGGACGTTCGTTCGGGGCTACGGTGCCGTTTCGCAAGATATGCTTCAACTGGCCCACATCGTCTTCCAGCCGGAAACACCTTTAAATATCCCTCCCCTCCGTTGCCATAGAAATGAGCCAAACAAAAGGTAAGTGCAATTAAAAATGTTAAAAACAACTGTGTGATACACCTAAGATTTTCATTTATGTTAATAGTGCACTGAGCTCAGTACGTTCATTGAGACCTAAAGGCCCCATTGCTTCCAACCGAAGAATCCATTTCGTTTCATTTATTAACAGGATTTCTTCTCTATTTTTCCCAGCAACACCATGTTCGATCCTTTCAAGTCCGGCAAAACGGAATCCATATTTTTCTCTAGAAAGAAATTCATTAATATGTTGAATAAATCTAGTGGCTCCGATGCCGGTCCTGAGGGATCGAACATGTTCGCGGATTCTGTGAAATAAAGGCCTTTTTGTCTTCCCAATATAAAATAATTTACATTTACATACCAATGCGTAAACCACATGAGAGGATCTGCATGTAATACATTGTTTCACATTAATAGTATTACCTGCTAATTCTACAATTCTACATTTCATATTTAGAGAGCAAAATGAACATGAACCGCAAGTAAAATTCCCTTTTGGGCGTAATTCAGACAGCCAATTCTGTCCCAATGCATTTTTTCCTTTTTTCAATAAATCTCCAACTGTTTTAGTTTTTCTATATGTAACAATCGGTTTTTCATTAGTAATTACTGCTATGTCAGCATCTTCTTGTTAAATATACCAATTATTCGTTATTGCTTTTTTCACTACATTATTAATAGGAGTATTTGAAAAAGAAAAAACGCAACGTTTGTTATTTTTTCTGTCTTTCGTTTTCAGCAAAACCTCTCTTGGTATTCGATCTATTTTCTTTCTTGCATCTAAAATTAAATTAAGAGGATAACCTCTCTGTTCCAATCGATACTGTAAGTCATCTGCCTGTTTTTGAAACAGTATGGGACTGCTATTAATTCGTTTTAATCTGACTAGCTGACTGTATGGGATACTATTTTTAACCTGGGGGGGATGGGATGACTGATAATGTAACAATGAATTTTTGGCAATCGATTTTCTAAAACCAGATGTCACTATATTGCTATCCACAATATCTATCTGTACATCTAGAAATTCAAGATGTTGATCTCCAAATACATATGTAAAAAACATGTTAACTCCATTCACTTGGTTAAGATACTCAACAAAGGCAGCAAATTCATCCTGTGAACCATCCCAAATAATAAAGAGGTCGTCCACATATCTGAGAAAAAGTTTAATTTTACCAATAAAGGGGTTCTTGGATGTGAACACCCACTTGTCTTCCAACATGGAGAGGAAAATATTGGCATAAGCACATGAGGTGGGAGACCCCATGGCTGTACCATGTGTCTGTCTATACCAATCCCCTCCATATTGGAAGACATTATTACTCAACACGAATGTAAGGGCTTCAGCAACAAATTCAATAAAGTCAGGTGACTTGCCTGTTTTCCGTAGGATAGTGGTCATAGCCTCCACACCCGAATCCAAAGGGATTCGGGTGTATAGGCTCTCCACATCCACGGAACACAGTTTTAAACCAGGTTGCCAATGGAAAATATTCAAAATTTTAATTAAATCTCCGGTGTCCCTGAGATAAGAAGGTAATTCTCTCAATAGAGGCGACACTAACCAATCAACATAACTGGACAAATATTCAGTCGGTGACCCAATCCCAGAGACAGGAGGACGCCCCGGGGGCTGGGTCACCGACTTATGGACCGTAGGCAAAATATACCAAGAGGGTTTCTTAATGTTCCTAGGGAGGAGACGTTCAGCACTTTTTCTACTGATAACCCCTTTTTCATGAAATTTCCGAAGTAACGATCTCAAGTTGTTAATTATTTGTGGACATGGATCTTTTTTTAATTTACAGTAGGTGTTCTCATCTCCTAACTGTCTAAGAGCCTCTGTGTTATAGTCAGTAGTTTTCCACAGAACAACCCCCCCACCCTTATCAGCCTTGGTAACAACAATATCTTCCCTTTTTCTTAATTTATCTAGGGCTATTTGTTCTCTATCTAAGATGTTGCTCTGGACCTTCGGGTAAATGAGGGCTTTAACTTCTTTTAGAACTGACTTCTGGAATATATCAAGTGGACTCCCAGGTGTAACAGGAGGATTAAACAAAGAGGGATTACCTCCTGAAAAAAACTTATCACTAGTACTATCTGTTCTGTCAGACACCTGATCACTAATATCAGCAAGGAACGTGACTAATTCCCGCTCCTCATCATTAAATTCACTAGGTACACAAAACCCTAAGGGCCCTATTTTACAGCTAGTTTCACCTTCGAGTAAGATAACATTTTTATTTTCATTATTTACTGCAGAAAAAACTTTTTTTAAATTTAATTTACAGACACCCTTGAATAAGTCCTCTTGGAACTGGACATAGTCGAATTTTTCTCTAAGACCAAAGTTCAATCCTTTGTTCAATAATGAGATCGTGTCCTCATCCAACTCTTCATCCGTGAGGTTCACTACTATATTTTCAGGAATTACTTGCGCCAAGTTACATTCTTGCGTTTGGGTATGCGTTTTCTCAGAATTCTTTGATTTTCCTCTCCCTCTTCGGGTTCTGGGTCCAAAGGGATTCCGGCAGCTTTTTGTTTGATGTTCCCTGCGTCTCCAGTCGACTCTGTCGAACCACTGCTGTCTGTGTCAGTTGTCATAAAATCCGAACTTTTATTTTTATTTTTATTCCTGCTTAAATTTGACTTCACCGGGACATTTCTTGAGACTTTTCAATTAGCATTAGACTTTTTATTCCAAGTGAAGACCTGATGGTTCTCAAAGTCTCTTTTGTCTCTTATAAATTTGTCCCGCTTTATAATCTTAATTTTTTCTTGTACTAGACCCAATTTTTTCTCTAAATTATGCAGGAAAATATTAAATAACGGTTCAGAGAGTCTTGTTCTTAATTCACATTTAGCTTTGCAAAGGTCTGCTGTTACCATTTCATATTCAGTTTTGTTTCTCTCCAGTACTAATTTCTGGATTTCCAGAGAATGTAGCAGATGTAACTCATCCCATGCTTTTGTAAATTCGGGATCATCTGTATATTGTGAAGGAGTTTTGTATACACGCAATCCTCTGGGAATACGTAAATTGGTCACATAGGCTTCTAAGGAGTTAATAGTCCAAAAGAGCCTAGTCTCTTTTTCAGCCAGGGATTGAACTTTGAACTCCAGTGATTTGGTGCTTAACAGCGAAATTTCATCTTTGTATTCACAAGACGCGAAGAACATCCCCATGTCCACCCGGCCTGCACTGCACCCGGCCTCTAGAGAAAAATATGGATTCCGTTTTGCCGGACTTGAAAGGATCGAACATGGTGTTGCTGGGAAAAATAGAGAAGAAATACTGTTAAGAAATGAAACGAAATGGATTCTTCGGTTGGAAGCAATGGGGCCTTTAGGTCTCAATGAACGTACTGAGCTCAGTGCACTATTAACATAAATGAAAATCTTAGGTGTATCACACAGTTGTTTTTAACATTTTTAATTGCACTTACCTTTTGTTTGGCTCATTTCTATGGCAACAGAGGGGAGGGATGTTTAAAGGTGTTTCCGGCTGGAAGACGATGTGGGCCAGTTGAAGCATATCTTGCGAAACGGCACCGTAGCCCCGAACGAACGTCCCCCTGTTTTTTGTCCACCCGTGTCTTGCACTGTTTATACCCTTCATGGATCAATAAAGAAGCTTGAAGTTTACGTATTTGGTGAGTTGCCCTGGTTTTCTTTTCTCTTTTCCACGGATTGTTTACTCCATCCAATGTAGCAATAAATGCCCATTACATATTAATACCGTTGCTATGGGTGTCTGCACTCTACTAGGTTTCAAAACACACTAGGTGGAATCACCCTCCTAATACTCTTACCAAAAAGCTCTTCATTAAATCTGTGTCTGCAAAATAAGAGACTATAAGGCTAAAGATTATACGAGGGGGCACAAAGAAAAACTAGACGATGTTCCTATATACAAGTCATAATTAAATCTAAACGTTTATTCATTCCCCGCGGGTATCTGGTATCCTGGAGGAACATCCAGTATGTTTCTCTATTTAGGAGGCGTTTTTTCACATCTCCCCCTCTGATACCTATTTTAACCCTTTCCATACCAGACACCCGCAGGGAATCCAATTCCCCCGCGTGCACGTCCCAAAAGTGGCGAGATAACATGGAGATGCCCACTCCTTCACTCCGGCTATCAGAAATATGTCTCCTGATTCTTGTTTTAAGGGTATTGGTAGTGCACCCTACATATTGCATGTTACACTTGGTGCATGTGGCCACATAGACTAACATAGTAATATTGCAATTAATGTATTCCCGTAGTTCGTATGATTTTTTAGTTACACAAGACACTATTTCTTTAGAATGGTGCATATATTTACATGTGATAGATCGATTGTGACCGCAACCCCAATTTCCTACTATATTAAGCCAGTTATGATGTTTAGTTTTATCCTTAGTCTTTTTTCTTACTTCTTTTGAACTGAATAGACTTGGTGATAAAGAGGAGCCCAATGAAGGTGCTTTACTCGAGACCGCCATTATGCCCTCTTTAACCACCTCCCTCAGAATCGGATCTCCCTCTAAGACTGGTGTATACTTTTTGATTATATTTTTGATCTGGGCAAATTGCGCGCTATATATGGTAACAAAAACTGTTCTTTTTTGTTGTTTATTTTTGGAATTTTTCATCTTGTCTCTTTTCCCAGTATATTTAATTAATTGTTCTCTATTAATACCTTCTACTCTTTCCTGAGCCTTGTTAAGGCAGTCCTCTGTATAGCCTCTCCTAGAAAATCTGTTTTTTAACTCGCCTATCTCCTTTTCCCATTGTGCAGGATCAGAACAATTCCTCTTGGTCCTGCACATCTCCCCAAAGGGGATATTCCGGACCACATGCTTAGGATGGCAGGAGGAGGCCATGAGGACTGAATTTGTTGCCGTCTCTTATCTGTAGGGGACGACAACAATCTTTGACTCTCTGCTGGATATGGAGATATCCAAAAAATTGACTGTGGTGCAACTGAACTGGGCTGTGAATTTGAGATTTAGATGATTATTATTAATATAAGAAACAAACTCAAGAAAACGATTTTCTGTGCTCCCCCAAATAATCAATAAATCATCTATATAGCGCCCTATCCAGCAGATGTTCTCAAAGAAAGGGTTACTGGGTGTGAACAAAAATTGCTGCTCCCAATAAAACATGAAAATATTTGCAAAAGAGGGTGAGTACTTCGCACCCATAGATGCTCCCCGAGTCTGAAGGAAGAAATCGCCATCAAAATAAAATAATTGTGTTGTAACAAAAATTCAGTAACCATGACGATAAATTCCTTCAGACCCGGGGAGTAACTGCCAAACTGATCCAAATGGGATGTCAGGGCAACAAGACCCGCGTCCCATGGAATAGATGGATATAATCCGACTACATCACAAGTGGCCCAGGACATATGTTCACTCCATTCTTTCTGGTTAAGAATAGTAATGACATGTTTGGTGTCTTGAAAAAAAGTAGTTGTAACCTTTGTGAGGGGTTGCAAATAGTGGTCCACCCACTCCCCAAGGCGCTCAGTGACCGATCCCATGGCTGCCACGATCGGTCTAAGGGGAGGTGGAAATACCCCTTTATGCACCTTGGTGAGTGAGTGAAACACAGGAACTACTGGGGCCTCTACATATAGATAATCTGCCAACTTGCTATCGAGAATGCCCATAGCAACACCCTCTTCCAAAACTCTTTTTAACTTGATTTGAATTGTTTTTGTTGGATCACTAGTTAATTTCCTATAGGTGTCACTATCTGAAAGAAGTTCAATGTTTAGCTGTTTATACAGATCAGAATCAAGCACTATCACGTTACCCCCTTTATCTGCATTACGTGTAACAATATAGTTGTTCTCACTCAATTGTTTTAGTGCCATCCTTTCCCCTTTATTCAAATTATCAGGTATATGTTTAGACACTATTTTTTCATGCAAGTGCACAAGGCCCCCCTCCACCAACTCCTGGAATCTATCCAGGGCCTCAGAACGGGAGGCCACAGGATAGAACCCAGGGTTGGTGGAGCGAAAAGGAACATCCAGTGTATCATTAACAACAATATTCTCACATTGTAAACTACGCAAATGTACCATATTCATCTGGTCTTTAAAGTCCATACTCATACACAAGTCCACCTGTTGAGATGGTAAAGGTGACATTTTCAAACTTGTTAACTGTTTGTCATCTTCTATTGAGAAAAAGTGTCTCTGTAATGTTAATCCTCGTGCTAGTCTATTGACATCCAGCAAGGTGTTAAATAAATTGAATGTGCAAGTTGGTACAAAGTTCAATCCCTTGCTCAACAGGGTAATTTGAGGAGTAGTAAGGGTACATCACACACAGGAGGGGGAGAGCTACGAAGCCAAGCGACACTGGGGGACCGACAAGTATTGGGTCCGGACCGGGCAACAAAGGCACGCTCAGTGTTCCAGAATTTTGCTGCACCTGCTATGAATGTAGCCCCCCCAGACATGCTGACTTTAACCCGACAAATGGAGGACCTCATGATAAAAGAAATGAGAACATGGTGGGATCACCAAACTCTAACTACGTACCTGGAGAAAAGTTTGGTCCCACGTGTCTTAAGACTGAAAAAAAGACCAGTCAAGAACTATTCCCAGAAATTTATCAACAAATGGGACCTGGCTCTCCTAGATTGCTCTGCGAAACTGATATCCTATATTGTTGAAGAAGAGGAATCAGAGCTGCTTACCATGCAAAAGGAGCTAGACACGCTGAAAGAATCACTGTTGCCATATAAAAATCATGAAGAGTTTGCCAAGTTGGAACTTAGTATCCTCAAAAAATTGGATCTAGTGGAAAGCAACATTATGGAGATAAAAAAATTGAAATTCCACAGGGATACGGAGGATTACAATAATGATCAAGTTTTCTCTTGGCACCTGCACAGAGATGCGCAGGACGATACCCCGAAATCTATCTTGTGCACCTCTCGCTCCAAATCAAGGCGCAGACACAGACCAAGCTCAAAATCTCCTAGAAGAGTGAGCTTCTCTGAAACAGGAAGCTCACAAGAGGCGGGGTTTGTAACAATGAACACCGACATGAATGTGAATAGAAGCATGGAGAAAGGCACGGTTCCAAAAAACCGTTGGGGCCAAAAAGGAGACGAAAAACCAGGAGGGCCGGACGCCGACATCGGAGGCAAGAGATATCCTTTGAGGTCACTCCTCACTCCGAGGTGAGCACAGTTATAAATTTATCTGCGTGTGCCCTTACTACTCCTCAAATTACCCTGTTGAGCAAGGGATTGAACTTTGTACCAACTTGCACATTCAATTTATTTAACACCTTGCTGGATGTCAATAGACTAGCACGAGGATTAACATTACAGAGACACTTTTTCTCAATAGAAGATGACAAACTGTTAACAAGTTTGGAAATGTCACCTTTACCATCTCAACAGGTGGACTTGTGTATGAGTATGGACTTTAAAGACCAGATGAATATGGTAGATTTGCGTAGTTTACAATGTGAGAATATTGTTGTAATGATACACTGGATGTTCCTTTTCGCTCCACCAACCCTGGGTTCTATCCTGTGGCCTCCCGTTCTGAGGCCCTGGATAGATTCCAGGAGTTGGTGGAGAGGGACCTTGTGCACTTGCATGAAAAAATAGTGTCTAAACATATACCTGATAATTTGAATAAAGGGGAAAGGATGGCACTAAAACATTTGAGTGAGAACAACTATATTGTTACACGTAATGCAGATAAAGGGGGTAACGTGATAGTGCTTCATTCTGATCTGTATAAACAGCTAAACATTGAACTTCTTTCAGATAGTGACACCTATAGGAAATTAACTAGTGATCCGACAAAAACAATTCAAATCAAGTTAAAAAGAGTTTTGGAAGAGGGTGTTGCTATGGGCGTTCTCGATAGCAAGTTGGCAGATTATCTATATGTAGAGGCCCCAGTAGTTCCTGTGTTTCACTCACTCCCCAAGGTGCATAAAGGGGTATTTCCACCTCCCCTTAGACCAATCGTGGCAGGCATAGGATCGGTCACTGAGCGCCTTGGGGAGTGGGTGGACCACTATTTGCAACCCCTCACAAAGGTTACACCTACTTTTTTACAAGACACCAAACATGTCATTACTATTCTTAACCAGAAAGAATGGAGTGAACATATGTCCTGGGCCACTTGTGATGTAGTCGGATTATATCCATCTATTCCATGGGACGCGGGTCTTGTTGCCCTGGCATCCCATTTGGATCAGTTTAGCAGTTACTCCCCGGGTCTGAAGGAATTTATCGTCATGGTTACTGAATTTTTGTTACAACACAATTATTTTATGTTTGATGGCGATTGCTTCCTTCAGACTCGGGGAGCATCTATGGGTGCGAAGTACTCACCCTCTTTTGCAAATATTTTCATGTTTTATTGGGAGCAGCAATTTTTGTTCACACCCAGTAACCCTTTCTTTGAGAACATCTACTGGATAGGGCGCTATATAGATGATTTATTGATTATTTGGGAGAGCACAGAAAATCGTTTTCTTCAGTTTGTTTCTTATATTAATAATAATCATCTAAATCTCAAATTAACAGCCCAGTTCAGTTGCACCACGGTCAATTTTTTGGATATCTCCCTATCCAGCAGAGATTCAAAGATTGTTGTTGTCCCCTACAGATAAGAGATGGCAACAAATTCAGTCCTCATGGCCTCCTCCTGCCATCCTAAGCATGTGGTCCGGAATATCCCCTTTGGGGAGATGTGCAGGACCAAGAGGAATTGCTCTGATCCTGTACAATGGGAAAAGGAGATAGGCGAGTTAAAAAGCAGATTTTCTAGGAGAGGCTATACAGAGGACTGCCTTAACAAGGCTCAGGAAAGAGTAGAAGGTATTAATAGAGAACAATTAATTAAATATACTGGGAAAAGAGACAAGATGAAAAATGCCAAAAATAAACAACAAAAAAGAACAGTTTTTGTTACCACATATAGCGCGCAATTTGCCCAGATCAAAAATATAATCAAAAAGTATACACCAGTCTTAGAGGGAGATCCGATTCTGAGGGAGGTGGTTAAAGAGGGCATAATGGCGGTCTCGAGTAAAGCACCTTCATTGGGCTCCTCTTTATCACCAAGTCTATTCAGTTCAAAAGAAGTAGGAAAAAAGACTAAGGATAAAACTAAACATCATAACTGGCTTAATATAGTAGGAAATTGGGGTTGTGGTCACAATCGATGTATCACATGTAAATATATGCACCATTCTAAAGAAATAGTGTCTTGTGTAACTAAACAATCATACCAACTACGGGAATACATTAATTGCAATACTACTATGTTAGTCTATGTGGCCACATGCACCAAGTGTAACATGCAATATGTAGGGTGCACTACCAATACCCTTAAAACAAGAATCAGGAGACATATTTCTGATAGCCGGAGTGAAGGAGTTGGCATCTCCATGTTATCTCGCCACTTTCAGGACGTGCACGCGGGGGAATTGGATTCCCTGCGGGTGTCTGGTATAGAAAGGGTTAAAATAGGTATCAGAGGGGGAGATGTGAAAAAACGCCTCCTAAATAGAGAAACATACTGGATGTTCCTCCTGGATACCAGATACCCGCGGGGAATGAATAAACGTTTAGATTTAATTATGACTTGTATATAGGAACATCGTCTAGTTTTTCTTTGTGCCCCCTCGTATAATCTTTAGCCTTATAGTCTCTTATTTTGCAGACACAGATTTAATGAAGAGCTTTTCGGTACGAGTATTAGGAGGGTGATTCCACCTAGTGTGTTTCGATACCTAGTAGAGTGCAGACACCCATAGCAACGGTATTAATATGTAATGGGCATTTATTGCTACATTGGATGGAGTAAGCTGCGCAGAAAATTGAATTGTGTTCAAGTTATCATCATGTATACCTATTAATCTGGAGTGTGTTTATCATCTTTTAGTAGACTCATACACGTAAGTCTTTAAGTTACAATAATTAATTAATATAGATAATTAGGTTTTGAGTATTCCACCCTAATATTGACCTGTGCAGGTATTATACCTGCACATCACAATTCATTGTGTTATGTATTTATATGCATGCACATATATATAGGTGTATGTGTACATATTTGCTATTTCTTGCACACAATGTTTGGAGTGCATCCACACTCATCGGGTAACCACACAAAAAAGGGAGTAAAAAACCGCAACAGTAGAGGGGTCCAGTCCACGCTGTAATACAAACAGATGATATCCATGCCGGGTTTTTATAATTGTTACCTACCCTAGGTATTTTATCATGTGACCATTGAGTCTCTATTTTAATTGCATGTCTGACTGTTGTATTTAGTCTACGTTTAAGCTCAAGAGAGAGCGAAACGCGTCAGATTACCGCAGTCCTATGATGTCAGCATGCCTGGTGCCGGACAATCCTTCCTTTTCATACGCTGTTGAAGCCGGGGCGGTGTGTTGGGGATCTGTCTCCGAAGGAGAGCGGACACTGTTGCATTTATATGTTTGAAATTGCCCTATTTTGACCACCTATAACATTCTCATTTTTCCATATATGGGGCGGTACAAGGGCTTATTTTTTTCTCCATCATCTGTAATTTTTATCGGTACCACATTTGCTTAGGTTTAACTTTTTATAAATTTTTTATAGATTTTTTGGGGAATAAAATGTGACAAAAAAGCAGCAATTCTGGAATTTTTTATTTTTTTACGTTTATGCCGTTCACCGTACGGGATAATTAACAATATATTTTGATAGTTCAAACTTTTACGCACACGGCGATACCAAATATGTGAATACATTTTTTTTACGCTTTTTGGGAGTTAAAATGGGAAAACTGACGTTTTACCTTCTTATTAGGGAAGGGAATTTTTCTATTTTTTTTTTTTTTACTTTTTTTAAAACTTTTTTTAACTCCTTAAGGACTCAGGGCGTACCTGTCTGTCCTGAGTCTGCTCCCGTTCTATAACGCGGGGCCATAGTGGGTCAGGCCCAGCCTCTAACAATGGCCGGGACCCGTGTCTAATAGCGCGTGGCACTGATCGCGGTGCCGCTCGCTATAAACCCTTTAGACGCGGCATTCAAAGGTGAACACCGCGTCTAAAGTGAAAGTAAAACATTGCCGGTTAGCTCAGTGGGCTGTTCGGGATAGCCGCGGCAAAATAGTGGCATCCCGAACAGCTCTAGGACAGCAGGAGGGTCCCTTACCTGTTGTTTGATCGCTGAATGACTGCTCAGTGCCAGAGATCCAGGCATGAGCAGTCAAGCGGCAGAATCATTGATCAATGGTTTCCTATGAGAAACCATTGAACAATGTAAAAGATCAGTGTGTGCAATAGTTATGGGAGTTAATAAAGATCATTTAACCCCTTCCCTAATAAAAGTTTGAATCACCCCCCTTTTCCCATATAAAAAAATAAAACTGTGTAGATAAAAATAAACATATCTGGTATCGCCGCATGTGGAATTGTCCAAATTATAAAAATATATCATTAATTAAACCGCACGGTCAATGGCGTACGCGCAAAAAAATTCCAAAGTCCAAAATAGCGTATTTTTGGACACTTTTTATATCATGAAAAATGAATAAGCGATCAATAAGTCCGATCAATACAAAAATGGTACCGATAAAACTTCAGATCACAGCGTGAAAAATGAGCCCTCATACTGCCCCATACGCGGAAAAATAAAAAAGTTATAGGGGTCAGAAGATGACAATTTTAAACTGATACATTTTCCTGCATGTAGTTATGATTTTTTTTCAAAAGTATGACAAAATCAAACCTATATAAGTAGGGTATCATTTTAACCGTATGGACCTACAGAATAAAGATAAGGTCTCATTTATACCGAAAAATGTACTGCGTATAAAGGGAAGCCCCT
The DNA here is from genome assembly GCF_029499605.1 of Hyla sarda. NCBI lineage: Eukaryota > Metazoa > Chordata > Amphibia > Anura > Hylidae > Hyla > Hyla sarda. Next base: position 354,820,766 of record NC_079189.1, read on the forward strand.
AAAAGTTACAAAATTGAGTTTTTTCTTCAATTTTTTCGCACAATGATTTTTTTTCCGTTTCGCTGTAGATTTTTGGATAAAATGACTGATGTCATTACAATGTAGAATTGGTGGCGCAAAAAATAAGCCATCATATGGATTTTGAGGTGCAAAATTGAAAGGGTTATGATTTTTTAAAGGTAAGGAGGAAAAACAAAAGTGCAAAAACGGAAAAGCCCAGAGTCCTTAAGGGGTTAATAGTCCTTATAGGGGACTATTTATAGCAATCATTCGATTACCTATTCTGTTCAGTGCTGTGCATAGGGCATAGCACTGATCAGTGTTATCGGTCATCTTCTGCTCAGGTATGCTTGATCTCAGACCAGAGCAGAAGACTCCGGGAGACGGCCGGAGCCAGGTGAGGTGACCTCCGACTGGATGATCGGATCCCTGCAGCAGCGCTGCGGGCGATCCGATCATCCATTTAAAGTACCACACTGCCGCAGATGCCGTGATCTGTGTTGATCACGGCATCTGAGGGGTTAATAGCAGACATCCGCACGATCGCGGATGTCTGCCATTACCGGCGGGTCCCTGGCTGCTGATAGCAGCCGGGATCTGCCGCGCATGACGCGAACGTAAATGTACGTCATGGTGCGTTAAGTACCACCGCACCATGACGTACATTTATGTCCATTGTCGTTAAGGGGTTAAAATAAATTAGGTCTGTTTTTTTTATTCCTGGATAACCCCTTTAAACCTTTAGGTGCTTGAATGCATTTCTTTCAGTCAGATTTATTTTGGTTTTGTTTCTTTACCATAGATACAGCAGCTATTACTCCATAAACTCATTTACCTCCAGAAAATGATGTAATATCAATACCCTATATAAATGTCAGGTTAATGTAACCAGGTACATAGGTTACTATGAGTTGTATAGTTTGTACTCTACTTTTAGCAGCAGCATCAAAACATTGCCCAGAAATATAAAGTCTACTTGAACAAGATCCATTATGAAATATAGCAAATGCCACTTTCAATAAGAAAGCATACTCTTTATTCTAGAGTTGATATTAGTTACAATAAATACTTCCATTTTTATTTAAGTCCACTATGAGCAGCAGTTGTATATTTAATTGTATACAACCATTAAAAATGTAGCGTAACCCTGGATGCGTGAGGCTGTTGAAGACACCATCTTTCTTTATATTTACCATGCAGGAAAAAGAAATATTTTTCTGTGTAGATGAGAGGAGTAAAAAGATTGATGTGAGTTCAGGTATAAAATGGTTCACTGACTTTGGAGACTGACTTTTTGCCTTCTCTGCACTTAATTTCAGGAAATGATCATCTCTGGACTGCAGCCTGAAACAGCATATGCCATCACTGTGACAGCTTACACCACAAAAGGAGATGGTGCTCGGAGCAAGCCGAAAGTTGTGACTACAAGTGGTGCAGGTGATCCTCTTAGTACTTAATCCTTGTCAGACACAGCTGTCACATTTAGACCTTTTCCATCTACCAAAAAGTACATCCATCAGTCATATTGATCTATAGTATGCACTTGTTTACCATCCTAGACAGAATGAACCCAATTTGTTGAGCAGATGGCTGAGTCCTATGAAATGTGATCTGAGGTCTTTATGATTCATGGATTTTATCCACTACAGGAATAAGAGAGAACCTGGTCCTAGAGACACGAAATAAAGGAATGTCAGGCATGTGCTTAACACTCCAGCTGCAAATACTTCATTGATGAAACATATGTTCAGTTTCTCCATGTGATTCATGTTAGTATGTTACTCACACCTATAGGAAGTGTCAAGTAATGTAAAGGAAATATGTTCGGACTTGTCCCGTTATTCATTGAGCTTTTGTGCACAGGAAATTATTTCTGCAATCTAAAATTTTGGTGTCTCAATCAAATCATGTTTTTACAAGTGTATGATTTATGCGGATATCCATTTCATAACTTATGCACTATGTATTTCCGAGCCAGGCACTGTAACTAATTGAATTTTTTAACTGCATTCTTTTTTTTATTGCCTTATTCCATGAAATGGCTATCCTTAAAATAGAAGATTAGAGGATCTTGCCAATGACTATTAACCCAAAGCATTTAAGATCATTTGAAATCGGGGTGCTATATTCTACTGTCTTTTAAATTCTTTTTACCTATATCTTTTTTATTATACATATTTTAAATACTCAGTATCTTATGACATTCAGAGGAACATTTTATGTTGGATATTTGTAATGTAATGGAAGATTAGGGGTTACCTTTTTATAAATTCAGCAAATTGCATATTTTATTGCAAATAGTTAATTTATCACATGGGCACATTTCTATACTCACAGAAACATTATCTGTTTTAGTAATAGATTATTCTTTTGAGTTGCAGTATCTTTTTCAATGTTAAAGAGGTTGCCCCTTAATATGGCCTTAGTGTCAATCAGCAGATATCTGTCTCTAAGGCAAGGGGAAGCTGCCATTAACGGTTTACTTCATACTCATTTAGTGTAAGGCAGTTGTTCTGATTCATGGCCTTGCAAGTAATATCATCTGCCAATGTGAAAACTGCTGTATGTTAACACCTTTTTGAACTTGCTTCTGAGTGGCAATCTTCTTTAACCCCTTAAAGACCAAGCCCATGTTGACCTTAAAGGGGTATTCCAGGCCAAAACTTTTTTTTATAAATCAACTGGCTCCGGAAAGTTAAACAGATTTGTAAATTACTTCTATTAAAAAAATTGTAATCCTTCCAATAGTTATTAGCTTCTGAAGTTGAGTTGCTGTTTTCTGTCTAACTGCTTTCTGATGACTCACGTCCCTGGAGCTGTGCAGCTCCTATGGTGATATTTTCCCACCATGCACAGCTCCCGGGACTTGACATCATCATTGAGCAGTTAGACAGAAAACTTCAGAAGCTAATAACTATTGGAAGGATTAAGATTTTTTAATAGAAGTAATTTACAAATCTGTTTAACTTTCCGGAGCCAGTTGATATATAAAAAAAAGTTTTTGCCTGGAATACCCCTTTAAGGACCAGGGCATTTGTTTTTAAATCTGGCCTGTGTCTTCAAGCATTAATAACTCTGGTATGCTTTTACTTATGAATTTGAGATAATTTTTTCGTTACATAATCTACTTTATGTTAGTGGTAAATTTTGTGGTAAATTTAAATATTGACTCACATATACAATATGTCTACTTTATGTTGGCATCATAAAGTTGACATGTTTTTACTTTTTGAAGACATCAGAGGGCTTCAAAGTTCAGCAGCAATTTTCACATTTTTCATGAAAATTTCAAAATCTGAACTTTTCAGGGACCAGTTCAGTTTTGAAGTGAATTTAATGATCTTTATGTTAGAAATCCCCCATAATGGACCTCATTATGAAAACTGCACCCCTCAATGTATTCAAAATGACATTCAGAAAGTATGTTAACCCTTTATGTGTTTCACAGGAATAGCAGCAAAGTGGAGGAGAAAACTAAAAATCTCTATTTTTTACACTAACATGTTCTTGTTGCCCCATTTTTTTTTCTTAATTTTTACAAGGAGTAAAAGGATAAAAAGGCCCCCAAAATAATTTGTAACCCAATTTCTCTCGAGTAAGGAAATAGCTCATATGTGGAGGAAAAGTGCTCTTTGGGTGCACTAGAGGGCTCAGAAGGGAAGGAGCGACATTGGCCTTTTGGAGAGTAATTTTTGCTGAAATGGTTTTTGGGGGGCTTGTCACATTTAGGAAACCCCCATGATGCCCCACATGGCACACTATTTTGGAAATTACACTCCTTAAGGAATATAACAAGGGGTAAAGTGAGCCCTAACACCCCACAGATTTTTGACTAACTTTCGTTAAAGTGGGACATGGAAATGTAAAAAAAAAAAAAAAAAAGACGTGAAACCCCATTTCTTCTGAGTATGGAAATACCCCATATGTGGACGTAAAGTTCCCTGCGGGCGCACTACAATGCTCAGAAGGGAAGGAGTAAAATTTGGCTTTTGGAAAGCAAATTTAGCTGAAATGGTTTTTGGCGGGCATGTTGCATTTAGGAAGCCCCCATGGTGCCAGAACAAAAAAGAAACCCACATGGCACACTGTTTGGGTAACTACACCCCTCAAAGAACATAACAAGGGGTGCAGTCAGCATTTATACCCCACTGGCTTTAGGCAAACTTTTGGAACAGTGGACTGTGCATATGAGTTTTTTTTTCGTTTGTCAAAACCACTACAATATCAGCCATTCCAATGCAAATCACCAATTTAGGCCTTAAATGTACATGCTGCGCTCTCACTTCTGAGCCCTGTTGTGTGCCAGCAGAGCACTTTACGTCCACATAAATTTTGGGGGTCTTCTTCTTTTATCTCTTGTGAAAATGAAAAGTATGGGGCAACACCAGCATGTTAGTGTAAAAAAATATATTTTTTTACACTAACATGCAGGTGTAGCCCCAAACTTTTCCTTTTCATGAGGGGGGGGGGGGGGTCTCAGGATCACCCTAGGCCAGGGGTCTGCAACCTTTAACACAAAAAGAGCCACTTGGACCCGTTTCCGAAGAAAAAAAAAAACTGGGAGCCGCAAAACCATTTAAAACAAATATAACACTGCATATATTGTTTCTTACCTTAATGCTATATATACAGGATCGTGCAGTCAGCTGTCAATCTGAAGAAAAAAAGGACTTTCACTTAACAATGTAAAATATATTTTTGCTGGGGTGGGCTTTTTTTGGGCCCAGGCATGGGGTGGGCTTTTTTTGGGCCCAGGCCTGTGGTGGGATTTTTTTGGGCCCAGGCCTGGGGTGGGCTTATTTTGGGCCCAGGCCTGGGCTTATTTTGGGCCCAAGCCTGGGGTGGGCTTTTTTGGGGCCCAGGCCTTGGGTGGGCTTTTCTGGGGCCCATGCACTGGGAAGAGGGTGGTAAATGCTGCCGTGGGGTGAGGGGTTAACGCTACCGATGCCATGGGGCGAGGGGTAACTTAACCCCTCACCCCATGGCAGCGATAGCGTTAACCCCTCACCCCGCTGCAGCATTAACGCTTCCGCGGGGTGAGGGGTTAACGCCCCGCTGTCAAGTGAGTAATGTACTTTATATACTCACCAGCTCCTCGTGTGGCGTCTTCCTCTCCCGGCAGTGCTCCTCGACTGAGGCGCAGGCCGGCGACGTCACTGTCATGTGACGTTACATTGTCACATGACAGTGAGGATCCGCGTGGCCCTGGAAGAAGAGATTCCGCTCCGATGGCACCAGGGCAGGTAAGTAAACCGACGACGCCGTGATGGCGGCTCACGGGCTCAGATCACTCCGGGACACTGCATTGTCCCGTAATGAGGGTGACCGGGACCCGGGACAGACTCGCGGAGCCACGGCAAAGGAGTAAAAGAGCCGCATGCGGCTCCGGAGCCGCGGGTTGTCGACCCCTGCCCTAGGCGATATCCCAGGATGGCTGCTGATAGATATCCTTAAGGTGTTAATTTGTCCATATGTCTTAAATAGTTTGTCCTGCACTGCACACATTTTTAACCCCTTAAGGGTTTAACGCCCTTGGGAATTCCAGTCCCCCTACACAGTCCCCTACCCCCCCCCCCCAAATAAAAATGAAAACGTCTGGTACAGCAGTGTTTCCAAAACGGAGCCTCCAGCTGTTGCAAAACAACAACTCCCAGTATTGCCGGACAGCCATTGACTGGGAGTTTTGCAACAGCTGGAGACACCCTGTTTGAGAATCACTGGCGTAGAATACCCCTATGTTCACCCCTATGCAAATCCCTAATGTAGGCCTCAAATGTGCATGGCACTCTCTCACTTCGGAGGCCTGTTGTATTTCAAGGCAACAGTTTAGGGTCACATATGGGGTATTTCCGTACTCGGGAGAAATTGCCTAACAAATTTTGGAGGTTTTTTTTCTGCTTTCACACCTTATAAAAAGGTAAAGTTGGGGTTTACTCCAGCATGTTATTGTAATAAAATTAAATTTTTTACACAAACATGCTAGTGTTGCCCCATACTTTTGATTTTCACAATAGGTAAAAGAAAAAAAAAGGACCTCCAAAATTTGTAACGCAATTTCTCCTGAGTACGGGAATACCCCATATGTGAACGTAAAATGCTCTGCGGGCGCACAACAAAGCTCAGAAGTGAGAGTACCATGTACATTTGAGGTGATTTGCACAGGGGTGGCTGATCGTTACAGCGGTTCCGACAGAAACACAAAAAAAAATACACCCACATGTGACCGCATTTTGGAAACTACACCCCTCACTGAACGTAACAAGGGGTATAGTGAGCCTTAACCATCCACAGTTGTTTGAAGACTTTTCGTTAAAGTTGGACATGAAAATGATCCATTTTTATTTTATGTTATCGCAATTTTTTTCATTTCCTCAAGGGGTAATAGGACCCCCCCCCCCATAATTTGTAACACCATTTCTTCTGAGGATATGAATACCCACTGACTACCCAAATTTTGTGGGGCTTTTTCTCCTGTTACCTCTTGTAAAAATTGTAAATTTGGGAGAAAAATCATCATTTTAGTGCAAATTTTTTTTTTTTTACATTTACACATCCGAATTTAACGAAAAGTCTTCAAACACCTGTGGGGTATTAAGGCTAACTGTAGCCCTTGTTATGTTCCTTGAGGGTCGTAGTTTTCAAAATAGTATGCCATGTGTTTTTTTTCTGTTCTGGAACCATAGGGGCTTCCTAAATGCGACATGCCCCCCCAAAAACCATTTCAGCAAAATTTGCTTTCCAAAAGCCAAATGTGGCTCCTTCTCTTCTGAGCATTGTAATGCACCCGCAGTGCACTTGACGTCCACACCTGGGGTATTTCCATACTCAGAAGAGATGGAATTAAAAATTTTGGGGGTCATTTTCTCCAATTACCCCTTGTAAAACTGTAAAATTTGGGGGAAAACCAGCATTTTAGTGAAGAAAAAAATTCATTTACACATCCGACTTTAACGAAAAGTCATCAAACACTTGTGGGGTGTTAAGGCTCACTGTACACCTTGTTACGTTACTTGAGGGGTGTGGTTTCCAAAATAGTATGCCATGTAAGTTTTTTTTTGCTGTTCTGGTACTATAGGGGCTTCCTAAATGTGACATGCCCCCCAAAAAACATTTCAGAAAAACTCACTCTCCAAAATCCCATTGTCGCTCCTTCCCTTCTGAGCCCTCTACTGCCGAACACTTTACATACACATATGAGGTATTTCCTTACTCAAGAGAAATTGGGTTACAAATTTTGGGGGGATTTCTCTCCATTTACCCCTTGTAAAAATGCAAAAACTGGGTCTACAAGAGCATGCAAGTGTAAAAAATGAAGATTTTGAATTTTCCCCTTCACATTGCTGCTATTCCTGTGAAACACCTAAAGGGTTAACACACTTACTGAATGTCATTTTGAATACTTTGAGAGGTGCAGTTTTTATAATGGGGTCATTTATGGGGTATTTCTAATATGAAGGCACTTCAAATCCACTTCACAACTGAACTGGTCCCTGAAAAATTCCGATTTTGAAAATTTGGAAAATTACTGCTCCTCTTTGAAGTCCTCTGATGTCTTCCAAAAGTAAAAACATGTCAACTTTATGATGAAAACCTAAAGTAGACATATTGTATATGTGAATCAATATATCATTTATTTGGTATGTCTATTTTCCTTACAAGCAGAGAGCTTCAAATTTAGAAAAATGCTACATTTTTTTGAATTATTCACCAAGAAATAATGCAATTATCGGCAAAAAATTTCCACTATGTTAAAGTAGAATATGTCTTGAAATAAACAGTTTCAGAATCAAATTCATAAGTAAAAGCATCTGAGAGTTATTTATGCTTAAATTGACAGTGGTCAGATGTGCAAAAAACGCTCTGGTCCTTAAAGGGGTACTCCTGTGGAAAACTTTTTTTTTTTTTTTTAAATCAACTGGTGCCAGAAAGTTAAACAGATTTGTAAATCACTTCTATTAAGAAATCTTAATCCTTCCAGTACTTTTTAGGGGCTGTATACTAAAGAGAAATCCAAAAAAGAAATGCATTTCCTCTGATGTCATGACCACAGTGCTCTCTGCTGTCCATTTTAGGAACTGTCCAGAGCAGCATATGTTTGCTATGGGGATTTTTCTCTGCTCTGGACAGTTCCTAAAATGGACATCAGAGGTCAGCAAAGAGCACTGTGGTCATGACATCAGAGGAAATGCATTTCTTTTTTGGATTTCTCTTAAGTATACAGCTTCTAAAAAGTACTGGAAGGATTAAGATTTTTCAGAAGTTATTAAGATTTAATAGAAGTGATTTACAAATCTGTTTAACTTTCTGTCACCAGTTGATTAAAAAAAAAAAAAAAAAAAAGTTTTCCACGGAAGTACACCTTTGAGGTGAAAAATGGGCTGGGTTCTTAAGGGGTTAAGGGCTTGGACTGCTGGTCAAAAGCCTACCTGTCATTCCAGGTGGTATTTTTAGAATAATCTGTGTGTACATAAAGGGGGGGATTTATCAACACCTGTGGAGAGGCAAAGATGACCATAGCAACCAATCAGATCACTTCATTTTTCACAGGCCTTGTTAAGAATGAAAGAAGCAATCTGATTGGTTGCTATGGGCAACTGGGCAATCTCCCCCAAAGAGCAGCACTACTTCTGGTCATCATTTAACTTGTATTTGGCATTTTTTAGCAAATTGCTGTTCTGCAGGCATCATATATAATTTGCAGTTCTTCCAGAGCTAGTGGGGAAGCCTAATGTATATGGTTTATTCCATTCACTGCACACACACAGAAGAGGGAATCCTGCACTTCTATGTCTCTATACAACCTAAACTGCAGCCTGAAAGACTTGATAAACTGAGCACTCTTTCTTACAGAGCTGTCTGTATTATTTCACTGTGTACTGTGTGTGCACAGGCACTCCTATCTCCCTCTTCCCTATCTATAGACTTGTATTGCTTGCAATAAGTGCAAAATTGGAGAGGCTCTTGACTAATCACCAAATAGACCTGAGACGCCTAGCTGACACCTATACCCACGGTGTCTAAGAAAAATGCAGATTATGAAGTAAGAATCTGGGGCTCAAGGACTTATTCAGGAAAATATTTAATTTCGGTAATAAAATTTAAACAGTGGTATGTACCATATAAAATAGTTTAAAACGTAACTGGTGGCACACAGGGCCCTTGTGTGCCACTAAAGTCAGAATGTATTGTAAAATAAATCAGCACATACGTTAAATAAATAAATAAATAAATAAATAAGCATATCAAATGTTTAGGATCACCATATATTGAATAAAATCAATCCCACAATGGATACAAGTTGGCTACAAGTAGTGACTAAAAAGCTATTTCTTATGGTTAGCTACAGTGTCTGTGTACTGAGATAAGCAGTAATTGAAATAGTTATAACAGCAAAGGCATGCTGGAACTACTAGTTGTAGCATGGTATTGTAACCGCTTACCTTACTGGTACAAGGATGCGCTGGTCTTTATCCTCACCGCTGGCTCTCTATAGCAAGAGGGTATGCTGCGGGAGACTCGGCTGTCTCCTATAAATCGCAGTATGGGCAGATGGGCTCCAGTTGGGTGGACTGCAGAGCTCCTGCTCCGTGGGGAGATGATGTCTGTGTGAGGATCCTGGGTGTTGTCCTCGTGGTAGATAGTGCACGCTGCTTACTGTTTAATAAGCAGGTGTGATGGTAGGTATGCGGTGCAATAGTAAATTCAATTAGTCACATTGTGGGTAGTCAGTGGGGATTCCAGTAAATAGCTGGATGCGTTTCAAGACCTCCGTAGGTCTTTTCTTCAGCAGCTTCCCTGTAGGTAGAAAGGACCCAGGTAGATATGAACTCCATCAGGTTGGGCTCCCCAGATAGATATGACCCTCATCTGGTAGGGCTCCGCATTAGGTACACAGGCCCCCAGATAGATATGAAACTTCATCAGGTAGGGCTCCCCAGTAGGTAGACAGGCCCCAGATAGATATGACACCCATCACTGATGAGAGTCATATCTATCTGGGGGCCTGTCTACCTACTGGTGAGCCCTACCTGATGATTAGGTAGGGCTTCCCAGTAGGTAGAAAGGCCCCTAGATAGATATGACCCCCGGCAGATAGGGCTCCCATTTAAACAATTATACCACCTAAGTCAGTGTTCTTCAACCAGGGTGCCTCCAGCTTTTGCAATAGCTGGAGGCACCATGGTTGGGATGCACTGCCCTAAGTAGATAGGTTAGAACCTAGTGGTAGATGGGTCCTCCCTTATGTACTAAGTAGCCAAGTTTGAGTAGGTAATTCACTTCTACTTACATCTCCCTGTTCCCTGCAGGGACTTCCTGGCAGAGGTGTGCGCGGTGAGTGACGTCATCGCTGGCGCTGCACAGGACGTCAGCATCCTGGCGTCCTGCGCGGCACGTGCGATTACATCACTCACCGCACTCACCTCCACCAGGAAGGCTCGCTATAGGCTGCATCATGCAGTCTAGAGAAGTTTAGTGACGGGGCAAGACAGTCTTGCCCCGTCATGTGTGAATTCTTCTTGCATTTAGCGCTGCTTGCCCGAAGTAAGAGAAGGACCGGGAAGGAAAGGGAAGGGGGGAAGGGAGAGTAAGGGGAAAGCCAGAAACAGGTGGAGCCATGGGAAATGAAGAAGATGGGAGGTGAGGTACAAAGAAAAAAGGATATAAGAGCGGGGAGGACACTAGGAGGCCGCAGGGGGTACAGAGTCCAGAAGGGCCCGGTAGCCAGAGGATTCCCGGAAGGTTAGCCACTCAAACCAAGTTTTAGTATAACGCTCATTCTCCGCAGGAGTCAAAGCCATTAGCTCCTCCATTCGCTGAGTGTTCGTGATCCCAGCCGCCCACTCACCTACCGTCGGGGGCGTTGGTGAATGCCACCTACGGGGAATGACTGTTTTGGCTGCTTGAGCATATGGCTAAGGAGGGATTTACGAAAAGAGGTGGAAGATATGGGGAACTGAAACAATAAGACCGCCTGTTCCGAGCTAGGAACAGAAATCCCAGTAACAACCCCAATAGTGCGTAAAACATCCGACCAAAACTAGGTCAGTGCAGGACATTCCCACCAAATGTGCATTCGGAGGGCACTGAAGGGTACCATCGATGAAGCTGAACAGGGGTCCTATACCAGCGTGACAGAATTTTATAATTGGTCTCCTGCCCCTTGTTGGTAATGACCGATTTATGAGTGAGATGGAAACATTTTGACCACTGAGCGGGGGTGAAGAATTTCCCCAGTTCCGACTCCCAAGCTTCGCAAAAGGGATGTGAGGAGGAGGTATGGCCAGACAGCAACAATTGAGAGAGGAAACCTATCGTGTGAGGTGGCAGAGGGTGTGTGAGGCAGAGCGTCTCAAAGGTGGTCAAAGCATGGTGCAAGTGTGAATAACGTTTGGATATAGTCAAAAGGGCCACGACTCTGAGACGCTGTGCCTGGACACATGGTGGAAAGGGGGAGCAGCTCAGAAGATGAGAGCATGTGATGAAACCTCAGCGGGGAGGGAAACATACCTGGAGACAACCCATGGGGAAAAGCAGGATTCCCAGTAATGGGAAGCAGTAGGCCCACCTGGTCAATCAAGGAGTCCCGGGATCCAGATCTACTCAGCACCGAGAGTGTCTGCACAGAAGTAAACGACAACCAGGATAAGGAGGAAGGAGAAGTAGGCCACAGCCATGGAAGCTTGGACAAGTCCGCGGGAAAGACGTCCCTTGCTGTTCATACCCATAATTTAGTGGCAGAGTTATGCAGAAAATGCAATAGACGTACATGTATAGTTGCAATGTAGGGATGACAATCAGGGAGGCCCACTCCTCCCGCCTCCTTAGGGCAAAATAGTACCGCCCGTCTAAGGTGGCGAGCGTCCTGATGCCCAAATAAAGGCACCGAACCGGCTATGTATGGCTCACCAAAATGAAGCGGGGAGGGCAACTGATATAGCCTGGAGCAGGTACAACAACTTCGGCAAGAGTGTCATTTTGATAGCATTGACCCTGCCGAACCAGGAAAGGGTTTTAATGTGCCACCCTTCCAGGTGAGCAGAGAATTGGGTGATTAAGGGGGCAAAGTTACACTGATAAAGACGGGAAAGATCAGCCATGATCGTCGTCCCTAAATAGGTGATACCGGGGGAGGGCCATGTATAAGGAAAGTTAGAGCATATGGTATTGACCAGGGGCTGGGGGAGAGACATTTAGCGCTTCTGATTTAGATACATTAATTTTGAAGTTGGACCTGTCCCCAAATCCGGCTAGCACGGACATTAAGGAGGGAAGAGAGGTATGAGGATTAGTGACGTACACCAGCAGGTCGTCAGCAAAGGCCAAACATTAATATTCATGTACTCCAATTCTGCCCCCCCCCCCCCCTCGAAATGTCCAGGCTGCTGTGGATTGAGGCCAGGAGGTGTTCCATGATCAGAACGTATAATAGAGGGGATAATGAGCACCTCTGACGAGTGCCGTTGGAGATTTGAAAGGACTGGGATAGGAAGCCATTAACCTTTAAGCGTGCAAAGGGAGAATGATAAAGAGACAGAATTTTCGAGGTGATGACAGGACCAAGGCCAATTGTGTGCAGTGCTTCTTGGAGGGAAGACCAGGATATTCGGTTGAACGCTTTTTCAGCATCTAGGGAATGAATAATCAAAGGGATATTGCAGGATTGGGCATAATTAATGCTATCCATGGTTTTTAGGGTATTGTCCCCGGGACAAAGCCCACCTGATCGGGGTGGATGAGCTTGGGTAGATGAGTACCAAGCCTATCAGCAATCTGTTTAGCAAAAAATTTTAGACCTACATTAAATAGCAAAATGGGTCTATAGTTAGAACATAGTTGTGGGTCTTTGCCTGATTTAGGGAGGACCGCGACATGGGCCAAAGTAGATTGAGGGGGAAAGGGCATGTCGGGGCCTACCTCATTGAACGCAGCTAGAAGCAGTGGGGCCAGGCATTCGCCAAATTCTTTATAAAAGCCTGTTGTGAAGCTGTCTGGGCCGGGACTCTTCCCTCCAGGCAAGGAGGCAATCACTCACATAAGCTGAGCCTGCAGAAACGGAGCATCCAGTTCCTCCGCAGTAGCGGGGGATAAACTGGGAAGGTCAGAGACAGGGAAAGAGCCCGACCCAGGACCAGACCGGGCAGTAAGTTATACAGTTCTGTGTAGTAAGTGCGGAACACTTTGGCTATAACTGTAGTCCCTACCCGAGGGATGAAGCAAACGCCATGTGTCCTGCAATTGTTGGAGGGAAAGAGCTCATTTTAACCGTTTAATGTATGAAATAGCAAGTAACTAAGAAGAAAAGAAACTGGAGGCACCTAACTAACACACCTGAAGCAAAAACATGTGTACACAGGAATCCAAAGTATACATTGGTTCACTGGGAAAGCTGAATATATCGGTGATGCAAGGAAGTCCATAGAATCAAATAATGCAATAAAGAAAGAGAGGAAAAAAGTCCAGCAACTCACGGCAGTGTATAAATCAGCGTCTTGAAGCTGCCATGGATAGCCAGGATGGTGCGGGAAGCTCAGAGGCTACTAACCAGTAGGTTTCGTGCAATAGCACTTCTTCCGGCCCCATGACCAGGACAGCTAAGGGAGAAGAGAAAGGGGAGTAGGGAAGAGGGATATGAAAAAGGGAAGGGAGTCAGGCAGAAAAGGGGAGAGGAAAAGGGGAACAAACAGGTGGAAGGAAAGGGGAGTAAAAGATAAGGAGAGGAACAACTGGACCAAGAAAGTTAAGAAAAAAACACAAAAAGCAGTAGAAGACAGAAGAAAACTACTGCTGCATGAACTAGTAGAGTAGAACAATACTATATACAAGATCCCAGGGGACACCCGCCCACCAGGACCTATCACCTACGAGGGAGAAGGGTAGGTCAGACAATGAATTGGGAGAAGGGTAACTCCCGCCGCCACCCAAAAATCGCAGAGCATAATGGAGGCCACTGCAGAAAGACATGGAGAAGAGGAATCAGGAAGAGGGAGGAGGTAGCTAGAGAAAAGTATCCAGGGGAGGACAAGCAAACTGCAGCTGACAGGATTAACCTAGAGATAAAAGGTTGTTAAGGGCAACCAAAAATAGACAATCACGTAGCAGACGCCCGGGCTCCTCCAGCACCCCCGGGCGCAGAGACAGACGCATCAGATCCCTGGGACCTCTTCTTCTGGGGCCCCAGGAACGGGAAGCAGATCTTGGAGACTTGGCAGGAGGTGGGACCGATCCCAGCAGGGGCCGCTTAGCCGAGAAGGAAAGCCGCGTTGACCAGTCCGGTAGGGCAACATCCGGAAGCGCCAGATCCTGAAGAAAGTGCGGCAGGAGATCAGATTGAATGAGTCCATCCGTTTGGACGAAGCAAGAGGGAGAAGGGGAATCCCCATCGATATTGGATACCCCACTCCCGAAAAGCAGACAGAAGAGGTTTTAGGGCAGCCCATTGCGCCAATGTATGGCGGGAAAGGTCAGAGTAAAGCTGAATGGGAATGTCTTTAAACAAGATCCGTAGGCGGTGTCTGGCGCTGCGTAGGATGTCCTCCTTCAGGGCATAAAAATGGATGTGACAAATTACATTGCGAGGGTGCTGGTCATCCATACTAGGTGGTCTCAATGCTCGATGGGCCCTGTCCATTTCAATATAAGTATCTGGTGGACAGTCCAGAAGGTCGTGGAAGATAAAAGTAAGAGCATACCATAGTTCCCTAGGGGACACTGCTTCAGGAAGACCCCGGATACGGATGTTATTCTTGTGGCTGCGGTTTTTAATGTCATCCAGATGTTGTTGCAGAGAGAATAGCTGTTCTGTGTAACTGCTGACCACAGATTGCAGAGCTCGCACAGAAGTAGAAGTCGAGTCCTGCGCAGCCTCCACCTCAGTGACCCTTGTTGTAAGAGTAGATAATTCTGACTGGAACTGCGCAAATTTTTGTTTATACTCGTCCACAAGTTGCTTGGCCAGGTTGGAGATATCAGCCTTGGTAGGGAGAGCATGAACTAGTGATTGAAGGTCAGCCAAAGTAATAGGCGTTGAGGCAGCCGAGGCGCCCGGCACATCCGATCCATTAAACAGGAATTGTGGCATGAGTCCTGAAGGGGAGGAGGACCTTCCCAAGTGCTGCATGTTTTGCTGGAAGATTGGAGGGGTTAAATCCAGGCTGCAGACAGGAGATACACATGATGGAGAGTCAATGTGCAGAGGTGAAGAGCCACGGACAAGCCTGCTGAGCGGGGACAGAGAACCCCTGATGGATGAGGAGGGGTACGCACTACCAGCAGGGGATATGGCTGAAGTCCCGGCATGAGTTGCACCCCAGGAGGACCAGGGTGGGGATGACACAGCATCAGGCATGTGGGAGGCAGGGGGGCTCCAGGGCTGCCAGCAATTCACGGGAAGACACAGGCATTGCGCCTGAGGGGCCTGGTAGCAGACCAGGGGCCATGGAGCGAGTACCACCAGCCCGCATTTGTGAGGGTGAGGGCCTCAGGGGATGTTGCAGCTACAGCAGTAGAGGGGTTAATTCTGATTCCCTAGTTAGGAGGTCAAATGCAGGGGACTGTAACAGGGGCACATGCAGGGGTGTTGGAGGCAGAGGAGGCCGGCAGTGAGCTGCAGCAGGGGCCCCAGTGTCGGGGAGCAGTCCCACCGGAGTTCCTGGCGTGGCGGCGGCAGCATGGTCTTGGTGTCCGTCAGTAGCAGGTCCAGGACCGGAGCAGCAGGCTGCAGCAGCAGGTGTCAGGAGGCTGTGAGAAGCCTCCGGCAGCCTTTCCAGACCAGAGCAAGGTACTGTGGCCGCGGATGTCCCCGCCTCTCTCCCGGAGTGTGCAGGAGATGCAGGCTGGTGAGCGGGGGAGCGGGGCTCCAGCACAGGCCGCTTCAAGATGGTGCCATTTCCCTCATCAGGCAGCGCGGTCCCAGCACAGACCCAATGTCTCCCAGTGGAGACGGGGGCGCTGCGGCAGGCTGCCACCTCGTTTTTTTGTGCGTTCTCCCCATGGTTTTGGCATGTCAGACAAAACAGCGGGTGTCAAGCAGGAGCTCCCAGGAACACGTCCTCATGCAGCCATGCCCAGACACGCCCCCGCATATTTAAATCTTAAAAAATTACCAATACCCACCTGACTCCTGAGAGTGCCTGGTTCTGGCTGTCTTCCAATTCCTTGTGACACTGAAAATGCCCACTCACTGGACACTTTGGTGACCCTTCACAGCCAGTGATTGGCTGAGTGGCCGTTTCCTGTTTTTCCAGACTTCACCAGGAAGCACTGATCAATGGGAACCAGGGTTGGTTGGAATGACAGCAGCAGGGGCTCAGATAGGTAAGTATTGCATATTTTATATTTTTTAGGCCAGTCAGACCCTTTACAATTTTTTTGCAGTGCCAGACAACCACTTTAATTATTGAATTGTTTACATTTCTTCATAACACTAAGCGGCATTACCAAATGCTAAAAAATATATTGCTATCAACTTAGAAAGATTTTAATTAATATCATTATTTTATACTATTAAGACAGTAAAATAATTATTTATAATATCATGTTTCTCCTGTTGTAATTATTGTATTTTATTGTAAGTAGATAAATGAAGCACTACCTGTAATTGTGCAGTCCCTTAGAAGCACATAGACAAGTAGCTTTTCTCCATTGTTTTCTATTTAATAAGGTCTACCTACATGTAGTTTACTGAACACTAGGCTCAAAATATCAAGGATACACACTTCACTTTGCCGCCAGGTAGAGGAGGTTATTTCTTTTTAATAAGCCAAGCGCTCTTCTGATTCAATTCTTTTGGAACTCTGGCTGTATTTCTTATTTCCTTTAGAGGCACCACCAATCAAGGTTAAAAAAAATAGTCAATGTGAGGGCTGACGCTAGAATAAAAGCAATTTATGACATATATAATTTAGTGACAGCTTCTAGCAATCTCTTCACCAGAAACCTGAAGGAGTTATTATTCCATTTCTTTGGACTCTTCTCGGTTTGCTTATGCTCCATTGGCTTTAATAATAGTTAGAACACAAAACAAGAATATAGCTTAGAATTATTTTCTCTAAGCATACCTTTTTTTCAGATTTTCCATTCTGCACGTAAGACAGAATTTCACCTATACAGCAACCGAGGGTCGGTGCCAGTAGATGAATTCTTACAGGTCACAGATTACGAAAAAGGACTAAGACAGTGAGATTACCATTTTTAAGACCCATGAAACAGTTATAAAGGTCATTACACCCGACCCAGACTCATTTTACATAATTAAATAACTAGGAACATTCTAGCCTCATAAAATGTTTTTTAACCCTTGTTTTTCAAAGTGCACACTTTAGAAAGGAACCTACTGCTTTAGGTTTCTCTTTGATTGTTTTTTGTTTCATTACCTACATCAGAAAATTGTTCAAATTTCCAAACAGTTTAGCCACGGAGGCTTAGCATCTCTGTAAAATATTAAACTAAATAGATTCTTAAAGAGCATAACTCATGGATGGTTAGCCGATTCTGACAAAACTACACGTCTAATATGTGTGGCTGGCTTAAAGGACATCTGCAGCAAAAGACCACTTATCCCCTATTCACAGGATAGGGGATAAGTGTTTGATCACAGGGGGTCCGACCGCTGGGACCTCTGTGATCTCCTACATGGGGCCACGGCTGTCGCGGCCGACGCTCCTCCTCAATGTAGTTCTATGGGAGAGGCAGGGAGGCAGCATTCGTGCCTCCCCGCCTCTCCCATAGAACTGTATGTGGAGGAAGCGTACCGCCGACCTCAGAGAGGTCGACGCTACGCGCATTAGCTGCTCACATAGAGCAGCAATGCGGGGGCCCCATTTGGGAGATTTTTATCCTGTGGATAGGGGATAAGTTGTCTTTTGCTGTAATTTTATAGCCTTGAGTGCTCTTATTCCAACAGTGATTGTACTTTTGTGCAACCACCACCATATTCCCAAGATAGAGGATATATCCCAAGGATATAGTTTTGATTTTCTATCTTTTTGATTAATAGTCAGATAGGGAATTGTATTGCTATGCATTATTGTGAATTCTAGGCTCTGGAGGGGGGGGGGATGTAAATAGGGGCTTCATAGTCACATAGAATATCATTTATAGCCCTTTAGACTCCTAATCATACCACCTGAGCCTAACATTTGCACTTCATTTTCAAATAACGTTCCCACCCAACGTTCCAAACTCTGGGGCCCCTGCGATCCTCTGTATAGGGCCCGACCTCAGCACACCCCTGCCCCCACCCTTCTGGACTTGGAAGTGAAGACCCATTCAGCCAATCACTGTCTGCAGTGATGTCCTTATGGGTGATTGGCTAAGCAGACCGTCTTTTGCCTATGTCCAGGAAGGTGAGGGTAAGTAACTAGGACCTCATACAAGGTATCGTGGAGGGCCCCATTCACCAAACCCTCTGGGATCTGACTATCCGTGTGAATAGGGGATAAGTGTCTTAAAAGTTCAGTTCTCTGAAGTACTCCTTTAATGATTTATAACCTTGTGAATTGGTTCCTCTTTGCTTTAAAATGTCCTAAACATCTGTGGTGGCCATTGAGTATCATTCATGTGCATTGCCATCTACACGCATAGTCTATTCTCTCATTCACATGTATAAAAATTATAAGTATAAGTATTACACATATTAGGCAGAACATTAAAATGACATCTTTATTTCAGTTCCAGGTAGACCTCGTCTTGTTATCAACCACACTCAGATGAACACTGCTCTTGTTCAGTGGTATCCACCAGTAGAAACCTTTGGCCCAATCATGGGTTATCGTCTAAAGTATGGTCGCAAAGATATAGACATTCTCACCACTCTAGAGTTTTCAGAAAAAGAAGACCACTTTACGGCTAAAGAAATCCACAAAGGAGCCTTTTACCTATTTAAATTATCAGCCAGAAACAAAGTGGGCTTTGGGGAAGAAAACATTCAAGAAATTACTATACCAGAGGACATACCAACTGGATTTCCTCAAAATCTTCACTGTGACAGCATGTCATCAACATCAGTGCAAATAACTTGGCAACCTCCCATCCTAGCAGAAAGAAATGGCTTCATCATAAAATACACCCTCCTATACAGGGATATCAACAATCCATATAATCCATTTGAAGTTCCTATTGTCCCTGCTGACACAACTGTGACTCTCACTGCATTAAAGCCTGATACCTTTTATGATGTTAAAATACGTGCTCATACCAGCAAGGGTCCTGGTCCTTTCAGTCCAAGTGTCCAATTCAGGACACTGCCAGTAGATCAAGGTAGGATTTGTCTACTTAAGGCTTTCTCCTTAGAGGAATATCTTTTCTTGGCAAATCAGGGCGCAGAAATGGTTGCTATCCTGATGGCACAACTCACTATATTATTGGATAAGGTAATGTACATGAACATTAATGTGTTTTGAAAGCACTCAGTTGGGTTTAGTCTCGCTAGTTCCTGTATAACACTTTCAGGTAAGGTGACAAATGATCTGGAGCAATGAAAAGCAGAGCACAGGGTCTTTATAATCCAGTTTTTTCTCCTTCTCATCTGAAACTTGTAAATATTAAGATGAAATGGTACAAGGGAAGATAGGTGTAATGGATAAAAGAATAGTGCAAATGCAGTTTTCTTACTTTTCCAGCAGTGTTCGCAAAAAATTTTCATGTAAAAGCTGTAATGAAGACATCAGTATTGCTGTCATGGGAAATTCCAGAAAACTACAACTCTGCATTGCCTTTCAAAGTAAGTTCTTTTTAAATTCACGCAAAGAGCTAACTAATTGTATGCAAAATCTGTGCTTGATCATTCTTTATGAAACACACGAGATACAATCCAAATTAGTTTGTATACCTTCTATAATTCATTTTATTCTTATATCTAATTTAGTGCTAGCATTTTCAGATACAGCAGAAGAGTAAATTAAAGGAAAACTGTCAGCCAGTTCACCCACACTAAACCCAATACACTGGGTTATAGTATGGGTGAACTGGAATCCATACATGGGTCACTTACATTTCTTGGTTTTGTTGCAGCTGAGTTTTTGTCCTCTAAAGTTCCTTAATTCACCTCCTCAGTTGCGCTCTGCAGGCATGTCCCCACCGGCAGTCATGTTTTGGGTTCCGGAGGAAGGGGCCTAAGCCCACCCCCTTATTCGCATATTCATTTTCTTCAACTCCACGTCCTAGTGACGTGGAGTCACATGCCCACAGAGTGGCTCTCCCGACGCACAGCTCTCATGTCTTCAGGACATGAGAGCTGGGTAAAAACTTCAGGCGCATGCGCTCTTCATACAGAGCGCGGCACTCTAGGGGTGTGTGACTCCACATCACTAAGACGTGGAGTTGAAGAAAATGAATAGGTGAATAAGGGGGCTTCTACCTCTGGAACCCAAAGCATGACTGCCGACGGTGGACACGCCTGCAGAGAGCAACTGAGGAGGTGAGTTACAAAACTTTAGAGGAAGAAAACTCGGCAGCAACAAAACCAAAAAATGTAAGTCACCCGTGTATGGACTCCAGTGTATTGGGTTTAGTGTGGGTGAACTGGCTTACAGTTTTCCTTTAAAGGAAAACTTTGAGTATTTTCTTAATATTTGTAAAAATGTGTGAAAACTGTACATACACACCATGGTATATAGTATATATAGTTTTCTAGGATTCTATGTTCACTTGAGCTTGACAGCACTTGCAGACATCTCTAAGGTTATTACCTAAGTCTGAATAGTTCATCCTACCTGATGATTTTATATGCTATGACACTATGATGGTAACTGTGTACTAGTGAACACGGCATTGGTGGAAAAAAAACATCAAAACAAAAAATATGCACAAAACAATGTAAAAAAAAACTAAATGGTGAGCCCCGCTAAACAAAATAAATGATGTGCACACTGCTAATGTGGTGTGTTGCTAGTTAGGGACAAGGGGCAAAATAATACCGCCACACCATGACCACCACTATTATTATCACTGACCAATGACTAACTAATATAGCTATATTGTTACTGAAAAAAAATCCACTATGCAAAAAGCAATATTCCCACTTACAGTGACCGTGTAGTGGTAGGTACTTTCTGTTCAATTGTACTTTGAATACCTGTAAGCAATTACACTGAAGTTACATCTGGTGACTCACAGGTGACGTCTTCTCTCTTCCTTTTCTTCTCTAACCGACCCAGACCACCATAAAGACTTTTCTAAAGCTAAGACTGGCCTTCTAAACAATCTGCCAGACAAACATTTTAGGATCCTTTCTCTAGCACAATTTCTACCTCTTTACAACTCTCCATATGTATTTGCCTACACAGTAATAGTAATAGTGCCCACTTTGTGCCCCCATATAGTAGTTAAGCCCCTCTTTGTGCCCCCATATGATAGCTAGGCCTCTGACATTGGTCCTATATAGTAGCTATGCCCCCTTTGAGCTCCCATATAGTAATTAGGCTCTTTCAATGCCACCATATAGTATTATATTCTATACTGCCTACATATAGTTTCAGACTCTTTTACTATTCCTATATAAAAGTTAGGCGCCCGTACTCCCCCCATAAATAATTAGGCCCCCATACAGTGGTAAGCCCTTATATAGCATTTAGACCCCCAGACTGCCCTCATATAGCATTTAGGCCCCCAGACTGCCCCTATATAGTATTAGGCCCCCATACTGCCCTCATATAGTAATCGGCACCATACGTCTCCCATATACAGGTAAAACTCGAAAAATTTGAATATCGTGCAAAGTTCATTTATTTCAGTAATACAACTTAAAAGGTGAAACCAATATATATAATAGATTGACTCATTACAAGCAAAGCCAGATAGTTCAACCGGTGATTTGTCATAATTGTGATGATTTGGCTTACAGCTCGTGAAAACCCCATAGCCCCCCCCCCTCCCCCCAATTACTATGATTGGGGAGCCAAGTCTTCTGCTTGTGTTGGTCCACTGTGCTTCATTAAGTCCAGGGTCAACGCATCTGTCTACCAGGAGATTTTGGAGCATTTCATGCTTCCTTTCCTTTTAAGTTGCTTTAATGAAATGCAATGGACTTTTGCACAATATTCACATTTTTTGATTTTGTAGTAGTAGGCCCCCATTCAGCCCCATATATTAGTTAGGCTCCAGTTGGGGTACCACAGGGGTCCGTCTTGGGTCTCCTCCTATATAAATATTCATTAATGACCTTGTTGTAGAGGGGTTGAATAGTAAAGTAGCAATCTTTGCAGATGATACTAAACTCTGTAAAGCGGTACACACTATAGAGGACAGTGAACTGTTACAAATGGATCTGGATAGGTTGGGAGTTCGGGCTGGGAAGTGGCACATGAGGTTCAACACTGATAAATGTAGGGTAATGCACATGGGGAAGAAAAATCCAGGCTGTGATTATGTATGGGAGAACACTTGGGACGACTGACGTGGAACTTAGGGGTCTTAGTTAACAGTAAATTTATCTGTAGTGACCAGTGTCGGGCAGCTGCTGCCAAGGCAAATAAAATCATGGGGTGCATCAATAGGGGCAGAGATGCCCACAACAAGGAAATAATTCTACCACTGTACAAATCACTAGTCAGACCACACATAGAATACTGTATACAGTACTGGGCTCCATTGTACAAGAAAGATATAGTGGAGCTGGAGAGGGTTCAAAGACGGGCAACCAGAGTAATACGGGGAATGGGAGAACTACAGTACCCAGAAAGATTATCAGAATTAGGGTTATTTCGTTTAGAAAAAAGAAGGCTTAGGGGAGACCTAATGACTATGTATAAATATATCGGGCCGTACAGAGATCTCTCCCATGATCTATTTATACCCAGAACTGTATCTATAACAAGGGGACATCCTCTACTTGATGGACTCTGGTCTTTTTTCAACCTTATGAACTATGTTACCATGTTACTTATACTGCTCTTATATAGTATTAGACCGCCATAATGTCCCCTTAAAGTATTGGGCTCCTATACTGCCCCATATAGTAGTAGGGCCCCCGACTGCCCCCATATAGTAGTATTAGTAGCTGCAGCATCTTAAATACATAGTTAAAAACCATGCTCATCCGGGGATCCACGGCATGTGTCCAGAATTTTCAGATGGGCCCTTCTTTCCTATCGGGCTCGGTAGCGTCCGGAAGCTAAAATTTTTACCAAAAGTGGTTGTACTGAATTATCGTGTCCCCCTTATCATTAAACATAATGTTATCCTAAAGCATTGCTACTTTTTTTCACTGTAAAGCTCAAAATATGCTGGTTTTCTGTTTTTATTTTCTGTTATTTTATTTAAAAAAATTTAATGTTCTAGTTCTTTCTATTTAACTATACTGTATATACTGTCTTCTTCATGTAAGTCTAATTTTTCATATGTTTTCTGCCTTGAAAGATTCTGTATGATGATGGAAAGAAGGCTGCTGAAGTTGATGGCCGGGCGACACAGAAGCTTATCATCAATCTAAAACCTGAAACCTTATACTCCTTTGTCCTGACTAATAGAGGAAATAGCGCAGGTGGCCTGCAACATAGAGTGGCAGCAAAAACTGCACCAGACGTTCTCCGAACTAAGCCAGTTTTTATTGGGAAGACCAATTCAGATGGAATGATAACTGTGGAGTTGCCTGAAGTCCCTGCCAATGAAAAAATAAAGTAAGTTTCATTCTCACTCACATAACTATAGGACTCATTGATCAAAACAGAAGCTGTAAAAAAATGTGTGGGCAACATGGCCAATTTTTCTATTAGACAGTTTTGATGGGGCTATGTGTTTTCTGACATCATATCTGGTTATGTTTCTGTGGTAGAGTGTTGGGCCATAATGACCTTCCACAGTGAAAGGAAATAAAGTTTTGTGACACCTTGGTATCGGCTAAGGGAGGTCTCTTTCCTATGCAGCGTTTTTTGATCCACTCACATAAAAATAATTTATTGTTATGCCTTTGGGTTTTTAATGGTTAGCACTACTACATTGCCATGGTGTAGCTCTTTTTAGAATAGTTTGTTTTTTTAGAGTAGTTTTCTCTCACTTTAAATATATTAGGTTTTTTGGCCTTTTAGATCTAGTTTAATGTAAATTAGATTGTGAGTCATACCAGACACATTTGTGAGTTGAGTTTAGCCACTTTCCATATGGGTTCCCCATATGTTTAATGAACACCTACACATTAGACTATGTTGACACCAGCATTATGGTTTCAGTTGTTAATGGAAACATTGCTGGATGTATCGTATGGTCGGTTGAACGTTTATTGGATGTTTTGACTGCAAGAATATTTTGAAATAGTGCCAAAACATTGATAACATGAGTACTTTTTTTTTCATTCCCAGAACAACTTTGCTTTTAACTCTAACGAAAAATAATTATTAGGTAAAAGTGATATATGACACACTTTATATTTAGAGACTGTGTGGAGTAGAGGCAAGATGAGCAAACAGTGAATAGACTGATAAACATTAGTAGGCATGTACTTTGCTGCAGTGATGGTTGACTTCATTTTAGAATTAATGAGTAGCTGTCTGCGCTGTAGTATGAAATATTGTTCCTTATACAAAAGGATGCCATTAAAGGTGTAGTGTAGCGGAAGAACTACCAATGCTGTAATTAATTCACAAAATTAACTTATGATAATGCATGCAGCATGCAAATGCTTCATATCTCACTCATAAAGTTATGATCGTAAGAGCAGTTGGGGCCTGTTTAGAAATTCTAATTTAAAATTAAACCTGAATATGAATTTACTTTGCTCCTTGTATGTTTACTGTTTAAGGTTCTTTTTTGTATTCTGCATTATACAAGCTCTAATTATCAATTTTTATTATACAGAGGCTATTACATTGTCATTGTCCCTTTGAAGAAGTCACGTGGAAAGTTTATTAAGCCTTGGGAGAGCCCAGATGAGATGGAATTGGATGAGGTAAGATATAATAATTTTCTATTATTTTACACCATTGTCAAGTAATACCCTGTTATTTTATAGCACTTTGATAAAATAAAGAGAGGGAAAATTCTGTTTTCCATACCCAATATATACATTATGTCAGTGTGAGTTGTAGATTGAACAAATCATTTGTGTTCTCATCCTGTGGGGGCAGAATGTTTAATTACTTAAATTAAAGCATCAAGAAAGGCCTGATCTCTTCTCTCTGTAATAAATATTTTAGTCTTTGCTCAGTGCAAAGAAAGATGTGAAAGTTCAAAGAGGTGAAATGATTATACAGCAATGGCTTAATCTCTATGGATATGAACTCTATTAAAGGTCGCGTTCATTAGTAGCATTTGCTAAATCTGAAACAAATGCTAAATTGCAATTTGCAATGCAGTTTAACTTTTGACCTATGCCTTGTGGTTCTAACATTTCTTGCTATGTCTATGTCCAAGTTAAAAGGGTTTATAATAAAGCAAACATGGCTGAGCAGTTTTGATGGTTGCCCTTGCTTCCCGGGCCTTAAAGGGGTACTCTGGTGGAAAACATTTTTTTTTAATCAACTGGTGCCAACAAGTTAAACAGAATTGTAAATTACTTCTATTAAAAAATCTTAATCCTTCCAGTACATATTAGCTGCTATATACTACAAAGGAAATTATTTTCCTTTTGAATTTCTTTTCTGTCATGACCACAGTGCTCTCTGCTAACACCTCTGTCCATTTTAGGAATTGTCCAGAGCAGCCTCCTCGCCACCCGATCGGTGCTCTGATGCTCCAGGAAGCCTTAGCAGCCTGGAGCAATCATGCACCGATAACAGTGATCAATGCTATGCTATGGCATAGCATTAAACTGTGTAAGCAATCC
Source organism: Hyla sarda (assembly GCF_029499605.1). Taxonomy (NCBI): domain Eukaryota; kingdom Metazoa; phylum Chordata; class Amphibia; order Anura; family Hylidae; genus Hyla; species Hyla sarda. Next base: position 354,846,522 of record NC_079189.1, read on the forward strand.
AAGGATTGCATGTAATAGTCCTATGGGACAAAAAAATGGTGTAAAAAAAAAAGTAAATTTTTTTTTTGTAAATGTGAATTAACCCATTCACTAATAAAAGTTTGAATCACCCCCCTTTAAATAATATGTAAACAAAAAATAAACATATGTGGTATCGCCGCGTGCCTAAATGTCTGAAATATAAAAATATAACGTTAATTAAATCGCATGGACGCAAGTCCAAAATTGCTTATTTTTGGTCATTTTGTATACCCTAAAAAAATGTATAAAAAGCGATCAAAAAGTCCCATCAAAACTAAAATGGTACAGATAATAACTACAGATCCCGGCACAAAAAAGATGAGTCCCCACACATCCCCGTATACGGAAAAAAAAAGTGATAGGGGTCAGAAGAGGACAATTTTAAATGTACTAATTTTCGTGCACAAAGTTATAATTTTTTAACCCCTTCCCACTATAGCACATATGCATACGTCCCAGCAACCGACATGCTCGTGCACTGGGATGTATGCATATGTCCTAGCAATCTCTGGTACTGCGGCGGGCAGTTCAGGAGATCGGTGGGGCCCGGCTGTCAATCAAGGCTGGAGTCCCGCCGCAGCTGCCGGAGCCGCGATCGCACCAGTCCCGGCAGCATTAACCACATAGATGCCGTGATCAATCCTGATCATGCATATATGGTGTTGACAGGGGGAGCGCGCTCCCCCTGTTCACCAACGGCGGCGCCGCAATACGATTGCGGGTCGCCGTTGGTTGCTATGGAAGCAGGAGGTCAGATCATGACCTCCTGTCTGCCTGCTACAGAAGCCTATGAGATCCAGCCACAGGCTGGATTGCACAGGCTGTACAGTGTTCAGCTGATCGGGTCATACTGTGCCGCAGTACAAATGTATTGCAGCATAGTATAACTCCCGTGGCTAATAGCACGCGGCACTGATCGTGGTGCCGCACGCTATTAACCCTTTAGACGCGGCGTTCGCGCCATGTCTAAAGTGAAAGTAAAGCACTGCCGGTTAGCTCAGGGGGCTGTTCGGGATGTCACGCCCCTTCCCATAGGCTTGCATTGACAGTAATCAGACCCGGAGTGAACACGCTCCGGGGACTGATTTTAAACAGGGTGCGTTGTGCAAGATCACGGGGGTCCTTTGGATAGGGGATGAGATGTCTAAGCGCCGGCGTACCCCTTTAAGGTAAAAAATGGGTCCGTTCTTAAGGGGTTAACAAAATCTTACCTATATAAGTTGGGTATCATTTTAATCATATGGACCTACAGAATAAAGATAAGATGTCATTTTTACAAAAAAAAAAAAGTGCACTGCGTAGAAACGGAAGCCACTAAAAATTACAAAATGGCCTTGTTGTTTTTTGTGTTTTTTTTATCCCACAAATGTATTATTATATTTTTTTTTTGTTTCACTGTAGATTTTGAGGTGAAATGACAGAGTCCTTAAGGGGTTAAATCGCATGGACCTACAGAATAAAGAGAACATCTTTTATGTAGGGAACACATCTCTATGTGTAAAACAGAATAGGCTGCTGTCAATAATGGGAAATGATTTGGCAGCTAAGAGTCCTTTTAAAGAAATATAAACTGATGTGAAGGTTTCTTTTTAACCCCTTCCTGATTCATGACATACATGTATGTCACGGGTGGGGTTAGGGGAATATGGCACCTGCCTGTGAGTCTGGTCTGCTTCATAACTGGCAGATGCCTGCTGCTTTCTGATTTAACTGGTCAAATGCTGTGATCAATTGCGATCACTGCATTTAAACACTAAATGCCGGTAATCCCTGGTGTCTGGTGGTCCCATCGACCTCCCCTCTCCCCCCCAACTATTGCATTCCTGATCCTGCACAGTCAACAGCATTAATGCAGAAAAATTCCAAGCACCATAATTGCTGATTTTTGGTCACATTGCATCCCAGAAAATAGAATAAAGAGTAATGCCGAACCTACACAATAGTGGTACCTCTGAAAATTACAGCTCATGGCACAAAAATATAAATCCTAACACAGCTCTGTGAGTGGAAGAATAAAAAAGGTACAGTGCTCAGAACATGGCAGTAAACAGAGGTTTTTGTTTTTTTCAAGTTTACAAATACTTTAACCATAAGACAAAAAGAAAATAAATATACAGTTTTGGTATCTTGCGAATAGTACTGGCCCATAGAATAAAGTTGTCAAGCTCGTTTTGCCACATTGTGAACATTGAAAGAATTATTCCCCCGCAAAATTGTGCAATTCCCTATTTTTTAAAATTTTGCCCAACATGTAGTCTGGCTTGGTTATACATTATATGATAAAATAAAGTGAGCGTGCCAATGAAAAGTACAACTTGTCCCACACAAAATAAGCCTTATTACAACAGTGTAAAAACAAAAAAAGTTATGGGTCTTAGAAGGTGAGGAGGAAAAAAACCTAAGCCAAAAAACAAAATGGGGTTAAACTAATATCAGCCAGTAGGCAGCAGTCAATATATAAATTATAGCCTATCATACAAAGAGGAGCTGTACATTAAATATGAAAAAATAACTTCTCTAGAGCTCCAGTATTCTAGAGATCATAAACCTGTGGTGTTTAAGATATTAGTTATTTAATAATTCTGTTCCCATAATGTGGCACACAGTATTACGCTAGGATACAAGCAGTTCGGCTTTAATCTCCAATTCACACCCTTTAGCACTCGGATTGGCCGGCAGTGCAATCAGCCAGTAAACGTCAGTGATAAACCAACAAATGGAGATCATCCAGTAGCAGGTGAAGATGCAAGTGCTTACTTTATTTCAATCCTAATAAAATGAATTATGGAGACAGATACAGAAACCTCTGTAATGCATTTTATCGTAATGGAAATAAAGTAAGCACCTGCATCTTCACTGGTGGCTTCTGGATGATCTTTATTTGTTGCTTTATCACAATATTATGCTACAGCTGTAACTTCATGAGTAGAAATATATATATATATATATATATATATATATATATATATATATATATATATATAATTTGCCTCTCGGTTTGCATGAAGCCTTAACAGCATATTAAAGAGTATTTACTTCTGGGTCAACAGTTTGATGTTTTCAAATAATAAATATCAGTAAAGTATTTAATATGTAATTACACTAGACATTAGAGCAGAACCCCACCATGGCCCTTCTGCAATTATATCCTTGTAATGCTTCTACTTCATTGTGACTTAATTCATTCTTCTCCATTTATATAAAATTAACATTCCTGACAATATTAAGACTATTGCTCATTTACGCTCTCATTCCCAGCCATTATTATACCACTAGTTTATCTCTAATTCTATAAATGGCAAAAGTCAATTCTGGTTCATCTGATATCTCATGTGATGCCTTGGAGTAATCAGCTTTCTCCTATGAAGCAATATAAAAAAAAAAGCCACCTGCATACAGTTATCTGATAAGCTTTTGTGATCTGCTGTCATGGCAACTTTGCATGCACATCATTAGACTCAGGGCATTAATCTTCAAAGACTTAAGATAAGTGTAGGATCCATCGATACCTTTATTCCATATTCACTGATCAGCCATAACATTAACACCACTGACAAGTGAAGTGAATGATATTGATTATGGTGCCTGTCAAATTGTAATATCTAGGGTCAGAGCATCTCCACAGTGTCACATCTTGTGGAGTGTTCCCAGTATAATTACCTTCAAAGTACGCAACAGGGACATGGCCACCTAAGGCTCATTGATATGTCAGAACAGTGAAGACTAGACCATCTGATCCAATGCAACAGAAGAGCTAGTATAGCACAAATTTCCTCTGGTGGTGCATGCAGTAATTTTTCCGCCACGATGTCCCGTCACTGTATAACGCCCGTAATGAATTACGGGCATATACGGGTGCAAACGGGCAGTTACAAAACCCCATAGGCTGCAATGCAATTTAGTCACAGCTGTCAAGGGTTTTGTAACTGCTGGGTTTTGCAGCTGTAGGGACGGAACATGTGACGGAAGTTTGTAAACGGAGAAATTCATAGTGTGAAAGGAGCCTTATAAAAAAAAAATTAATAAAAGGAAAAAGTTTAAGGGAAATCTGTGATCAGGATAGAAAAAATCTAATCCAGTTTTATAAATTGCAACATCTAATCCAGTTTTGTAACCTCTGTTGGCCCGATTCCAATGCTGTTTTTATATTTCTTCTACATTCATTGCCCCCCCCCCCCCATCCCTGTTTCCAAGATATAGGGGTTTTGCTATGTGGCTTACTATATATTCTTTTTCCAGAATAGTCAGATGACTCTAAAATTTACTCTTCAGAGAAAAAAAAACTAGTTCAAAATGCCATGACAATTGATATAATGGCCTGGAATAGTGCTAATCATCATATACAAACACATCATAAAATGAAGGCTGGCTTTCTGAAAGGAAACCCTCCTTACTGAAAGAGTCATGCATTCATGGTACATCTATCAAATAGATCTGGTGCATACACATGGCAAACATAATGGCATGAGTTTATTTGAAGAGGTTATCCAGGAATAGAAAGATAGAGCTATTTTTTTTCCGAAAACAGCACCACATCTGTCTTCAGGTTGTTTGTGGTATTAAAATCGGGCTCCATTCACTTCAATAAAATTAATCTGCAATACCATACACGTCCGGAGGACAGGCGTGGTGCTGTTTTTGAAAAAAAATGTATCAGCTGTGTATTTCTAATACTAAATAACCCCTTTAAGAAAATGTTATCTTTTTACCCAGCTAAACTTTGCAGAAATTTTCAAAATGTGTTGGGTACCCCCCCCCCCCCCCCCAAAAAAAAAATAAAAATAAAAAGGATGCAGTAGGGATGGGGAAAAAATAATTTAAGGAATTTTTTTTTGTAACAAACTTTTAACTAATTTAAATGTATGTGTTTCACTTTTTTTTTCTCCATATTTTTGTACATTTTTTTAGGTAATACTACTACTCCCAACATGGAACACACTATTCCATGATGGGAGTAGTAGTACTTGAACTAATGGACAGATCACCCCGGGTGTTACTCCTGACACCCAATGTGATCCTCCTGTATAATGTATATATATGGGCGGCCGCTCTTCTATGGGGTCCCCTGCACTGACGTATATATACACCTATTCATATTTCCCACAGAGAGCTGTGATTGGCTGGTATCATCTGGCCAATCACAACTCTCTGTGAGAAATATGAATAGGTATATAAATATGTCAGTGCAGGGGACCATAGAAGAGCGGCCGCCCGCATCTATACATTATATAGAAGTGTCGCAACAGACCCAGGGCGATCTGTCAATTAGTACAGGTACTACTACTCCCATCATGGAACAGTGTGTGTTCCATGCTGAGAGTAGTAGTACTACCTAAAAAATAAAGAAAAAAAGTGAAAAACACACACACACACTACATTTTCATTGTCGGCTATATTTTTAGTGCCCTGCCCGCCCACATAAATTGATCCCTGTTTAAAAATGTATAAAAATTTCGTTAAATACCATTTTTTCCATCACTACTGTATCTTTTTCTTAATTTTTTAATGGTACCCTACGAAATTTTATAAAAAAAAATGTATCTCCATCACTTTTTTGGATCGCTAAAGTCCAAAAAAGAATAAAAACAGCCTGAAAAAAAAGTTAAAACCCACATGGCTTCATTTCAGCGAATGAAACGCCTTAGGCTCAACATGCTGCAATTTTGCAAGACCGCCATGGAGCTGAAAAACGCCAAAAGGATTAAAAAAAAGCCAAACTGAAAAACACCAAGTGGAAAAAATAATTTAGCGATTTCTCATTGATTTACAGCTATCATCTGGCCGTAGCATTTTTTTGGCCGAAAAAAACGCTATGCAGCAAAATTGGTGTTTTTCTTGGCGTTTAAAAAAAAGTGCAATTCCAGCCTTAGAGTAAATGCACACTAGATGAAAAATCTGCAGTAAATCCACATGAAAATCTGTGTGGATTTCGTTGTAGATGTGGTGTGGAAATGCTGCAGATTCAGTGCATATCTTGGGGAACTCCTCAGCAAATATGTAGCATAGTTTGAAATCCTACAGATTTTAAGGCTGGCACCTCAGATCTCTTTGAGTCTGAAAAATTTCCACTGTGTGTAGATGATGTAGATTATAAAAATCATATCATCCTTGCTGGTACTGTAATCTGCTGCAGATTTGCCATGCAAATTTCAATGCAGAAAACCTGCAGCAAATGTGGTTGCATTTACCATTAGGTGTAGTAATTCACATGCACATTAACACACCTTTTCTGTGAATATAGGAACTCGTAACTAAGACACACATGGGCCATGTCTGTTTTCTGTTTTGATGTTGAAGAGTGACTCTTGCTCTGTCAACAAAGTCCTACATTGTTACTAGTACATTGTACAGTCAGAGTTTTTGCAAAGGCAGCTTTCATTATTATCATTATTATTATTTCGGTGTGTATAGTACATTTTTATTTCTACATAACAATGAATTCTAAGAAAGAAATGCAATCGTAGCAGGCACACATGACAACTACGTAAGCCAGTGGTTTAGCTGTAACCTTGAAATATTGTAGCACAATACAAAGTTTCAAAGGATAAAAGAAAGAGTGACATTGAACATTCTTGAGATTACATTGCATGGCTATGTGAAGCCGGTTCCCATAACAAAGTGCCATTTTAATCATCCAGTACTTTGTGGTGCGTTAATGTGTGTAATAGTTTGATAAAGAACATTTATTAATTCAGAAATTTTTGGGTCAGAATGGGTTGCTTCCCACTTTGTACCAGTATAATGAAGAGTTGAGGCCTCATTGTAGAATTAATGGTGGAGGAAATAAGATATGCATTGACTGGAAAATGAAAATGATTCCCGATAAAGGACCAAAGACCTTCATATATCTCCTGGAACTGCGTTTACCACATAAAATGTTTTGTGAAAGGGAAAATATTGCTGCTTTTCTCCTAAATATAAAAAAAAAAAAAAAAAAAAATTCCCTCTTCCTCCTTCTGTTGTATTGGATAGTATTCTGAGTTATGTGGCCATATATTGAACTGTTTTCATCATGGAAATCATTTCATTGTGACTGATTTATCCAGGGACTCGTTCTGTGACCCTCAATTAACCTCTTCCATACTTACATTTCAATGCATTATTGATAGGATGAAGGAGAATAATCATTAGATGCTAATTTAAATATATTGTTAAAAAGATAATATTTGCAATTGGCCGAATGAAGTGTTATTTAAAGCACTAAAATATTTGCAAGTAGATTGAATTTTCCTGCACATTCTATTGCTGCATCAGGCCGCTCACATTCATCCAACTTCAAATTATATGGGACCTATTTTTTAAAAAGCTCTAATGACTATGACAAGTCGGCTACGTGCTTCAATTAAGAGATAATGCTCCAGAGATCTGCTCTCCTCTGTGTCTTTTCCTCAGTGAGAGAGAATCGCAGCACAAGGAGACGAGAAAGATTCCTAACACTTTCTTAGAAAATGATTGCCTTCTTCATACCAGACTCCATTTACATTGTTGGTGAAAAATAGGCATAAAAGATTGTTGTTCGCCATTAACACTACAAGGCAAATGAGCATGTAGTGGTGATTTTTTCTTTTATTACAAATAACAATGTGTTACTGAGGGAAATACATTTACCTTTCTCCTGCTGATTTTTTTTTGCTTTTCTTAGGGCTAGTTTTACACACAGGTTTTTTCTGGTGTTTTTTTTATTTTTTTTTTGGAAAACTGCCACTGCCACTGCAGTTGAGCCAAAGTCAGAAGTGGATCCTGTGTGAATACACTTCTGGCTTTGGCTCAAAAACTGCAGTGATAGTTTTCCAAAAAATGCCAGAAAAGAACTGTGTGGAAACCTAGCCTAAGGGAGTTACCCAGAATTAGAAATGCATTGGTGCTTTTTTCCAATAACAGCACTCCATCTGTTTTTATGTTGTGTGTGGTATTATAACTAAGCTCTATTCACACACAAACTAAAGACAAAAGTAGCACAGTTTTTAAATCCTGGATAACCCCTATGAGTTTTTTTTTTTTTTTGTTTTTGTTTTTTTTGCTGATAGTAATGGACTGAACTAGGTACTGTTCTTCTGATTCAGGGATGTTGAAGTGTGTGTGTGTGTATATATATATTTATTTATTTATTTTTGCTCACTTTTGGTTTAGTTTCTCTTTGACTTTTTAGAAAGTGACAAGAAAAATAGAGAATCTTGAAATAAAACTATACATAGTAGCCCTGCTCGAAAAAGAAGCTAGCTTGCTCTTCTGATGGTAGATATAAGGGAAAAGAAGTGTCAGGCCTGTATTATGGTGCAGTTGGGAGTAATAACTTATTTAAGTCATCAGTTTTCCAAAATATATGGATAAAAAACATGGTTAAAGTGTAGATTACACCATCCTTTTTTTTTTTTTTCTGTCCCTGCCTATTGCCCATCTCTCCCTAACCCCCTCCCTGTTTTTAAATTTTTATTTTTTTTACTATATTAAAATGCTTTTTTGTCTGCCTGGTAGTGTGCTCACTACCAGGCAGACTTCCCCAGCAGGCACGATGTCACTGATGCCTGCTGGGGCCGACACATCCACCCTTAGTTCATCTACACAGGGTGCCTCCAGCTGTTTCACCACTACAACTCCCAACTTGCCCTGCCATCTATTGGCTGTCAGGGCATGCTGGTAGTTGTAGTAGTGAAACAGCTGGAGGCACCCTGTGTTGAAAACAATAAGTCAGGGCCATGGGCACGGTGCCGCGCTACCCTGCCCCCCCCCCTCGTGTTAAAACCCCGAACCCTGCTCCCCCCCAACAACTTGTGTTAAAACCCCAATCCCTCTAAACATATCTCCCCTAAACATACTTACATGCCGCAGAGTCCTGCAGCAGCGGCGACATGTGCGGGAGGAGTGGCCTCGTGGCCAGGGAGCCAATGCGCTCGCTCCCACCTGTCTGATTGACAGGCAGGGAGCGAGCGCAGGCTGAATGAATTCGGACCAATTGCCCGGCCGGCATCGGTCCAAATTCAGACGTGATGTCACGCCAGCCTGCAGCCAGCCACTGGGAGGGAGACCCATAGTGGCCGGTTTTCAAACGTAAATTAAAAGGTTTTAATAAAAAAAAATAATAATAATGAAAATATATTAGAGATATGTTGTAGTACATATGTACTACAACATATTAAAAAAATGTTGATGACAGTGCCCATTTAAGAGAGCTCAGATGGATCTAAAAACTTAGAGCAATTGTGTTAGATAAGAAACTACTGTTTACGTGGAAAAGCCTAAGTTAATGTTCACCTTTATCATTTATAGCATGATAACAGCACATATTCAAGTTATGAAATGTGGTATTTTATCATTCTTTACAGCTTTTGAAGGATATTTCAAGGAAGCGAAGAAGTGTTCGGTTTAAGAGGGAAGTTGAATCAAAACCTTACATTGCAGCTCACTTTGATGTTCTTCCAACGGAGTTTACCCTAGGAGATCAGAAAAATTATGGCGGCTTTGAGAACAAGCAACTGCAAAACGGACAAGAATATGTGTTCTTTGTTCTGGCAGTAATAGAGCACACTGAGCTGGTGAGTAGGATCACGGTTATGCTGAAATATTTATTTTGATGAAAGAGAACTTTTTGTGCTGTATATAATATTAAATCAAATCTATAAAGGAAGTTTTGAACATTTGGACATAGTTTTGCAGTTAACACATTTAAACTTGTACCTGTAAGACAGCTCATTGAATAGTGGTATGCGTGTTGCTAAACACACTACATTTAATTGCTTATATTATATTTTCACTGGAAAAAAGATTTCAGCAGTAAATGCATTCAATGTTTGACAGACAATGGTATCTGTCCACTATAAGAACAAAATGTTTACCGCATTCTATGTGTTTGTTGTTTTTTACTTAATACCTCTGTATGAATTAGGACAGTAAATTGCAATATTCTTTACAATGAATAAACAAATGCCCCTAAAAATATGCCCAGATGGATGAAAAAACGACACTGTTTTGCCCTCCATCAGATAGTAGCCTGCATGTAATGTTTATTCTGGGAGAAATACTGCAGGAATTTTTTCCCCATAATCAGATGCATGTATAATCCGCATTGCAGATGTACCCCACATTGTACAGGACAATCTGTTTCCTGTTTTAAACCCAATATACTGGATTATATTGTGGGTGAGCAGCTTTAAAAAGAGGGGTTACTTACGTTAATTGGTGTAGTAATTGAAGATTAAGGTCTCTCTATTCCTTACTTGGTATTGAGCTGCTGTGCACAATGGGAGCGGGGAACTGGCTAGCCGAGCTCCCCTGCATCCTCAATATTCACTGCCCCGCCAACCCGGTGATTAATATGCAAAATGTATTTACTCTCATGTCACTAGGATGTGGGAGGCTCCCGGGGGTGCTGCTGCCTCGCTACACCCAGAAGGCAGTGTCGCCTCGCTGAGCAAATCGCTCACCCCCAGGCTTTCACGTCTTAGTGATGTGAGAGTGAACACATCTGCATGTTCATCACGGGAGTGGGCCAGGTGGTGAATATTGAGGAGGCTGGGGAACCCAGTCAGCTGGCTCCCCACTCCCATTGGGCACAGCAACGCAATATCAAGGAATGAGTAAACGACCATAAATCTGCAACTAGTACACCGATTAATGTAAGTAACCCCTCTTTTTAAAGCTGTTCACTTGCACTATAACCCAGTATAAAACCTTCTGTGCTCTCTCCCACACATAAAAAGTCCCTATGCATCTCACAATTTTCTGCCCTGATGCTATCATAGATCTTTTGTTGGTGGTGAGTAATTCATTTCTCGGAGTGTCCCTAGCTCTAGCGAAAGCCCTATGTAGGACTTTCTTTGGACATCCTCGGGAAGTAAATCTCCCTCGTCCGTTACGTATAGACGAGGGAGAAACATCAGAGAACACTTAGTCAAGAGCCACTTTTCCGACCCTGTGGAGGAAACGTGGCTGAGGTCTACTATTATTGGTTCCTATCCATGTGGAAGTTGCTCTTTTTGTCAGAGAGTCCCTAAAACAAAGGACTTTATTAATCCTATTGATGGACGAAGGTATGTGATTAGGGAATTTATCAATTGTCAAACCTCCGGTATTGTCTATATAGCACAATGTGGATGTCCTATGATTTACGTAGGAAAAACTATCCAACAGTTCAGAAGAAGGATTTCCCAGCATATAAGCACGGTACGGACTAATTAAGTTTACCTGCCTTAAAATAAAATATTATTCATAAAATTTGAAATTATGGTACTTCATGTATCTATCACGTGAGTGTCGCATTTAAGCCTTATATTGGTGTCACAGTGATTATGTTTTTTAGGACACACAATTCTATTATCAATCTCTCCTCCTATCCCACCCCCTTTGATCAGCTTGACGACTTAATTCCTCAACATTGACTCAGTTCTACAGTGTCCCTTCCTTCTTTTTCCCCCCCCCATTTTTTCCTTACTTTTCTACTTTTACCCCTTTTTTCTCTCTTTTCTACCCCCCTGCTAGTTTGGGCTATCAGATTCTCATCATATTCATTTACATAGATGAGATAAGGAAAAGCCTTTCTATTTTATTTAACAAACTAATAATATGCATAATAATATATACATTATAATTCAGCCCATTGAGTCTGTAGAATTAACTCATACTTTAAGTCCTTACCACTCAATAGATATGAGTCTTCACTAATCTTTCTATTTTTTCGCGCATCTCCCCCGGCGCATATGAAGGATTTCTAAGTTTTAGCGCAGGTTGAGATGCGCAACCGGAAGTTTACCATAGCCGTCGGAGAACGGAGCATGCGCAGATGAGTCGGATTCCGGCTCCTCCGCTCTATCACCTCGCGCATGTGAACCTAGCGCAGCACGTCATCGGCAACTGACCCTACAGGGATTCGCCGATGGACATGCCAGTCAAGGTTCCCCAACTGTGATTGGGCATAGGGAACCAAAACAGGAGATTGGCTGATCAAACGCAGAGACGTGGATTGGTTGATTTAAGTGTCACTCCTCAATGCAGGAGAGGCATTGGTGGAGAATTGATGATGTGTGAATCCTGATATCCTGTGACATCATGAAGGGAGGTATTAAAACCCCCTGCACAGCGTTTTTTAACTCAGTGCCCATCTACCTCTTGATAACGCTGCTGAGGCAGTGAAACATGTCGAGGGGGGCCATGTTAAGTTTTTAACTTTGAGCTCCATTGTCCTACAATAGCGCTGAATGTAGGTGGTCTGCAGGCACCTCGTCTCCGCTTCAGTGTGCATTCAAATCATAGACCGGATGGTCCATTCATATATATATATACAACCAAACAAGTAGGACGATATGGTGCTTTATATTTTAAAACACCATTAAGTGCGAACCGAATACAATAAAGATTGCACTTTTAATCTCACTCTTTTGATATATGGGAAATAAAGGTTTTTTTTTTGGGCTGCCTTTTCTTGGTAGTCTATGAGTTAGTGGTCAAATTCCACCCTCCATATATTGGTCTCAACTAGATATGTTTCTCTGTTTCTTTGGGTCAAATCCCCATCTTTCGAGACCGTGCCTTTAAGGCTTGTCTATATTATGGCAGGATTTCTTTCCACTAAATTAAATCCAGATATTTTTCTGGCACAAGCCCAACATGTATTCTCAGCCAATGAATTACCACTGAACCAGATTGATATACAATCAGCTTTTCGTAATTTGCAAAAAACCTACAAAAAATATATTCGCTCCTGGTGGGAGATAGCGAGCCTAGAGACCTATCTCCAACAGAAGATAGTATATAGGGGTCTACGAATTAACATCTTGCCCAATTCACATCAGGAGGATAAGGAGTTCATACAAGGGTGGCAACAACTCCTGACCGAGAATTCACTACGTATGCTTGATTATTTAGTAACATACGAGAAAAAGGCCTTCATCATTGTTGGTGCTCATTTGGAGAGTCAGATTGAAGAAATACAAGCTTTCAAAAGCAATCCTGAATTCTCTAATTTGGAACAAAGGTTACAAAAACACATAGAAAACTTTCAATCAGACATTAAAGAAAGGAAACATAACAAATATATTAGAGACAGGAGAGACTTTGATACTGGTCAAATTTACATCAAAAGACCACAAGGTAACTACATCAACCAATATACAGATATTTCGGAGTCTGAGATATCCGAATCTGACGAGACCTCAAACGCACCAACACGAGCATTCAATCCGACAACGAAACCTAAATATAAAAACAAACGTAGAAATCCCAACAGACGCCCCTATCAAAAGGGTGCCACAGCATATACTCAGGGACCTACCCAGGGTAATCACTCTGTGAGCCAATTCCACAGTGTAGGAACCCACCCCCAATTAACATGCCATCCTGGACCCATTCAAAGAAATTCAGATGGGACAAATGTGATGGGAATACATCCCCAATTAACATGTTATCCCGGTACAACTCAAAGAAATCCAGAAGGGACAAATATGATGGGGGTCTCTCCCCCTGTGCCTGCCTTCTCCTCCTCTACTCATTCTGCGCCTTTGGCCCAACAGCCAGTGATGACTACAGCTGTTCCAATGATGACTACTGGAACAGTAAATCTACCAACACCAGCGACTTTTTTAGGTGGAGGAGTCCAACTTCGAGACCGGGAGAAATGGGCTTATCCCTCCCAGTCGAGATAGAAAGGGATGAAATGCAAGTTATTAACTTGTCTTCCCATGAATTAACATCTTCCCAGACTGACATTTTAAAGAAAGGTCTATCATATGTTCCAACACCCTCCTTTGACTCCTTCACCTGGATAAAAGACATAAACCTTTTCGCTAGAAAGTTAGCACTCCATAAGATGCACAAGAATAGAGAATTTAATCTGTCCACAAATAGGGAGCGCGATGAAAGAGCTATACTGGATCTCGTAGATCTTCTAGAGGAGAACGACACAGGAGTCAGGAGGATGGATCCACCTTTCTCGGATTTAAGACCAAAGTCCAGGACCACACCACCCCTCAGCCAATATGGGAACATTCAAACTTTTGTGGATATGGTCACGAATGACCTAGGAAAAATCAAGAATTCCAGCAGATCTCGGAATCTTACAATGGCTGAGTCTAAGGCTTTGAAAGAATTGGAGCAAAATGAGCAAATCATCATAAAACCCTCTGATAAAGGAGGAAATGTTGTAATTATGAATAAGATTGATTACAAGAATATGGTATTGAGACTAATAAAGGACCCTTCCACCTACAAGAAATTGGATAACAATCCCACTGAGATGTATGTGACGGAGCTGAAAATTATCTTGACAGAGGCCAAGACAAATTGTTTGATAACAGAGGATGAATTCCGGGTTATGTTTAACCCCAAACCAACCATAGCAACTCTATATGCACTACCTAAGGTACACAAGCAGAAAACCCCTATCCCTGGACGACCTATCGTCTCAGGGAATGAGAATTTGACAGAGGGGATAAGTGTATACGTGGACCAGATTTTGGCCCCCTTTCTGGTGGCCCTCCCTTCATACATTAAAGATACAGGAGATGCTGTCACTCGACTCCAGGAAATCTCCTTTCCGCCCCAAACCTTTATAGCAAGCCTCGACGTTGAGGCGCTATATACTAATATAAAGCATGAATTAGGCCTGGAGGCAGTCCGACACTTTTTATCCACAAGAGGTACACAATACACCAGCCACAATGAATTTGTATTATGTTTACTTCATTTCCTTCTTACTCACAATTATTTTTTATTTGATTGTCACTTTTATTTACAATGCAAAGGCACCGCTATGGGCACTACTTGTGCACCCAATTTCGCAAATCTCTTTTTAGGGTGGTGGGAAGACACTATAGTTTTTTCAGACACTTTATACAAGTACACCAGTCACATTTTATTTTGGGGTAGATTTATTGATGATATTTTATTATTTTGGGATGGCACCATCACTTTATTTCATGAGTTTGTTATGACACTTAATCACAACGATATAGGTATGCACTTTACTCACGAAATACATGAAAACACTCTCAATTTTCTGGATTTAAAAATTTCCCTGGACTCGAGTGGCAGTATTCATACAAGGATATTTAGGAAACCGACTTCCACCAATAGTTTCCTACAATGGAGGAGTCATCACCCGGTAGCCTTAAAGAGAGGCATTCCAGTCGGGCAATACCTGCGGGCGAGACGCAATTGCTCATCCAATGAAGCTTTCTTGGCAGAGAGCAAATTGCTATATCAGAGATTTATTTCCCGAGGATATCCAAAGAAAGTCCTACATAGGGCTTTCGCTAGAGCTAGGGACACTCTGAGAAATGAATTACTCACCACCAACAAAAGATCTATGATAGCATCAGGGCAGAAAATTGTGAGATGCATAGGGACTTTTGACCAGAACAATCGCCGAGTAATGGATGTCTTGCGGAAATATTGGCCCATTCTGATGGCAGACTGCGATCTAAGAGAAGTACTTACAGACTATCCGTCCGTTACGTATAGACGAGGGAGAAACATCAGAGAACACTTAGTCAAGAGCCACTTTTCCGACCCTGTGGAGGAAACGTGGCTGAGGTCTACTATTATTGGTTCCTATCCATGTGGAAGTTGCTCTTTTTGTCAGAGAGTCCCTAAAACAAAGGACTTTATTAATCCTATTGATGGACGAAGGTATGTGATTAGGGAATTTATCAATTGTCAAACCTCCGGTATTGTCTATATAGCACAATGTGGATGTCCTATGATTTACGTAGGAAAAACTATCCAACAGTTCAGAAGAAGGATTTCCCAGCATATAAGCACGATACGGACTAGAGCAGATACACCTCTAGCAAGACATTTTTGGTCTCATCATGGGGGCAACTGGTCCTGTTTGAGATTTTTTGGCTTGGCAAGACCACGCTTGGGACCAAGACGTGGCAATCTGGATAAAAAGCTTCTACAGGAGGAAGCTAAGTGGATTTATCGACTGAAATCTATGTCTCCTTTGGGCTTGAATGAAGGGTTTACTTTCAGCCCATTCATCTAATTAAGTTTACCTGCCTTAAAATAAAATATTATTCATAAAATTTGAAATTATGGTACTTCATGTATCTATCACGTGAGTGTCGCATTTAAGCCTTATATTGGTGTCACAGTGATTATGTTTTTTAGGACACACAATTCTATTATCAATCTCTCCTCCTATCCCACCCCCTTTGATCAGCTTGACGACTTAATTCCTCAACATTGACTCAGTTCTACAGTGTCCCTTCCTTCTTTTTCCCCCCCCCATTTTTTCCTTACTTTTCTACTTTTACCCCTTTTTTCTCTCTTTTCTACCCCCCTGCTAGTTTGGGCTATCAGATTCTCATCATATTCATTTACATAGATGAGATAAGGAAAAGCCTTTCTATTTTATTTAACAAACTAATAATATGCATAATAATATATACATTATAATTCAGCCCATTGAGTCTGTAGAATTAACTCATACTTTAAGTCCTTACCACTCAATAGATATGAGTCTTCACTAATCTTTCTATTTTTTCGCGCATCTCCCCCGGCGCATATGAAGGATTTCTAAGTTTTAGCGCAGGTTGAGATGCGCAACCGGAAGTTTACCATAGCCGTCGGAGAACGGAGCATGCGCAGATGAGTCGGATTCCGGCTCCTCCGCTCTATCACCTCGCGCATGTGAACCTAGCGCAGCACGTCATCGGCAACTGACCCTACAGGGATTCGCCGATGGACATGCCAGTCAAGGTTCCCCAACTGTGATTGGGCATAGGGAACCAAAACAGGAGATTGGCTGATCAAACGCAGAGACGTGGATTGGTTGATTTAAGTGTCACTCCTCAATGCAGGAGAGGCATTGGTGGAGAATTGATGATGTGTGAATCCTGATATCCTGTGACATCATGAAGGGAGGTATTAAAACCCCCTGCACGGCGTTTTTTAACTCAGTGCCCATCTACCTCTTGATAACGCTGCTGAGGCAGTGAAACATGTCGAGGGGGGCCATGTTAAGTTTTTAACTTTGAGCTCCATTGTCCTACAATAGCGCTTAATGTAGGTGGTCTGCAGGCACCTCGTCTCCGCTTCAGTGTGCATTCAAATCATAGACCGGATGGTCCATTCATATATATATATACAACCAAACAAGTAGGACGATATGGTGCTTTATATTTTAAAACACCATTAAGTGCGAACCGAATACAATAAAGATTGCACTTTTAATCTCACTCTTTTGATATATGGGAAATAAAGGTTTTTTTTTTGGGCTGCCTTTTCTTGGTAGTCTATGAGTTAGTGATACACACTACCCACCCACAACTTCCTCATTCTACACTTTGCTTTTTTACACACGCTCTGATCTGTGGGGTTTTCCTCAGCTCAAATCCACCACATTTTCTGTGAAAACCTTAGGAAATATGTTGGGTTTTTGTGAAAATGCCGGGGACACGCCCCCTGTATGTGTCCACTCCCACTTTCCCTGATGGCCACATCCCTTTTCAGGGTTTTCCAGCAAAATGGAGAGTTAGTCTGTTTTTTTTTTTTCAATTCTGTCTCAAATTCTGGCGCAGTCAAAATTTCTTGCACAATGTGCCAGAATCTGGTTCACATCCCGACAAAACATGTTGGGTTTACAATAGTAAATCAGGGCCAATGTGTACATAGTAAAATGTAGGAATTAGGAAATTCTCAGCATTTTTTATGCTGCTGGTCTCTTGGAAAAAAACAGATTTCAGATGAGTAGAACCAACCACATAGAATGATTGTTGCTACAAAACTCTTTTGGATATTCATAAATATTTTATCCTTACTGAATAATAGTGACACGGCCAGCATCTTGGTTATGAAATAATATCATTGTGGCAGACAGTTTCCCAGATATCATACTAGTCCCAATAACGACAAGGTCTTTCAGTGGAAAGACACACTAACAAACCAACTACAGAATTTAGGATTCTGTAAAAACTTGTATTTTTCTGTACAGGCATATGGTAGGCTCTATGGTATTTTCCTTTGAGAACCTCAAATTTTGTTGATTTTGGCAATGGTGTCTACAGTATTCAAGATATACATATATATATATATATATATATATATATATATATATATATATATATGTCTTATGTATCTGTATGCATTTCTTTTTGTGTTTCCATTTGTGGTTCCTGTTTATAAAGGAAAGCCTGATGGATACCATTGGTGCACAATGAACCCCATTGACCTATGGTCAGATCTGTTAAGTTTCATTGGGGTGTTAGCACTATTTTTCCTATCTTATCTGATGGAGGCTCAAAAAGAGCCTCCAATAACAGTATGAACTAAGCCTTACATGCATTTGGAAAAAGAGCTTGTTTACAGTCTTGACGCTTAACAGATGCAGAAAAAGGACTATTGATTTTCTCCTATATTATTAAAAACTGTTTGTGCCTACACAGGCTCCCCACCTTCCTTAGATGTGAAACCTATTTAAAGAATAAGCATAGATAAGTGTAATGAATTTCACATATCTGTCCTTATTTTGTGTACTTTGTCTTGTGTGATTACCACTTTACCTACCACCTGTACAGAAAAACAGAAGCTAGAAAAATAGGGTAATATAGAATTGTTCATAGAGAATAATGCAAAGTTGTTTATTTTGAAAATAATCCTATTGCGGGTTGATTATGTGTAATAATTATTGGTAAGTGTACATAATGTGTCATTAGTTGCTCACATAGTCTTTGGATTAAAGCCTGTGTTATTTCTAATTACCTTGGAAATTACTTGCATTAAGTTTCCATCTCTTCCCCTTGTAATACACATGACTGTAATTAGCAATTTATTGAATAATATCTTGATACCGTCTGACTTCTGCTAGAGTAAAAAGTGCTACCAATTTCTGCATTTCCTGTTCAGAGATGCTCTGCAATTGATAGACTTTCCTCTCGGAGATTATTACAGAGAGTACTGAGGCATGAACTTTCCAGCAGTTATATATTTTAAAATGCTTGTGGAAAATGAAAGGTTCCTGCTTTGTCTGGGGATTGCATGAATAAATAGCTTTTACGGCAAACATCATTTCAGCCACATGATAAGAGACATGCACAGAAAGTTATATTCTGCCAATTTATTGCTAATATCTAAGCAAATTACAGCTTTCTGGGAAAAATCACAGTTTATTGCATTCTAATTTGTTGAAGCAAAACATACATATTTGATTTTGCCTTCTTTTTTTAGTTGTCTGAAATGTGTGGTAACCAGCTTGTCTAAGAGAAACCGTTTTGTTGAAGCTTATCTGCATATTAAATTGCAGTGTGCTAATATTGGAGTAGAAATTTAACAATGAAATTATATTGCTATTTATTATTTACTAGAGATGAGCGAACTTACAGTGATTCGATTCGTCACAAACTTCTCGGCTTGGCAGTTGCTGACTTTACCCTGCAAAAATGAGTTCAGCTTTCAGGTGCTCCGGTGGGCATGATACTCTCTCCTAGTACTATATCCACCTTTTCCAGCCTACCGGTGCACCTGAAAGCCGAACTAATTTATGCAGGCTAAAGTCAGCAACTGCCGAGCTGAGAAGTTCATGACGAATCGAATTACTGTAAGTGCTCTCATCTCTATTTAGCACTTAAAGGGATACTCCTCTGGAAAACATTTTTTTTAAATCAACTGGTGCCAGAAATTAAACAGATTTGTAAATTACTTCTATTAAAAAAAAATCTTAAAGGGTTTCTCCGCTGCCCTGCCTTCCGGAGCTCCGCTCGCAGCATCTGGAAGTTTATTACTCCGAACGCTGTATGCAGGCTTCCGTGTTCGAGGTCGCCCCCTGGTGACATCACGCCCTCCACCTCGTGACGTCACGTCCGCCCCCTCAACGAAAGTCTATGGGAAGGGGGCACAACCGGTGTCAGGCCCCCTTCCCATAGACTTTCATTAAGTGGGTGGCCGTGACGTCACGAGGGGTCGGACTCGAACACGGAAGCCTGCATACAGCGTTCGGAGTAATAAACTTCCGGATGCTGCGAGCGGAGCTCCGGAAGGCAGGGCAGCGGAGAACCCATTTTATCCTTCCAGTACTTATGAGCTGCTGTATGCTCCAGAGAAAGTTTTTTTCTTTTTTAATTTACTTTCTGTCTGACCACAGTGTTCTCTGCTGACACCTCTGTCCATGTCAGGAACTGTCCAGAGCAGGATAGGATTTTTCATCTTGCTGTGACTGAGACGGAGTATACAGCAGCTGATAAGTACTGGAAGGATTAAGATTTTTAAAAAGAAGTAATTTACAAATCTGTTCAACCTTCTGGCACCAGTTGATTTAAAAGAAAAATGTTTTCCAGCGGAGTACCCCTTTAATAGTAGGAAGGACAGAAAATAAATGATAATATGAAAGTGCGAGTGTATTTAGATATGTTCTTCAGAAAGCCTGGTTGATGCAATACAGAACCTGTAGTGTGGTTACACTATCCATTTACGTGGTCTGTGGACCTATTTATAAAAACTGTTTAGACTTGTTGCTCACAGCAGAAATCAGCTCAAATAAAGGCTAAGCTTTGACTGGTTGCTATGGGAACAATTTTGTTTATGTTTGACAAATGAGACCTTTTGATCTTTCATATAATATCTGTTAACTTTATAATTGTAATCCTCATAATATTACTGTTCTAGAACATACTTTTTTAAAATTCTACATTGTTTTGTTCCTCCTGAAAATGTGAAAATAAATATCAAACAAAGCATTACCATTCCTCTTATCAAAGGGGTGTGCCCTACACTGTCTAACTGGACTAGGTTCACAACTGTGTCAGGGCTACCTACAGGACATATGCCACAGATTCCGTATGGAGCCAATCACCATTACAGGCACCAGTGGACCACAGTAGATCCCATTGACTTTAATAGTTTAATGGTTTCCGTCTGGAAGATCAAGGGAGGCCTGGATGTTTTTCTGGAAAAATATAGTATCACAGGTTATGGATACTAGATTTATAGGGATAGAACGTTGATCCAGGGATTTATTCTGATCGCCATATTGGGGTCGGGAAGGAATTTTTCCTCTTTCATGGGGCAATTGGCATCAGCCTCATGTTGGGGTTGCCTTCCTCTAGATCAACACAGTAGGGTTTTAGGTTGAAGTCGATGGACTCTTTTTTCAACCTTACAAACTATGTTACTATGTACAATACAGAAATGTAGGTGCACTACTGTGGTAGATGTATACAATGACATTGGCTAATCCCTCAACACTGATGTTAAAATTGAGACATTCGCCAGTGTATCCTTATATTAAGGACACACCAGAGCCCGCACACCAACGCCAAGATTTCTCAGATGGCACGGGACCTAACGCTAACCTACCTGTGCGTAATAAGCAAAAACCAGGGGCCAGTGGGCAATTACAGCAGCACTAGGTCGACATGTAGCCTGCTCCCAGTTCCCTCCAGTGTGACTAAGCACACATACAATGGAAGGGGGGAGAGAGGCTACAAGCCCCACCCAAGTTGGCTGATATAGGTGCATGGCCTCACAGGTGCAACCCTAATGCTGCCTGGAAAATGTTCAAGGCGCATTAACATATGGAATTTACACACCTCCACGTATAAATTTACAAACAACTACAAAAAACGTGGTCTCAAATGGCTGGAGGTGCTCAACCCCAAATGCAGTTGTGCATATATACTGGGGGAGCAGATCCTGCCCTTGTAGTCCGTTGCTAGGGGCGATCCCCAGCATAAAAATGCATACAATGGAGGATGCCTGCAGCGGACTACAAGTGCCACAATAGAATCCTACACCAGATAAACGGTGTGGATGTGTAACAATTAGAATACAATACAGAAATGTAGGTGCTCTACTGTGGTAGATGTATGCAATGTAACTATGTAACATAGCCTAAAACAGGCTATCATGAGAACTGAGAGTTTCTTTTTAGAAGATGTTTTAATCATTATTGTAATTTAAAATTTTACATATGAATGCAATGTAAGATAATTTTAAATATTTAAAAAAAACTAAAGTAAAATTGTAATAATTAAAAAAAATTATTATGTTTTTAATCTGCCTCCCATTGAATATCACTTTGATGTAAGATCTAAACTTTAAACACATTTCTAAACGCATCTCTTTATGTGCAGACAATGTATGCTACAAGCCCTTATTCAGATCCAGTAGTATCAATGGAGCTTGATCCACAACCAATGACAGATGAAGAAGAAGGGTTAATTTGGGTGGTTGGACCAGTTTTGGCTGTTGTGTTCATCATCTGTATTGTGATAGCAATTCTTCTTTATAAAAGGTAAGTGGCTTTCTATAACAAAATGCTGTTATAATGAAATATTCATTGAATGAATGCTATCATACTGTAATTTTATAATTCGGGAATATGCAAAATCTACAAAGTAACAGTTATACACCTGTTGTTTTTGTCTACTTGACATAAGAGTGACCAATAACTTTATAATGAGCCTGGGTGTCTAATGTTGATTTTGTCTTGTACTCCAAGCCTCTCATCTTTCTGGAATTATAAGGGAGTTAACTATATAAGTTCTTGACCCCCTGAGTTTTTCAATTTTCAAGCAGATCATGCAAAGTATTGTTGTTTCAAAGGCATCTCAGCCAGTCAAACCTTTACTCTATACTTATAAGAAGCAAATATCCCTCTGTCTACAGATGGATGTCTCTGGTTTTGCTGATATCACTAGTCATGTTTTAAAGTTAGACGTTGACTTACAGGGTAACAACCTGTAGGTGGTGTTGGATATTTTCTTCCTTGTTGTGAAAAGATAAGTTGCATCCTTTTTCCAAAGGAGCATTGCCTCTAATTCTCCCCACGTCAGCTGAAACCCCCTAAAAAGAACCTGTCCATTCCAAAAGCACAGTAATAATAATAAAACCTGTACTATTCCTATACCATAGACGTGGGGGATTACTACATCCAAAGATGTTTTCCTGTATCCATGACAATTCCACAAGAAGATCCTCATGTGTTACAGATTTTTCTTCCAATTTACCACCGATTTTACCCCTATAAAAGAATAAAAAATCTGTGGTAATTTGGCAATGAGCATGCTGTGAATTTGAAAACCAGCAGAGCAGTGATATAACTGAGCAATGCTTTCCAATAGGATAGCAGGGATCAGTATAAGCAATCTAATGATTGTTTCTAAAAGTCCCATATATATATATATATATATATATATATATATATATATGTATCAATAAGTGGTAATGCCAGAATACAAGTGGTAATTCCAGAATACAAAGAATATCCGCTCATCTTGAGGCCAGAAAAAGTGCACACGGCGCAAAATTGCCAGTAATCGCCTTGCTATCTGAGCGCTATTCATGGTCTGACACCCGGGTCCTTTGGCATCCCAAACTAGGAGCATCGAGTCATGGTCTATGCGGTGAGTGCGGATATTCTTTGTATTCTGGCATTACCACTTATTGATACATATCTGTTTGATACTTGTTTCCAGCACCACCGCTGACTCTATTGATAGTGTTCCATTGCTGCACAGACATCTACATGTTAGTGACCTGTGAGGAGTTAACCCTTGAGCTACCTTAATTCCCGATAGTGCCATCCGCATATCTACCTACACCTGTATATATATATATATATGTATTAAAAGCCCTCTCTAACACCTGCTCTCTGTTCCCCACAAAAAGTTTCATTCACCCCCTACAGTTTCACCCTTAAATAATATTTCTTCAGGTCTGCCATACATTTTATGGTAAAAGAAGCCCACATATGGCTTTGTAGATGGGAAAAAAAAAGAGTTTTTATTCATTGAAGGCGAGTTGGAAAAAGCATAAATGCAAAAATGAAAATTGGCTGACTAAATAGGCTGGCTCTTTAAAGGGTTAAAACATTGCACAAGCTTGAAGCGTTTGTTAATTGTTCATAAACAGTTACAATTTTAGAAGACATTGATATATGCATACACAACACACAGCTATCAGTCACCGGTGAGAGGGGCGTAGAGAGCTTTATAAGTCAATGTAGTGATAAAGATTCTTTGTTGTGTTTGTGATAATAACTCTTCTGACTCATCTACAATATTTTTTTACATTTTTTGTTGCTGCGTTAAAATGGAGTAGCAAGCCAGACAGGTGAGAATTAATACATTATTAAATACATTTAACATAATTATCATTAAAGGGTAACTCTCATTAAAACAAATTTTTGCTAATGTACTCCTTATGGTAAATAAAAAATATTTCTAATATTTTTTATATGTTTTATTTGTGTCTAAAAGAGCACATTTTCCCCCATCTTATACACAGACTTTGGACCGAAGCCCAAACACAGGAAGTGCAGCCTAGAGTGCTGAGGGGTGTGTGTCCAGCCTCATCCAATCATAGCTCCTCTCACACTTATCTGCCATACGCTGTTGGTTGGACACACTCCCCTTAGCACTCCAGGCTGCACTTCCTGTGTTTGGGCTTCAGTCCAAAGTCTGTGTATGAGATGGGGAAAATGTGCTCTTGAGCTTTTTTAAGCACAAATAAAACATAGAAACTTCATTTTTTTTAAACAAAGTATATTAGATATATTTTTTATTTACCATAAGGAGTACAATAGCAAAAAGTTTTAATGTGAGTGCCCATTTAAAGGCTAATGAAGATTTTTTTGTGCATTGTTTGTTAAAATTACTTTACTTTAAGTCCAAACTCTATAAATACATAAATCCTCCATCAATAATGGCTGAGCATTAGTCTAAGCGTACATAACAGAAACAAAGTGTGGAGATTGAAAAGAATATCTTACATGATGAGCTCATAATATGACTCACCTTCTTAAAGCCAGACCACAGAGTAAGGCCAGTTTTAGATGGGTGCATTGTTTGCATCCATATTGCAAACTCAAGTCTTGGCCTGACGATTGGTCCAGTAGCCTGGACTGAAAGCATCATAGGGAGTCTTCTTATGTATCATTAGACCCATGGTTGGGCTGAGACGAATCTTTTATGTAGAAAAATGTATCCTCTGGAAGCTAGAGTCCTTATATAATAGGCTCCTTAACCATTTAGAAACCTACTGTTTCTCAGAAGTCCAAAACATGATGATAAGTAGAGATGAGGGAATGAGAGAAGATCAATTTCAGGTCTTATAAACTGCAATTACCCATGCAAAATAAGGACAGGGACTCCTGTAGAAGTCAGAAGTCCCTGTTCCTGTACAGTACACAAAGTGTTTGGGCTAGTTTATTAAATGTTTGAAGTAAAAGTTACGATGTATACAGCAATGCTGCTTACCTTCAGGCTTCTAAGTGGACAGAAGCAGGAATGAGGTTTTTTGTGAAATGCAGACTGAATCTGATTTTTGTATCGCTCATTGAAATACTTATCTCTACTCTATAAGCTTTTTTTTAGTGTACTCACTAAAATTTTAAGAATTAGGAAGAGTTTCAGACAAAAGTGCACTTTTATCTTCATTGATATGTCACATATTTTACATGCAATGACATTGTTATAGAAGATGCAATCAGAAATGGTCTCAACGTCTGGTATTCCAAAACAGTATCACAAGTCTGGATACGAGTGAGATGGTGTTTCTCACCAACTGCATGGTGATAAACTCACATTCAGTGGAGCTATTTGAGTATACATTTTTATGTATATATTAGGTACAGTGCATGTAGGTGGATAGATAAAGGGTCTGGGTATAGATTTGAGAACCAAAAACTTAGTGATCAGGGAATTTTCAGCATTGTACTAGATTCATGTATGGTAGAAGCCTAGAGTTTTCAGGTATTATGGTTTATAGTGGCAATAAAACCTATGTTATTAAAACTTAGTTACTTTGTAAAGTGAGAAACATATTGTCTGTAACTGAAGAAACAGAAGAAGGAGCCTTTGTTATGTTAATGAATCCACTGTGTGTGAGTCACTGGATCATTATTAGGCATTCTTATTTTATTCCAAAACCAGACTTAATAATTTTGCTTTGTTATTGGGAGTGAAGACCTCGCCTGCAAGTCTCAGAATTGATTAATTCTCTCTTCTTGAGCTCAATGTGTGGCTTGTCTTGCCTGGGCTTACTTTCTGTAATTAGTATTCAGTTTGCTGATATCACCACCTACAAATAATTAAATGTTTCCAATACCTCTACATAGGTAATAAACTCCTGGCTTTGTTATGCTAAAAGTGAGCAGAAAATGCTCACTGAAAATGGCACTGGCATGAGATTTTATTAAGATAGGAAACTGATGAGTTCTTTTGTGACACATTAAACAACTCAGCCATGGATCTAGCTCATTGTAACTCGCCTCATCTAAGAGGTTGTGGATGTGAAGCATGCCGAGGCAAAGGATCATTTGCAGGGGGATTCAGTCATTGTTGTCCAAAAAACAATTAGCCATATGTTTTACAGAAAGCAGTGGTGTTGGCTCCTCAACACAATCTAGAAGCCGCAGCAAATTGACAACACATAAATGAGCTAATATGCACTTGTAGGGCTCCATCTGTCTCTGTGTCAATGGTCTTTTAACAAAAATTGACATTTTTGCCACTGGCATCCGTTATACATTTTAAACCAGAGTGGCACAGAGAGACCATACTAATTGCCGGAAATGTCATGATGTGATCTTCCCTTCTAGATGCACTATAAACATTTTATCAGGGTATTTTCACATGGAACTGATGTCGTGGAACGACATGGATCTTGTGTCCGGAGGGAGTAGACAGTCACAATGCAAATACAGGCAGCCTTAATCTGGAATGACTTGCTAATGTTGGTTGTCATTTTACCCTCTTATTTTAACCGACTGGGCTACATGTGTAGCACTTATTTTGTCAGTAATTCCAGGTATTAATGTAATTTTTTGAAAGAATTCCCTGCAAAATGGTACATTAGGAATATACTATTATTACATCAGAAGCCAGACAATGTCTGGTATTTATATTTCTTTTATTTACATAGAAATTGGATTTTTTCCAATGTTTAAAGGGGTTATGTGGTCTCTTAAAATTGATGACCTGGTATAGACCATCAATATTAGATTGACAAGGTTCCAACTCTCGACACCTCCCACAATCAGCTGTTTGAAGAGGCTGTGGAACACAGGCAAGTGCCGTAGCTTCTTCAATGTTTACTGCTGCTCATCCCTGCACTCTCGGCATCCCAGTGGCTGTGCAAGGATGAACATTGAAGAGGCTGTGGTACTCATGGCCTCGGACATAATATTTAAGACTGGATAACCCAGATATTACAAGTTGAAAGTTGTATTAATTTTTTTTTCATTGAATGTGCTCAGACTAGAGGGAAACACAAAAAAGCTTAACCCTTTAAGGACATTTTTGCATTTCCATTTTTCATCCTCGCCTCTTATCTTTCCATCTGCAGACCCAGATGAGGGCTTTTTTTGTGGGGCCATTTGTTCTTTGTGTTGATACTTTTTGTTTTTCCATAAAATATGCATGGAAAGAAGAGAAAAAATATTAGTAAATATTAAGTAAAAACATTTTTTGATAATGATTCTTCAGGTTTAATTCAAAAAGATAATGCTTAAAATTGCCATGTTCAGTTTTTTTTTTTTTTTGCCTATGGAGCTATTGTGTCTTGATCTGTAGTTTTTATTGTTACCAATCTGTCATCATTTTATAAAAAATTTTGTGTGGTGTGATTTGACCAAAAATACCTTCCAGAACTCGTATTTTTTCCATTTACTGTATTGACCATGTAGGATCAGTATGTAGGATCATGTTATTTTAATGGCTCAGACAATTCAGCACACAACAATACCAAATATGTTTATTTATTTATTTTTGAAAAAGGGGAGAGGGGGTTGAAGTTTTTTTTTTCTACTATTTTTTTGTCCCTCTAGATTAATTGTATGAGCAATCATTCCATTGCTCCATTAGGTTGGCCCTCTATTGCTACTTATTACGAATGTCCCGATACAATTTTTTTAAGACCGAGTACGAGTACCGATACTTTAATTCTAGTACTCGCCGATACCAAGTACAAGTACTTTTATATTAAAGGGAATATCACAGCAGGGTGACTCGGTTTCTGGCGCTGTTTACCGCATGATATGTGGGTTCCTTGTTGTGTACAATGGAGGCGGCTGCTGTAGTATGAGTCAAGATTTCTCTCTTCTCCATTGGACAGAACAGGGAATTTGCATTGGTGTCGAGACCATTGTCTCCGGAGCGATTGCGCTGATGTTCACATGGTGAGCAGCGGTAGAAACCGGGTCACCTAGTGTAAGATTGCCTTTAATAGTAGGTAGAAGCCCATTGTAGGTAGTATAGATAGTTGCAGCCAACCTGTAGACCGCAGCCCCCCCGTGTAGACAGTGTCCCCTTGTAAACAGCAGCAGCCCCCCCTTGTAAACAGTGCCCCATTGTAAACAGCAGCAGCCCCCCCTTGTAGACAGTGCCCCCTTGTAAACAGAAGCAGCCCCCCCTTGTAGACAGTGCCCCCTTGTAAACAGCAGCAGCCCCCCATGTTGACAGTGCCCCCTTGTAAACAGCCGCAGCCCCCCTTGTAAACAGCAGCAGCCCCCCCTTGTAGACAGTGCTCCCTTGTAAACAGCAGCCCCCCCTTGTAGACAGTGCTCCCTTGTAAACAGCAGCAGCCCCCCCTTGTAGACAGTGCCCCCTTGTAAACAGCAGCACCCCCCCTTGTAGACAGTGCCCCCTTGTAAACAGCAGCAGCAGCCCCCCCTCTCCCCGTAGTTGCTCACCTGCAGTTGCCGCCCCGCTGCCCGCATCCCCGTTCTCCCGTCCGAATCATAGCCTCCTATGGAGGAGCATGGGACATACACGTCACTCCTCCTTCCTCCGTAGCGTTACGCTGGGCGCAGGGGAGGAGGTGGAGTGACGTGTGTGTCACATGTACCTCCATAGGACGCCATGATGTGGATGGCAGAACGGGGATGCGGATGGCAGGACGGGGATGCGGACGGCTGAACAGGGATGCGGCCGCAGTGCAGCAGGTATCGACCTTGGTATCAGGGACATAAAACGAGTCCCCGATACCATGAAAATGCCGGGTATCGGCCCCGATACCGATACTAGTATCGGTATCGGAACATCCATACTACTTATCATTGGATTGCTGTGATCAATGTAGTACTGTAGTATTACATTGATCCATTAGATTGGCCACTGCAAAACCAATGTCAGGCCAAACACTGTCATCATGCTGCAGTCAGATTAGCATTTTAACCCCTTAAGAACGCAGCCCATTTGGGCCTTAAGGACGCAGACAATTATATTTTTACGTTTTCTTTTTTTCCTCCTCGCCTTCAAAAAATCATAACTCTTTTATATTTTCATCCACAGACTAGTATGAGGGCTTGTTTTTTGCGCGACTAGTTGTCCGTTGTAATGCCATCATTCACTTTACCTAAAAATGTATGGCGCAACCAAAAAAATACTATTTGTGTGGTGAAATTAAAAAGAAAACCGCAATTTTGCTTATTCTGGAAGGTTTTGTTTTCACGCCGTACAATTTGCGGTAAAAATGACATGTGTTCTTTATTCTTTGGGTCAATATGATTAAAATGATACCCATAATAACATACTTTTCTATTACTGTTGCACTTTAAAAAAAATCGCAAACTTTTTAACCAAATTAGTACGTTTAAAATCCCCCTAAGACCTATAACTTTTTCATTTTTCCGTATAAGCGGCGGTATGAGGGCACATTTTTTGCACCGTGATCTGTACTTTTTATTGATACCATATTTGCTTATATAGAACTTTTAATCCATTTTTTATTAATTTTTTTGGGAATAAAATGTTATAAAAAAGCATCTATTTTGGCCTTTTTTATTTTTACGTTCACGCCGTTCACCGTACGATATCATTAACATTTTATTTTAATAGTTCAGATATTTACGCACGGGGTGATACCAAATATGTATATAAAACATATTTTTAACACTTTTCGGGGGTGAAATAGAGAAAATGGGACAATTTACGTTTTTATTGGGGAGAGGGTTTTTCAAATTTTTTTTACTTTATTTTTTAACTTTTATTTTTACGCTTTAATAGTACCCATAGAGGACTATTTATAGAAATCACTAGATTGCTAATACTGTTCAGTGCCATATATAGGGCATAGCACTGATCAGCATTATCGGTCATCTTCTGCTCTGGTCTGCGGGAAGGCAGATCAGAGCAGGAGATGCCGGGAAGACAGCGGAGCCAGGTGAGGGGGCCTCCGTCTGCTCTGCAGGCGATCCGATCATCCATTTTAGTGACCGCGATGCTGCAGATGCCATGATCTGTATTGATCACGGCATCTGAGGGGTTAATGGCGGACATCCGCGGGATCACAGATGTCCACCATTTCGGGCGGGTCCCTGGCTGCGATCAGCAGCCGGGACCTGCCGTGCATGATCCGGGCATCGCTCCGATGCTCGCGGTTATGCTTAGGACGTAAATGTATGTCCTGGTGCGTTAAGTACCAACTCACCAGGACGTACATTTACGTCCTGCATCGTTAAGGGGTTAAACTGTTAATAGCTGGCAATTGAGATTGCTTTTTGCCGGCTATTAGCAGTGGACCTTGGCTGCTGAAAGCAGCCAGGAGTCACCAGGTATGGAGTCCCAAGCCCTCTGCTTACACATTTAGTGGCGCCATGATGGATATATCTATCATGTGTTGTTAAGGGGATAGACTTTCTGCTCTCACACTGCTGCCACTCTCATGGGGCTGGTCCTGTTGCACAGCGCTTGGTATGCTTTGGGGTCGACACATTCACTGCCTGCTCAGCCAATTAGCGGCTGTTGATTGACTGTGCGGGCAGTGCAGGGGCCACTCGCAGAGCAACGGGACCAACTCCAGATGAATGGGGGCGGCAGTGGGACAACAGAATGTAAGTAAATGCTTTTTTATGGGACTTCTCAGCTGAGCCCATTCAATTAAAAAAAAAGAAAATAACTCGGAAAACCCCTTTAAGCCTGTCAGCAACTGATGATCATCTGTTTTACGGTGTGTTCAAGCACAAATAAAGTGATGAGATAATGCAAAGTTCACAATCATTATGGCTGCACCTTTTGTACCAAAATAATTATTTATTAATTATTTATATTTTTAATTTTTATTATCTCCATATTTTAACCTTGGCAAATCAATTCTTCCATCTCAAGATAGGACATTGTATGAAACAGTTCATGTACTATATGTGTTTGATTGTATTGCATTATACAGTTGTTTTAATACAGTCTAGAGCAATAACATAATCATCCTTTGACCTTTCTTGTTTAGGAAGAGAACTGAATCTGATTCCAGAAAGAGCAGCTTACCCAATAATAAAGAGATCCCCTCACATCATCCCACTGATCCTGTAGAACTCAGGCGGCTTAACTTTCAAACACCAGGTGAGCAATCTTATTGTCTCCATTGTGTCTCCATCTGAACCCAATGCCGCAACCTTTTAATACAGTTCCTCATGTTGTCGTGACACCCAACCATAAAATAATTTTCATTGCTTCTTCATAACTGTAATTTTGCTACTATTATGAATCGGTGGGCAGCAGTTCCCCCACAATAGGTATAAGTGACAGTAGTTTCCCCACATTAGGTATAGGCGGCAGCAGTTCCACCACATTAGGTATAGGTGGCAGCAGTTCCCCCACATTAGGTATATACGGCAGCAGTTCCCCCACAGTAGGATAGGCAGCAGAGTTCCCCAACTCGTGAGCCGCACATACAATAGAAAGCAGCGCTGTCTGTCTGGGGATCTGGGACAAGTGTCCTGGATCCTCAGCGGCAGTGGGCCCTTTACCTGGCCCGGCCCTCATACCACATCTGAATGGACCAGCCGGTCAGTCCCCCCCGGCTAAAGACAGATAGAGTAACGGATTCTCGGTTCCTAAGACCATCTGAAATATGTGTTTTTCGATGGTCTTAGGCGACCCCTTTGAAAGGGTAGTTCGACCCCCAAAGGCATCGTAACCAATTGGTTAAGAACCGCTGCTTTAAAGGGAGTGTCACCTCTGAGGTCTATGTAGTAAATCAGCCATAAGTCTAATTATAAGTTTAAAAAAATTGTGCATTTCTTCTTAAAATTGTAAACAATATTATGAATAATGAGACATACTGTACTAGCTCTGAAAAACAACATTATTACATCAACTATACTATTAAAACACTCTATATTTATTTCTTACAATCTTTCCCATCTACTTATTGTGTTTGGAATAGCTCTGTTAGTTTGTAACAGTATGCAACAATTTATACCTGGTATCAAAAGGTGAATATATATTATAGTGAATGAGAGTGCATTAACAGTAGAGTGTGATGTCTGCTAGGTCTATGCTGTAGATGTCATGTATGTTTGAAATACATCAATTTTTATTCACAAATCGATGGTCCTTTCTGCTCTACTTCCCCAAACTGGCCTTCATACTATCCCCTGCAATATTACATGTAAACATCATATAACAGAACAAAATGTTTGCTCACATTTTTATCTTCCACTAAATGAACCTTTTCACTCCATGCAAATATAATGCTACAGGATGCTACAGAATTTTGTATATTAAAATACTATTATAAAGTAAAAAATATTTGTATCATAATAAAAATCAGATAACATTTCTACTGTGCAATACATAGCGATTACCCAAAGAACAAATTTAGCTACTTACAAAAGAATGCATGCAAAATGAATAATCTTTATTATTACAAAGTGTAACATACAATAAAAATCCATATTAAAAACAAGGAGGAATGCAACAACAGAAGACGGCAGCCTGGGACCTATATGTCCCAGGCTGCCGTCTTCTGTTGTTGCGTTCCTCCTTGTTTTTAATATGGATTTTTATTGTATGTTACACTTTGTATTAATAAAGATTATTCATTTTGCATGAATTCTTTTGTAAATAGCTCAATATTTTCTTTGGGTAATCGGATTTTGATTCTGGGCACGTTATTTTACAGTTCATGGGTAGCCACTATATGTGGCACTTCTTACATATTCATTAACAAGTAACCCCCAGGGTGTGTTTGTCTTTTGTGTAGTGCAATACATAAGTACAAAATGCTATCATAGAGTGCCTAATGTAAATATATATGCACTTGACAAACGTCAGGTGAGAATGCATGATAAAAATGGTAGTGAAATACTGCCTTTGATATAATCTGTGATATCATAGAATATTGTTACTCCCGATCATTATCTTTTCATTTGTCATTTGAGAGTATGCTGTAATAATCCAGAAATATATTACTTACATTCACTGTCTCATCATGAACACATTGGGAAAATTTACTTCAAAACATTAATCTGAAATTATTTTTGAGAAATGCAAACATGAATAAATATTATTAAATATTATTAGCCCCTATCTCTCTTGTGATTGTTTTGTGGTGGTCATCTGTACTCCTTGCTGTAGGCTTGTGGAGCAATTATCACACAGACCTAGATAGACTGGATAGACCTTCAATATTAGATCATTGAGGATCCAACTCCTAGCATCCTCCATGATCAGCTGATTGAAGGAGTTGTGGCACTTGGGTAAGTGCTGCGGCCTCTTCAAAGACAACCACTGCTTTAAATATTATGTAACTGCCTTGCCTGGTACTACACATAGCTCAGTCCAATTCTAAATGGGAGTAAGCTGCAGTATCAAGCACAATCACCGCAAAATATACAGTGCTGTATCTAGTAATCAAATAAGAGGCTGGAACATTTTTCCAAATGATGCAGACCCTTTAGATGATTATTTGGAGTTGGACACCCACCAATCTAAAATTAAAGGATTATCCTAAAGATAGACCATCAGTATTAAAGTCCCAGAAAATCCCCTGTCATCAAGAGTCATCATAGTTAGAACAACGCCTTACATATATTCAATATCATGTATACTCTATAAAAGAACAATACATAATTTGATACAGCTGAAAACACCTTGTATTGGAATGGACTAATGGTCCTGTTTTTTCTACAATGTACTGTCTTATGACTGCACTTTGGGGACAGCATCCCAAGCCACTAAAAGGCTTTAAGTTAATCAATGAAACTGAAGTGATAGCCCTAACATTATGTAGACAGTGTAAATCCTCAGCTAGTGAGCCCACATGTGTATGTATGTATGAATTCAGCAGCTCCAGTGTTTATTAATTGGGGGAGAATGGCTCATTAGGCTCCATCAATATTTCAGTAGGTGAGACGGTCTGTCTTTTCATTAAGCATCTTTACTGACACAGCAGGTTATTAAAAGACACTAAATGACCTGACACAGAAGGCATTATGTCTATTAGTTCCAAAAATATATGAAGCTGGGAAGTGAAGTAAGCACTTTATGAAATAAGTAACCTCAAATACTGTATTGCTGGTACAGAGAAAGTTTAACTTTATATGAAACTGGTAAATATACTATAGTATAACACTGCAGCAATTCAAAGACATGTCTGTAAAATAGGATGTACAACACTTTTTTTTTTTTTTTACTTTAAAGGGGTAATTTGTAACCTAAAGGAACATTCCTGGGAATGAAGCTATTTTACAATACTCCCCTTACCCAATCCCCCTTTCCCTGCAGGAAACACCCACTCAACCAATCACTGACTGAAGCAGGTCACCGCTGCAGCCATTGACTGGAGGGACATCATATCAGAGGAAACATTAAAAAACAGAAAGCAGCAGGGACTGGGAGCAGTCAGAAAGGCAGCTGGAGGGGATTGGGGCAGGTGAATATGCTTTAAATGTTGAAAGCATCCTGAGCCCATTGTAAAACAGGTTTTATCACAGGACTATCCCTTTAAATAGTGTTTGGCTACCCCTAGGTTATTAATATTTAATCTGCAGGAAATTCAGCTTCTGGCACCTTAGGCAGGGCATTGTACTTATGGTTGTGGTAGTTCCTGGTACAACTTATTATCCTGCATGTGTTTGTGTCTAAGCTGCAGTACCAGGCACAGTTACAACCATATGAACAGTGCTGAGATAGGGTAAGCAAAGAAGGTAGGCCATCAGTGTTGTCCTGGGAAAACCCTTTATACATATGTAAGGCTACTTAGTGTATTATGGTACCATAGTCTAGCAACATATTGTATGGGAAATACAAAATATAATTGAATGATGCCCTTTTCCGATTTATAAGTGAGCATGTTTGGCTTTACATTTAAACCTTATATTTACAATATTGAAGACTGGTTAATTTTCAGTACAGTGATGCTGATAGCAGCATTTTAGGATATAGAATTGTGGATTGAGTTAAAAAATGTAAGCTCTGTGCAAGGCAAGATTTTCCCATATTACTTTTAGTTAGTGGATAATAAAAGTACAAACCATTTTTGTATAAATAAACATCCCTTATTGTAATATCTTACTTTTCAGCTACCCAACCCCACCTCTCCATGCTGTCAATTTTTCTGCCATATATGCAGAGTGCCTCACCAGGGATGGCCAGACACGTTTGAGTAGTTATGAATGCCCCCTTCACAGTCTATGAACTTCATTGCAGTCTATGGACTGTCAATGGGGGAACATAGTAGTAGCTGTTCCACATGGATCAAAGCAGTTGACATTCTTTCCAGTGGCCACAGTTTCTATTTTTTTTATTAACTATTATCTAAAGTCATTGGAAAAGGTTTACGGTATATAACAATGTATGAGAGATTGTTAGGCCCCCCCCCATATCACTAAGATTACCACCTCTGAAGCTCTTATGACTACACCAAATTTTGGCCAAAAATGGCTATACAGCCTCTCGGTACAAATAAATGTGAAGCTTTTTCACTACTTGTACAGTGTGTCTCAATTTGAACTTACTCAACATATTCTTTGTCCTTTTGTTATCACTACTGTGTCTCCTTTTTTTTATTATGTTTGAATTTTGTACATGTTATTTGGTATTACAATGTCACTGTAATTTGTGTCTGTGGATGTGCCTCCTTAAGCTTGTATATGTGCAGCTGTAATGATTTTATACTATTGCTACTAATTGGCTTACCATGTTCAATTGGCTTTTACTTTTTACAGCTTTGAACAGTAATTCAGTCCCCTACGCCTCCCTGATTGGCTCTGTGTCCTCCCTCTCTAGTCAAACTACCACTCAGTCCTTATATGATAATTACTCCCTCCCACGATTCGCTCAGAAAGGTCTAAACATCTTTGTCTCTTATCGCTGTTCAAGTTCTCTTATATCCTCCACATTGATCAACCACCATTTTGGAAAAGTTTTTTTGTCTTATGTTGACTACTCACTCCCATTCACAGGGGTGCTTGATCTGGATCTGAACATGACCTTTATTTCAGCAATGGCACCCAAAGTTATAATATTATAACTGGTTGATCCTCTTGGACTCATTTTCCAGGATGGAGAGTAATTATACATTGTCTAGACTTGCACAGCTTTTACACATTTGTTGAAGGCTTCCTTTCCATTTACAAATGAAGCTTTTAGTAATTCCATCTTAAATCCCTCACATGGAAGCAAAAAGTTTTGATTTAGCTAATGTTACCAAAACTGATAGACCAAGAATTCCAGCTTAAGCCCCCTAAATCCATCGTGTTTCCTTTCCAGTTCTGAATAATAGTATGGGGTATGCTTATTCAGATCTACAAGCCAGCTGTGTGTTCAGTATACAGTTCATCACAATTGGATTACAGTATGTATCAGAGATGGAAATATATCCAGGCATCTTAAATGCATCTTAAATAATGCTTGGTCAATAAGACGCCTGATAGCAACACCTGGAGCACCCACGACTATCGGTCACTGGTGCCAGTTTTGTTTGGGAAGGATACCGTATTTTACAGTTGTATAGCAGGCATTGATAATACAAATGTTTGCAGCTGGCAGGTTGATGTAGTTACCCCATTTCTGTGTTTGTCTTTTTATTATTTACAGGTGTCTTTGTAAGACAAAGATGTTTACACCTAGGGTAGATTGTAGGTATTTTTAAGGGGTTGGGCCTAGGGCACTTTATAAAGAAATGTTTTGCTCCAGAACTATAACCCCTCTCTCTACAATCTGCTAATAGTGAAAACATTTTTGACGCCCTCAAAAGCCATGCTACCTCTCCTTTCCCGAAGCAGCTGTTATAGCAGAATTACTGTGCATGTTGTATAATTCAACTATTTGCATGTGGATATCCTTTACATACATCGGTTTAAGTAATAAAAAGGTAATCTGCTTTCAGAGCTCATATTGGTCATTCCATAACATCCTTAACTAGATATCAAATTGTCATTTTATGGGTGATCCAAACTGTTTGCGTTATTACCTAATACTGCTCTTGGTGCACATGGTTTGAGTTACCCATTGAATTTCATGACATAATTCATTTTTTATTTATACCCCCCCATTTCCTTTTCAGGTTCAGGTGTCGCCGGTTACCCTGGTAACCTCCATTCTTCAAGTTAGTTTGCCTTCATTATGCCTTTTGTTTTAATTCTTCGTTTCTTTCTCTTTTAGGAGCGTATAATTTTCTTTTTAGTTCACTACTTTCTCATCACTTATACTATTTCCATTTCATACAGTGCAGGACAAAGGGATTATATTGATTATACATGTCTCTACCTGTGCTCTAACTGTGATCACTTTCCTTTACCTAGCTAACATCATGACTCATTGCACAATAATGTCCTGCACACTAGGCGAGTTGGCTTTGGGAATATGCTTGGTGACTACTCATGCATCAGAGCTCATCCCTCCAAAGCATGTTCAGCTTTGAGTAACCAAACTTATCTGCTTGCTTCTCACATACAGCATCTATACTACCTGCACATTAATTATCATTCTGCTCTTCTTAACTGAAAATCATACGTATCATAAGTATCTATGAAGTAGCCCCTATATTTGTCTTCTTTCTTTACAGGCATGGCCAGCCATCCACCTATTCCCATTCTGGAGCTTGCAGATCACATTGAAAGGTTAAAAGCCAATGACAACTTAAAGTTTTCTCAAGAATATGAGGTAAATATTTGATATTTTTGACAGGTTTGCGTTTTAAGCATCTTTATTTCATTGGGCAGAGATGAATAAAGGCTCTCATACACATTAGAAAAAGTTTGGCTAAACCAGCGGAATCGGCCGACTGTTAACTGTGTATTGGGACCTTTTATCTCTGACTCTACAAATTATGTCAAGGGAGATAAGGTTCGAGTGTGCTGGATTCCTGCTGCACAATACTTTTGCTCTTGGAGAGCTATGTTCCCACCAGTATTGTCTAGCAGAGGATTATCCCTCCTCTCTTCATTCATATCACATGAATGTGTAGCTGAGCAAACCATTCATGTGTTTAGAGTTATCATTAGAGATGGTTGTTGCATATGTACAGTGCATAGTGAAAGTATTCGGCCCCCTTGAACTTTTAAACCTTTTGCCACATTTCAGGCTTCAAACATAAATATATAAAACTGTAATTTTTTGTGAAGAATCAACAAGTGGGACACAATCATTAAGTGGAATGACATTTATTGGATATTTCAAACTTTTTTAACAAATAAAAAACTGAAAAATTGGGCGTGCAAAATTATTCAGCCCCCTTAAGTTAATACTTTGTAGCGCCACCTTTTACTGCGATTACAGCTGTAAGTCGCTTGGGGTATGTCTCTATCAGTTTTGCACATCGAGAGACTGACATTTTTGCCCATTCCTCCTTGCAAAACAGCTCGAGCTCAGTGAGGTTGAAGGAGAGCGTTTGTGAACAGCAGTTTTCAGTTCTTTCCACAGATTCTCGATTGGATTCAGGTCTGGACTTTGACTTGGCCATTCTAACACCTGGATATGTTTATTTGTGAACCATTCCATTGTAGATTTTGCTTTATGTTTTGGATCATTGTCTTGTTGGAAGACAAATCTCCGTCCCAGTCTCAGGTCTTTTGCAGACTCCATCAGGTTTTCTTCCAGAATGGTCCTGTATTTGGCTCCATCCATTTTCCCATCAATTTTAACCATCTTCCCTGTCCCTGCTGAAGAAAAGCAGGCCCAAACCATGATGCTGCCACCACCATGTTTGACAGTGGGGATGATATGTTCAGGGTGATGAGCTGTGTTGCTTTTATGCCAAACTTAACGTTTTGCATTGTTGCCAAAAAGTTCTATTTTTTTCATCTGACCAGAGCACCTTCTTCCACATGTTTGGTGTGTCTCCCAGGCTTGTGGCAAACTTTAAAGGACACTTTTTATGGATATATTTAAGAAATGGCTTTCTTCTTTCCACTCTTCCATAAAGGCCAGATTTGTGCAGTATACGTCTGATTGTTGTCCTATGGACAGAGTCTCCCACCTCAGCTGTAGATCTCTGCAGTTCATCCAGAGTGATCATTGGCCTCTTGGCTGCATCTCTGATCAGTCTTCTCCTTGTATGAGCTGAAACTTTGGAGGGATGGCCAAGTCTTCGTGGATTTGCAGTGGTCTGATACTCCTTCCATTTCAATATTATCGCTTGCACAGTGCTCCTTGGGATGTTTAGAGCTTGGGAAATCTTTTTGTATCCAAATCCGGCTTTAAACTTCTCCACAACAGTATCTCGGACCTGCCTGGTGTGTTCCTTGTTCTTCATGATGCTCTCTGCACTTTAAATGGACCTCTGAGACTATCACAGTGCAGGTGCATTTATGCGGAGACTTGATTACACACAGGTGGATTCTGTTTATCGTCATTTAGGTCAACATTAGATCATTCAGAGATCTGAACTTCTGGACAGAGTTTGCTGCACTGAAAGTAAAGGGGCTGAATAATTTTGCATGCCCCATTTTTCAGTTTTTTATTTGTTAAAAAAGTTTGAAATATCTAATTATCTAAGTTTCTAAATATCTAAATTTCATTCCACTTCATGATTGTGTCCCACTTGTTGTTGATTCTTCACAAAAAATTACAGTTTTATATCTTTATGTTTGAAGCCTGAAATGTGGCAAAAGGTCGAAACGTTCAAGGGGACCGAATACTTTCACTATGCACTGTATGCCTACAAGCATTACAATAATTTCACAAAACTTTTGACATGTCAAAAGTTTTGATCAGTAAGGTGTCTGGGTGCTGAGGCCCAACCAATAATTAGAACAAGCAACGAGAAGCACATGGCTGAGCTCTTCTATCCCCAGTTCGTTGCTGTCCCCATTTTGCAGCAGGACGAGGAGAGCAGTGAGCCACAAAGAGAAGCACTCAGTGGTGCATTTCTCCTAGCTCGATCTAATGATCGGTGGAGGTCTAATGAATGGTGGTGGACCCCAACCGATCAAAACCTTTGCAATTTTTCTGACATCTCAGAAATTTTGTGAAAACAATAGTAACAC
Organism: Hyla sarda; assembly: GCF_029499605.1. Classification (NCBI taxonomy): domain Eukaryota; kingdom Metazoa; phylum Chordata; class Amphibia; order Anura; family Hylidae; genus Hyla; species Hyla sarda. Next base: position 354,886,681 of record NC_079189.1, read on the forward strand.
TCTAAGCCACTACCTGATTTTTCTGGCAGTGGCTTATCTCTCTTGGGAACAAAGGATTCAGCAAGTTTAAATCTAGTATGCCCTTTCCCTGATAAGCCTGCTTTCGAGGCAGAGTTGACCCCCATACATGTAACATTGTTGGCTAATTTTGTTGGCTTCTTCTTTTTAGATAGCTTGCCAAGTGTACATAACTACATTAGTAAAATGTCACAAATGGTGTGTGTTGATATGTACATATAAAGTATATTGCTCCCGGTATGTTTATTTCTGTGAAAGAGGTAACCTTTAACTTTTATTATAATTTTTAAGGTCTTCTCTTTCCTCTTCCACTATTACCATGCGATGAGTAAAATGCATTACTGCGATTACCATTAAGCCTAATTCATTCATTACATTTCCCTTGATTTGCTAATTACATTAGTGTCCCTAATGGGATATAAACTTACTAGTATTATTCTGTCATTTATCTTAATAATCACAAGTATGTCGCTACTAGCAAAATGAAATTGGAGGTTTCTTAAACATTATCAGCTTTTATTGTATTAGCAGCAACTCAGAACACTTGTGTGTTTTTGTGATACAAACTTGATTTCGAGGAATAGTATTTTAATGATATAACTAAGTTTTGTTCCACAATGAGATGATTACATTGGTAATAGTATAAGGACATTTGTGACTGCTTAATACTGCTATACATATATCAGAAGAAAGTCTAAGGTAAGCTGATGACAGATCTCTTTCAGAACAAACATGAATTATAATGAAGTACAATGCTCATTACAAAGCTGTTTCACAACATTTAGATGACTGCAGTGAGATTCAGCTACAGCTTACATTAAAAAGGCACCTACCACACTGGTTTGGGGTTCTGTTTTTTTAACCCCTTCCCGACCCAGAACATACATGTAAGTAATAGGTTGGGTGGGCGGACATGACGGGGGCCCGCCAGTCGGGTTCACGTCATGACCGGGAGATGTTCACTGCCATCAGCAGCTGACATCTGCCGGTAATGACGGACATCGGAGATCGTTCCGATGTCCGTCATTTAACTGCTTAAATACTGCTTTAAACATTAAATGCCGCTATTCCCTGGTGTCTAGTGGTCCCATAGCCCCCATGATGTAATGGTGAGGGGGCTATGGGTTGCTAGGGTAGCCCAAGGCCTTACCTTGTCCTCAGCATCTTCCCTGTCTCTGTGATTGCTTAGGGCTCCCTTTGGAAGCAATAGCATTACATTGATCCATGTAAGCCATCTGATGATGGCTTATGATAGGCCCCTAGGGGGGCCAAAAAAGTGTGTAAAAAAAAAAGTAAAAACTTTTTTTTAAATATAAAAAAAATACTCCCCTAATAAAAATTCAAATCAACCCCTTTTCCCACTTTTTAACCCCTTAACAACGCAGGACGTAAATGTGATTCAATCATCTGTAATGGCGGACGGAGGTCCCCTCACCTGCCTCCGTCTGTCTACCGGCGTCTTCTGCTCTTGTCTGAGATCGAGCAGACCAGAGCAGAAGATAGCGAATAACACTGATCAGTGCTATGCCCTATGCATAGCACTGTACAGTATCAGCAATCAAATTATAGCTATAAATAGTCCTTTATGGGGACTATTAAAGTGTAAAAATAAAAGTTAAAAAAGTAAAAAATTTAAGGAAAAAAAATGTCAAAAATCCCCTCCCCCAATAAAAATGTAAATTGTCTGTTTTTCCCCATTTTACCTCCAAAAAGTGTTAAATTTTTTTTTTTATAAACATATTTGGTATTGATGCGTGTGTAAATATCCAAACTATTCAAATATAATGTTAATTATCCCGTACGGTGAACAGCGTGAACATAAAAAAAAAAAAAAAAATAATCCAAAATTGTTGCTTTTTTATAACATTTTATTCCCAACAAAATTTATTAAAAATATATTAAAATTTTTATATATGCAAATGTGGTATCAAAAAAAATTACAGATCACGGTGCAAAAAATTAGCCCTTATACCGCCGCTTATACGGAAAAATGAAAAAAGTTATAGGTCAGCAAAATAGAGGGATTTTAAACACACTAATTTGGTTAAAAAGTTTGCGATTTTTAATAATAGAAAAGTATGTAATCATGGGTATCATTTTAATCGTATTGACCCACAGAATAAAGGAAACATTTCTATTTTACTGTAAAGTGTACAGCATGAAAGCAAAACCTTCCAAAACTTGCAAAATTGCGGTTTTCTTATCAATTTCCCCACACAAATAGTATTTGTTTGGTTGCGCCATACATGTTATGGTAAAATGAGTGATATCATTACAAAGGACAACTGGTAGTACAAAAAACAAGCCCTCATACTAGTCTGTGGATGAAAATATAAAAGTTATGATTTTAAGAAGGCGAGGAGGAAAAAACAAAAACGTTAAAATAAAATTGCCCTTAAAGGGGTACTCCAGCACTAAGACATCTTTTCCCCTATCCAAAGAATAGGGGATAAGATGCCTGATCGCGGGAGTCCCGCCGCTGGGGACCCCCATGATCTTTCACGCAGCACCCCATTACCATCAGCCTCCGGAGCATGTTTGCTCCGGGTCTGATGACTGCTGATCACGGAGTCGGAGTATTCATGGCTCCGCCCCCGCATGACATCACGCTCCGCCTCCTCAGTGCAAGGCTATGGGAGGGGGCGTGACAGCTGTCACGTCCCCTCCCATAGACTTGCATTGAGGGGGCGGAGCGTGACATCATTTACCGCCGGAGTACCCCTATAAGGCCCAAATGGGCTGAGCCCATAAGGGGTTAAAGGACAACTGCATTGGTACACATTTATATATGCCCGTGCCAGGGCCTCAAAATTAAACAAAATAAACTCATACATACCTTCCTACGAGCCCCCGTTTGTCCGGCACAGGCCTCACGGTCCGGCAGTGCTGACGTCATTCCACTTCCTGGGGACGGGGACGCCGCAGAGCCATCTGCGTATCACCGGCCGTAGCGATGTCCCGCCCTGGCCTGTGATAGGCTGAGCCCACTGTCATGTAAGTAGCCAGCCAGAGCTCCTTACATGACAGTGGGCTCAGCCTATCACCGACGGGGGCGGGACATCGCTACCACCGTTGATACGCCGACGTCTCTGCGGCGTCCCCGTCCTCAGGAAGTGGAATGACGTTTACTGTAAAGTAAATTTAAAAAAAACACAACACAATTATAAAACTTTTATTTTAAAAAACACTCCCCCACAGTAACCATTTTATTAATGTAAAAAAAAAAATAATTGCTGGTTATCGTAGTAGTCCACCAAATCTGAAGTAGTCCACAGGATACACGAATCTGAAAGAAAGAAAAACAAATGGGTTAGTTAGTACATTTAGGGTGAAAAAGTGGTTAAAAGATGTAATAAACATACATACATTTTATAACAAATATACACATTGGGGATCAAAAGTTGGGCACCCCAGGTAAAAAATTTTTATTAATGTGCATAAAGAAGCCAAGGAAAGATGGAAATATCTCCAAAAGGCATCAAATTACAGATTAGACATTCTTATAATATGTCAACAAAAGTTAGATTTTATTTCCATCATTTACACTTTCAAAATAACAGAAAAAAATTGCATCTGCAAAAGTTTGGGCACCCTGCAGAATTTATAGCATGCACTGCCCCCTTTGCAAAGCTGAGACCTGCCAGTGTCATGGATTGTTCTCAATCATCATCTGGGAAGACCAGGTGATGTCAATCTCAAAGGTTTTAAATGCCCAGACTCATCTGACCATGCCCCAACAATCAGCACCATGGGTTCTTCTAAGCAGTTGTCTAGAAATCTGAAACTGAAAATAGTTGACGCTCACAAAGCTGGAGAAGGCTATAAGAAGATAGCAAAACGTTTTCAGATGTCAATATCCTCTGTTCGGAATGTAATTAAGAAATGGCTGACATCAGGAACAGTGGAAGTTAAAGCAAGATCTGGAAGACCAAGAAAATATCAGACAGAACAGCTTGTAGGATTGTGAGAAAAACAATTCAAAACCCATGTTTGACTGCACAATCCTTCCAGAAAGATCTGGCAGACACTGGAGTTGTGGTACACTATTCCACTTTAAAGAGATACTTGTACAAATATGGTCTTCATGGAAGAGTCATCAGAAGAAAACCTCTTCTACATCCTCACCACAAAAATCAGCGTTTGAACTTTGCAAATGAACATAAAGACAAGCCTGATGCATTTTGGAAACAAGTTCTGTGGACCGATGAGGTTAAAATTTTACTTTTTGGCCTGAGTGAGCAAAGGTACGCTTGGAGAAGAAGGGGAACAGAATTTTATGAAAAGAACTTCTGTCCAACTGTTAAGCAAGGGGGTGGATCAATCATGCTCTGGGGTTGTATTGCAGCCAGTGGCACAGGGAACATCTCACGAGTAGAAGGGAAATGGATTCAATAAAATATCAGCAAATTTTGGATGCTAACTTGATGCCATCTGTGAAAAAGCTGAAGTTAAAGAGAGGATGGCTTCTACAAATGGATAAAGATCCTAAACACACCTGCTCCCCCATTGCCTCCGTTGTCCTACTGCAGTCCCCAATGCGCTTCTTTTTCAGGGTTTCCTGTGACTTAACATATCATGCAGCGGCTCAGCAATTACTAGGCGCAGCAATGTCCCACTTCAGCCAGTAAATTGCTGGGTGCCAATCTTCCTGGTGCCAGCCCTGGTCTTCTTTCTGGTGCCAAAGCTTAATACATCAGATTGCTGCTCAGCCAATCGCTGGCCAAGGCAGGACATTGCTTTGGCTAGCAATTACTGAGCCGCAGTGGGACGTGTTGACCACAGGGAACTTAGAAGAGGAGCACATCGGAACCACAGCGGGACAATAGAGGCTCCAGGAAAGTAGCGGAAGGTAAGTAGATTTTATACCTGACAAAAAGGGTAAATTTGCAAAACAAAACCTTATTGCAGAGTACTTCTTTAACAGAAACGAGGTCCCAGATAGGTTCAGAAACAAAACTTACCGCATTTATCGGCGTATAACACGCATTTTTTAGGCAAAATTTTTTAGCCTAAAGTCTATCTGCGTGTTATACGCTGATAAGCCGCTGCAGTTCAATGATTTAAAGCAGGCACATTAAATCAATGAACTGCAGCAGCTTTTGTAGGTCCAGAGACCTGCCGTCGCTGTAGGCTTCTCTGCCCCTGCCTATCCTGGGGTCCAGAGACTGCCGGCGCCGCTGCCCCATTGCCTCCCCCCATCCTCGGCGCAATGACGAGTGATGTCCCATTGAAGACGTCACTCGTCACTGCGCCTCGCAGCGCATAGCAACGATGCAGGAGACCGGCTCCGGAGCCAGAAGCAACGCTGACCCGACCCCGGCAACAGGTAATTATAAAATCGGGGATGGGGGCAGGCAATGGGGCAGTGGCGCTGATAGCCAGGGGGAGAGAAGCGGCGGCAGCAGGGCTTTAGACCCCAGGAAAGGCAGGGGAGAGAAGCAGGCAGCGACGACCTCTCTCCCCCTGCCTTTCCTGGGGGCTTCTGCGGGGTCAGAAACTGTATCGGGGTATACACATGCACACACACACGCACCCTCATTTTACCAAGGATATTTGGGTAAAAAACTTTAGGCCGTTAAATACGGTATGTGTGGTTACATAAAGAACATCATAAGCATAGTCTTGTATTTTCTTATAAATAATTTACCTGTCAGGTTGGTGTTAGATTGCCAGTATCATAATAAAGTTCTGCATTGCTTTTTTTAGGGATATGTGCCTTTGGCATGGCCTGTGCACTAAATCCTCCTGAAGATTTGTCCATTAAACCTTTAATGTGCTTATTAAACCTTTTAATGCAGGCTGAGTGCAAATGAGTTATTAGGCTTTCACAGCTCAGAGATCATTCTGTCACTAAGTGTGTGTGTATGTGTCTTTGTGTGTTTTATGTCTGGATGTTTGCTTTGGTTTACTGCCCATTTTTAGTCTTGAGAATTTCACAGTTGTACATGATGACACATAGCAGATATAAAGAAAAACAACCATAGTAGATTCCACCTGACTCTGCCCACAGGCTTTAGAGTTAATAAGTGGATTTGACCATCTGGACTTTAATCTTATGGAAATATACAGAAAGTGCTGTATAATATGCTGATGGCAATGCCCAAGTACACCGATGAACTGCTGAATGGCTGACAAAGACATCTGCTTGACTTTTCGTACTTCTAAGCCGCTTTAGATGATTGGAGCTAGGAGTATGCTTGACATTGCATGTAGCGTTATTGGGAGAAGAGATCAAATTGCATTTCAACCTTGGATAAAATGAAAAAATAAAACTAGGAGAAGTGATGTGAGCTGAAAATGTTGATTATGTGAAGCACACCCTCAGCAGCCTCATTCATTGTGTGATTACATTGCTCGCTCATCAAGTACTGATTGGGTGAGTCACCTTTATCAAGATGAAAAACTATCAGTTCAGAAATGTATACAACTTCACTTATTAACACAAGCCTCAGAGTGGAGAAAGTGTCTTAAAGTCCAAGGCAGATTACGAGCTTTGAAGCTGGAATCATTTGGACACTATCAATAGAGCTTAATGTTTTTTTGCTTATCAATCCCAACGGAAAAACTTAATAAAATCACCATGTGGTCTTTTTCTGCCAGCCTTTCTACATTAGTGTAAAATAACTTTATGTAAATAATCTAGGAGATCAAAGATTTACATGTACAGAGGTTGTCATGACAAGCACTCCGGTCTCTGCCTCTGGACCGGAGCGCCCGTCTCCCGCTGCAGCCCTGCGCGCCCCGGGTCTTCACCCTGACCCCCCGCAGTGTCTCTGTGGTCTCTGGCGGGGATGCGGTTCGCGGCACGGCTCATCCCTGTGCGCGATCCGCATCCCGGTTTCACTCACCTCTCCCCGCTCCTGTATACACCGGTCACGTGTCCCGGCGCGCGCGTCCCTGCTCTCTGGGGCGCACGCGAGCTATGTTAAATTTAAAGGACCAGCGCACCAATGATTGGTGCCTGGCTCAAATGGTTAATTAAGGGCCTTAAATAAAAGAACCCTGCCCCTTCCTGCCCTTGCCGGATCTTTGTGCCTTGTGCCTCTGAGAGAGCGTTCCATAAAGCCTTGTATTGCCTTGCCTGTTGCCGAACCCGTTGCTACCGACTACCTGCCTGTGAACCCTTGCCGCCTACCCTGACCTCTGCTACGTCCGACTACGCCTTTGCCTGCTCTCTGTGTACCACGCCATATCAGCTGCCAGAGAGGTTGAGTCGCTACTGGGGGACAAGACCTGGTAGTTACCGCTGCAGCAAGTCCATCCTGCAGCAAGACCAATAACTACTTAGAACCGATCCCCCAATACGACCCGCGCCATCACCTACCACTACCATCCACTACCGGTCCTGCCGGTTTTACAGCTTTTTTATATTGGCTCTCAATTGTAGCTCATTGGTCAGTTACACATGATATATATAATACGTCTTTAATATGGACATATTTGAGATAAAATACTATCATCGTGTAACCAGTATTTCAGTAGTATTGCTTCAGCATTGCATCCATATTTTGTACAGTAAATTACTGATGGGCTGTCTTCTAGATAGGAAATTATGGTACACAATGAAAAATGGCATATAAATATCCCAATAGATTAGCATTATCCCAATAGATTAAAGGGGTTATACAGAAAGAAAAAAAAATAACCTGTAGACAGACAGGGAGTGGTCTTTGAAAGAAATGATCTCTGTTTTTCAATTTCTGGATAACCCCTTTAACATTTATATTATGGACCACATAAAGCAGAATGTCATGTGGATGTAAAATAAATGTGAAAGAGGTCATAGACCATGCTCTATGCCATACATTTGCCCTAATAGTGCTTATGGCACATTGGCTGCTGTTAAATTGGGCATTTCCTTGAAAATTACCTTAATTTTGTACCAACTTTTTTTTTCTAGCAACTTTAGTTTGTACAAACCTCTAAGCAATTTAAGGTTATAGGTATTGTGCCATCTTGTAAAGTTATAACTGGCTGATCACAGAGTGGCCCGACTGCTGCTCCTATGATATCGAGAACAGGGACCTCAATGTTCTCTTAAAATGCAATACCACTCAATTTTTCCAGGGTTTTCCTGACAAAGCCATTTACGGTATATTGATAAGATGTGCAAATAGAAGACAATCTAGTCATGCACTGTTCCAGTTTTTCAGTGGCCATGAAGTCATTTAAACTGAAGCACCCTAGTGTTAGCTCCCTTACATAATGTTTATGTATTACAATATTAAAGGACATCTGCAGCGAACAAAAAAAAGCTAATGCGCGTAGCGTCGACCTCACTGAGGTCAACGGTAGGCCCCCTCCAAGCCCCCTCCCCATACAGCATTATGGGAGAGGCGGGGAGGCACGAACGCTGCCTCCCCGCCTCTCCCATAGAGATACATGGAGGGGGCATGTCGGCCGCAAAGTCATGCTGCGGCTAACACGCCCACTGGACGGGAGAGCCACAGCAGATGGGTGTCCCAGTGGTCATACCCCCGTGATCAGAAGCTTATCCCCTATCCTGTGGATAGGGAATACGTTTTGTTCGCTGCATATTTCCTTTAAATTCTTCCCAGGTTCCCTGTCTGTCTCCTAGTAGATGTAAGCTATTTTATAGTAACTTGCTTTCCCTGCTACATACAGGTTGTCATAAACCGTACCTCATAATGGAATTGATAAATTCTGAATTATTCACAGCCCTGTGATTTTATGTATATTTATTATTATTATTATTATTATTATACCGGGAGCTATTCCAGTAATGTACATTATATTACTAAATGGCTGTTTATTCAGTTTGTAATGTATAAGGTATAGGTTCATTGTAGGTCAATGTACATGTTTAGCATACCAGCAGATGCATTTACAGAAGCCAACTGGTATATTGTCTAGTCACTTAACCACAACAGTTATAAAAAGTTATAACTATTGCAAAAATAATGATAAGCTATGAATGAAATCTGTTTTCAGCTATGAATGCAATACTCCCACACCTGCCCCAATTTAGCTACATATGCTGTATGAAAAAAGGATATCTATTCTCATGGTCTGTTCTCATAATACACAATAGAAGCAAGGTTTACTGTACATGACAATGTTATTACGAAAAACCACTGGTTTACAAGGACCTTGACTCCCACTGGTATTGACATGAATGGACCTCCTTGACTGAATTTAACACAGCTTAACCCCTTAAGGACGCAGGACGTAAATGTACGTCCTGGTGCGGTGGTAATTAAGCCACCAGGACGTACATTTACATCCTGTACATAACCGCAGGCACGGAGCGATGCCCGGGTCATGCGCGGCTGATCCCGGCTGCTGATCGCAGCCAGGGACCCGCCGGCAATGGCCGACGCCCGCGGGCGTCCGCCATTAACCCCTCAGATGCCGGGATCAATACAGATCCCGGCATCTGCAGCAGTACGTGATTTCAATGAATGATCTGATCGCCCGCAGCGCAGGCCAGAGCAGAAGATAACCGATAACACTGATCTGTTCTATGTCCTATACATAGAACAGATCAGTATTAGCAATCATGGTATTGCTATGAATAGTCCCCTATGGGGACTATTCAAGTGTAAAAAAAAATGTAAAAAAATGTAAAATTAAAAGTAAAAAAAAAAAGTGAAAAATCCCCTCCCCCAATAAAAAAGTAATACGTCCGTTTTTTTCCTATTTTACCCCCAAACAGCGTAAAAAATAAATTTAATAGACATATTTGGTATTGCCGCGTGCGTAAATTTCCGAACTATTAAAATAAAATGTTAATGATCCCGTACGGTAAACGGCGTGAATGTAAAAAAAAAAAAGTCCTAAATTGCTACTTTTTTAATACATTTTATTTTAAAAAAAATATAAAAAATGTATAAAAAGTTTTTTACATGCAAATGTGGTATCAAAAAAAAGTACAGATCATGGCGCAAAAAATTAGCCCTCATACCGCTGCTTATACGGAAAAATTTTAAAGTTATAGGTCATCAAAATAAAGGGATTATAAACGTAGTAATTTGGTTAAAAAGTTTGTGATTTTTTTTAAGCACAACAATAATATAAAAGTATGTAATAATTGGTATCATTTTAATCGTAATGACCCTCAGAATAAAGAACACACGTCATTTTTACCGTAAATTGTACGGCGTGAAAACGAAACCTTCCAAAATTGCGTTTTTCTTTTTCATTTCCCCACAAAAATAGTGTTTTTTGGTTGTGCCATACATTTTATGATATAATGTGTGATGGCATTACAACGGACAACTGGTCATGCAAAAAACAAGCCCTAGTCTGGCGATGAAAATATAAAAGAGTTATGATTTTTAGAAGGCGAGGAGGAAAAAATGAAAACGTAAAAATTAAATTGTCTGAGTCCTTAAGGCCAAAAGGGGTTAAAGGGGTACTCTGCCTCTAGACATCCAGGGGTGTGGAAATTTTATAAAAAACTACTTGTCCATGGGACTAAAATGGAGCAAAATCTACTTGTCTCTCATGACGATCCACTTGTCTGGGCCAATTTTCGCTTTTACACTCTTGTTTTTTCCTCCTCGCCCTATAATAGCCATAACTACCAACTATAATGATACTTTTTAATTTTTCAATCACATATTCTACGAAACAAAAAAAAAAAAAAAAAAAAAAAAAATATATATATATATATATATATATATATATATATATATATATATCTGCACATACAAATAAGTGAAATCACCGGCACCACTAGATGTATACATAGCTCTATACTAATCCGGTCTTCCGGACCCTTTATCATCCACTGATCCGACACATATACTCAACACCAAACACTCAATATATACCAAAGGGGAACAAATATAAACGATTAAAACTAAATCCTACATGGCTGACAAATGAGGTTAAAAGAGCAATAAACAACAAAAAAATAGCCTTCAAAAAATGCAAATCTGATGGGTCAGCTATAACATTTAAACAGTACAAGGAGCTTAATAAAATCTGTAAAAATGTAATAAAAACAGCAAAAATTCAAAATGAGAGACAGGTGGCCGAAGAAAGCAAAACTAATCCTAAATATTTTTTTAGATATATAAATACAAAAAAACCAAGGACAGAGCATGTAGGACCCCTTAATAATGATAATGGGGAGGTTGTCACAGGCGATCAAGAGAAGGCGGAGCTACTGAATGGATTCTTTAGTTCTGTATATACTATGGAAGAAGGAGCTGACATTGGTCAAGTCAGTGCTGGTAACACATCATATAATGTATTGAACTGGCTTAATGTAGAGATGGTACAAGGTAAGTTAAGTAAAGTAAATGTAAGCAAATCTCCAGGGCCGGATGGACTACACCCAAGAGTTCTTAGAGAGGTAAGTTCAGTAATATCTGTACCCTTGTTCATGATATTTAGAGATTCTCTGGTGTCTGGTATTGTGCCAAGGGACTGGCGCAAGGCTAATGTGGTACCAATCTTCAAGAAGGGCTCTAGGTCTTCGCCAGGCAATTATAGACCGGTAAGTCTAACGTGCATTGTGGGTAAATTGTTTGAAGGACTTATAAGGGATTACATACAGGAATACATAGGGGATAATAGTATTATAAGTGATAGCCAGCATGGGTTTACTAAGGATAGAAGTTGTCAAACCAATCTAATTTGCTTTTATGAAGAGGTGAGTAGAAGCCTTGACAGAGGAATGGCTGTGGATATAGTGTTTCTGGATTTTGCCAAAGCATTTGATACTGTCCCTCACAGACATCTGACAGGTAAGTTAAGGTCCTTGGGCTTGGAAACTTTAGTTTGTAACTGGATTGAACACTGGCTCATAGATCGTACCCAGAGAGTGGTGGTAAATGATTCGTACTCTGATTGGTCCCCGGTTATTAGTGGTGTACCCCAAGGTTCAGTACTGGGCCCGCTGCTGTTTAATTTATTTATCAATGATATAGAGGATGGTATTAACAGCTCTGTTTCTATCTTTGCAGATGACACCAAGCTTTGTAGCACAGTACAGTCTATAGAGGATGTGCATAAGTTACAAGATGACTTGGATAGACTAAGTGTCTGGGCATCCACTTGGCAAATGAGGTTCAATGTGGATAAATGTAAAGTTATGCATCTGGGTACTAATAACCTGCATGCGTCGTATGTCTTAGGGGGGATTAAACTGGCAGAGTCACTGGTAGAGAAGGATCTGGGTGTACTTGTAGATCACAGACTACAAAATAGCATGCAATGTCAGGCTGCTGCTTCCAAAGCCGGCAGGATATTGTCATGTATAAAAAGAGGCATGGACTCGAGGGGCAGGGACATAATACTCCCCCTTTATAAAGCATTGGTACGGCCTCACCTGGAATATGCTGTTCAGTTTTGGTCGCCTGTTCATAAAAGGGACACTGCGGAGTTGGAAAGGGTGCAGAGACGCGCGACTAAACTAATATGGGGCATGGAACATCTTAGCTATGAGGAGCGATTAAAGGAGTTACAATTGTTTAGTCTTGAGAAGAGACGTTTAAGGGGGGATATGATAAACGTATATAAGTATATAAATGGCCCATACAAAAAATATGGAGAAAAACTGTTCCAGGTTAAACCCCCCCCAAAGGACGAGGGGGCACTCCCTCCGTCTGGAGAAGAAAAGGTTTAGTCTAAAGGGGCGGCACGCCTTCTTTACTGTGAGGACTGTGAATTTATGGAACGGTCTACCTCAGGAACTGGTCACAGCAGGAACAATTAACAGCTTTAAAGCAGGGTTAGATACTGTCACGATTCGGCTTCCAGGTAGTGGATCCTCTGTGTCAGCGAGGGATTGGCGTGGACCGTGCTAGTGGACCGGTTCTAAGAGGCTACTGGTTTTCACCAGAGCCCGCCGCAAAGCGGGATGGTCTTGCTGCGGCAGTAGCAACCAGGTCGTATCCACTAGCAACGGCTCTACCTCGCTGACTGCTGAGAAGGCGTGGGACAGAAGGACTAGGCAGAGGCAAGGTCAGACGTAGCAGAAGGTCGGGGGCAGGCGGCAAGGTTCATAGTCAGGGTGGATAGCAGAAGTTCAGGAACACAGGCTTTGGACACACTAAACGCTTTCACTGGCACAAGGCAACAAGATCCGGCAAGGGAGTGCATGGGAGGAGGTCAGATATAGTCAGGGACCAGGTGGAAGCTAATTAAGCTAATTGGGCCAGGCACCAATCATTGGTGCACTGGCCCTTTAAGTCTCAGAGAGCTGGCGCGCGCGCGCCCTAGAGAGCGGAGCCGCGCGCGCCAGCACATGACAGCAGGGGACCGGGACGGGTAAGTGACCTGGGATGCGATTCGCGAGCGGGCGCGTCCCGCTGTGCGAATCGCATCCCCAACGGCCAAGACAGTGCAGCGCTCCCGGTCAGCGGGACTGACCGGGGCGCTGCAGGGAGAAAGACGCCGTGAGCGCTCCGGGGAGGAGCGGGGACCCGGAGCGCTAGGCGTAACAGTACCCCCCCCCTTAGGTCTCCCCTTCTCTTTGTCCGGTAACTGCCTCCCCTGGGATGAGGACACCGGGAAAGAATGGAGGGTTTCCTCAACGGCAGGCAGTACAGCAGGAGTGGGAATGGGGAGGGAGGGCAGAGGGCGAGGCCTGGCACGGGGCAGTGTGACACCAGGACGGGGGCCATGGGGAGGCACAGAGGCTTGCCTGACGGGACTGGGAGGGGGGGAGAGGCACTTCCTGTGGCAGGCAGAGTCCCAGTTCTTGATCTCCCCGGTGGTCCAATCAAGGGTGGGGGAATGAAGCCGGAGCCATGGCAGACCGAGGAGGACCTCAGAGGTACAGCCGGGGAGAACGAAGAGCTCAATTCTCTCGAGGTGGGGTCCAATAGACATCAGGAGGGGTTCTGTGCGGTAACGCACGGTGCAGTCCAATCTGGCTCCGTTGACCGCGGAAATGTAGAGCGGCTTGACGAGACGGGTCACCGGGATGCTGAATTTATTAACAAACGACTCCAAAATAAAATTTCCAGAGGCACCAGAGTCCAAGCAGGCCACGGCTGAGAGGGAGGAGTTGGCTGTAGAAGAAATCCGCACGGGCACCGTGAGACGTGGAGAAGAAGACTTAGAACCAAAAGATGCAACACCCACGTGAGCTGGGTGCGTGCGTGCGTTTCCCAGGCGTGGAGGACGGATAGGGCAATCCACCAAGAAATGCTCAGTACTGGCACAGTACAGACAGAGATTTTCTTCTCTACGGCGATTCCTCTCTTCCTGGGTCAGGCGAGACCGATCCACTTGCATGGCCTCCTCGGCGGGAGGCCCAGGCGAAGACTGCAAAGGATGCTGTGGGAGAGGTGCCCAGAGATCTAAGTCTTTTTCCTGGCGGTGCTCTTGGTGTCGCTCAGAAAAACGCATGTCAATGCGGGTAGCCAAATGGATGAGTTCTTGGAGGTTGGCAGGAATCTCTCGTGCGGCCAGCACATCCTTGATGCGACTGGATAGGCCTTTTTTAAAGGTCGCGCAGAGAGCCTCATTATTCCAGGATAGTTCAGAAGCAAGAGTACGGAATTGTATGGCGTACTCGCCAACGGAAGAATTACCCTGGACCAGGTTCAGCAGGGCAGTCTCAGCAGAAGAGGCTCGGGCAGGTTCCTCGAAGACACTTCGGACTTCAGCGAAGAAGGACTGGACTGTGGCTGTGGCAGGATCATTGCGGTCCCAGAGCGGTGTGGCCCAAGACAAGGCCTTTCCTGAAAGAAGGCTTACTACGAACGCCACCTTAGACCGTTCTGTAGGAAACAAGTCCGACAACATCTCCATATGCAGGGAACACTGAGACAAAAATCCACGGCAGAGTTTAGAGTCCCCATCAAATTTGTCCGGCAGGGACAAGCGGAGGTTAGGAGCGGCCACTCGCTGCGGAGGAGGTGCAGGAGCTGGCGGAGGAGATGGTTGCTGCTGTAGCAGAGGCAGAAGTTGCTGTAACATGGCGGTCAACTGCGACAGCTGCTGTCCTTGTTGGGCAATCTGCTGCGATTGCTGAGCGACCACCGTGGGAAGATCAGCGAGACTTGGCAGCGGCACCTCAGCGGGATCCATGGCCGGATCTACTGTCACGATTCGGCTTCCAGGTAGTGGATCCTCTGTGTCAGCGAGGGATTGGCGTGGACCGTGCTAGTGGACCGGTTCTAAGAGGCTACTGGTTTTCACCAGAGCCCGCCGCAAAGCGGGATGGTCTTGCTGCGGCAGTAGCAACCAGGTCGTATCCACTAGCAACGGCTCTACCTCGCTGACTGCTGAGAAGGCGTGGGACAGAAGGACTAGGCAGAGGCAAGGTCAGACGTAGCAGAAGGTCGGGGGCAGGCGGCAAGGTTCGTAGTCAGGGTGGATAGCAGAAGTTCAGGAACACAGGCTTTGGACACACTAAACGCTTTCACTGGCACAAGGCAACAAGATCCGGCAAGGGAGTGCATGGGAGGAGGTCAGATATAGTCAGGGACCAGGTGGAAGCTAATTAAGCTAATTGGGCCAGGCACCAATCATTGGTGCACTGGCCCTTTAAGTCTCAGAGAGCTGGCGCGCGCGCGCCCTAGAGAGCGGAGCCGCGCGCGCCAGCACATGACAGCAGGGGACCGGGACGGGTAAGTGACCTGGGATGCGATTCGCGAGCGGGCGCGTCCCGCTGTGCGAATCGCATCCCCAACGGCCAAGACAGTGCAGCGCTCCCGGTCAGCGGGACTGACCGGGGCGCTGCAGGGAGAAAGACGCCGTGAGCGCTCCGGGGAGGAGCGGGGACCCGGAGCGCTAGGCGTAACAGATACATTCCTGGAACAAAATAACATTAATGCTTATGCAGAATTATAAAACTACATCCCTTTCCCTTATCCCCTTACATCCTTCCCTTCAATCCCCTGGTTGGACTTGATGGACGTATGTCTTTTTTCAACCATACTAACTATGTAACTATGGAACACTCGAGTCTTAGCATGATACATCCAGAGAAATCAAAGCGCACTCACCCGGGGTCGGTCGCCGTACCAAAATTCCAGCACTGGTTATACTCGGTCCATTGGGAATGTCACAGGAGATAGAGTGGGGGAGTCCTCAGACGCTGGCCACGGTCCGTATCACGCCCTATATGGATACACCTTAATAAAATGGGAATGGTTGGTGATATTAACTTCCTGTTTGTGGCACATTAGTATATGTGAGGGGGGAAACTTTGCAAGATGGGTGGTGACCATGGCGGCCATTTTGAAGTCGGCCATTTTGATTTCAACTTTTGTTTTTTCAATTGGAAGAGGGTCATGTGACACATCAACCTTATTGGGAATTTCACAAGAAAAAGAATGATGTGCTTGGTTTTAACATAACTTAATTCTTTCATGAGTTATTTACAAGTTTCTGACCTCTTATAAAATGTGTTCAATGTGACCCTCTTCTCCAACTCTTCACACACTGATAGCAACACCGCAGGAGAAATGCTAGCACAGGCTTCCAGTATCCTTAGTTTCAGGTGCAGCACATCTCGTATCTTCACAGCATAGACAATTGCCTTCAGATGACCCCAAAGATAAAAGTCTAAGGGGGTCAGATCAGGAGACCTTGGGGGCCATTCAACTGGCTCAAGATGACCAATCCACTGGAATGCTCGGACCTGGCACCCATATGTGGTGGTGCACCATCTTGCTGGAAAAACTCATGGAACGTGCCAGCTTCAGTGCATAAAGAGGGAAACACATAATCATGTAGCCATTTCGCATATCCAGTGGCCTTGAGGTTTCCATTGATGAAGAATGGCCCCACTATCTTTGTACCCATTATGCCACACCATACCATCATTTTTTGTGTTCCAACAGTCTTGGAGGGATCTATCCAATGTGGGTAAGTGTCCGACCAATAGCAGTGGTTTTGTTTGTTAACTTCACCATTCACATAAAAGTTTGCCTCATCACTGAACAAAATCTTCTGCTTAAACTGAGGGTCCTGTTCCAATTTTTGTTTTGTCCATTCTGCAGCAACCTAAAACAATAGATACTGGAAGCCTGTGCTAGCATTTCTCCTGCAGTGTTGCTATTAGTGTGTGAAGAGTGAGAGAAGAGGGTTGCATTGACAATCCAACACAAATTGAACACATTTTATAAGTGTGGAACACAAAAATTGATGGTATGGTGTGGTATAATGGGTACAAAGATAGTGGGGCCATTCTTCATCAATGGAAACCTCAAGGCCACTGGATATGTGAAATTGCTACATGATGATGTGTTTCCCTCTTTATGCACTGAAGCTGGCACGTTCCCTGAGTTTTTCCAGCAAGATGGGGCACCACCACTTTATGGGTATCAGGTCCTAGCATTCCTAGATGAACAGTTTCCTGAAAAGTGGATTGGTCATCCTGAGCCAGTTGAATGGCCCCCAAGGTCTCCTGATCTGACCCCCTTAGACTTTTATCTTTGGGGTCATCTGAAGGCAATTGTCTATGCTGTGAAGATACGAGATGTGCAGCACCTGAAACTACGGATACTGGAAGCCTGTGCTAGCATTTCTCCTGCAGTGTTGCTATCAGTGTGTGAAGAGTGGGAGAACAGGGTTGCATTGACAATCCAACACAATGGGCAGCACATTGAACACATTTTATAAGAGGTCAGAAACTTGTAAATTACTCATGAAAGAATAAAGTTATGTTAAAGGCAAGCACATCATTATTTTTCTTGTAAAATTCCCAATAAGTTTGATGTGTCACATGACCCTCTTCCAATTGAAAAAACAAAAGTTGGATTCAAAATGTCCGACTTCCAAATGGCCGCCACGGTCACCACCCATCTTGAAAAGTTTCCCCCCCCCCCTCACATATACTAATGTGCCACAAACAGGAACTTAATATCACCAACCATTCCCATTTTATTAAGGTGTATCCATATAAATGGCCCACCCTGTATAAATAATCGGTGAAGTGAAATTGAAATAGTAAAAGATAATTTAGGAAATTTGGTGGTTTTCTTTTCTACGCCATTTACCTTGTGGTTGAGCTAACATGTTAGTTTGATACTTTGGGTCGGCCTGATTACAGCAATACCATATTTGTATAGTTTCCGTCATGTTTTACTAATTTTAAAAAAATTCTGAACTTTTTCGATTTTTTTTAATTGCCATTTTTTGATCCCTGTAGCTTTTAAATAGTAAAAATAATAATTTTGCATACCAGGCTGTATGAGGGCTCATTTTTTGCGCCATAATCAGTTTTTTTGCATCGGTACCATTTTGGTATTGATCTGACTTTTTAATTGCTTTTTAACTTTTTTTTTCTGAGATATTAGAAAAATTGCAATTCTGTGGTTTGGTATTTTTTTTACATTTACGTCATTTACCGTATGGGATACATAATGTTATAGTTTAATAGTTCGTACAATTACTAAATATGTTTATTATTATTATGTTTACATGTTTTTATATAGGAAAAGGGGATGATTTGAACTTTTAACATGGAAGGGGTTAAAGGGGTTATCCACCATAAGGTGATTTTAGTACGTACCTGGACATGCTTTGGAAGGATCTGCGCTTGACTTGGAGCTAAATGGCTATGTTGCGAGATTACTTTAACACTGTGGCTAGCTGTTTCTTCCTCCCACACATCAGCCAGCCCACCCATTGAAACATAAATGAGCTGCATCCATTCAAATCAGTGTGGTTTTCAATAAGGGTGCCTACAGCTGTTGCATTAGTTGCAGATTGATCTCTCTCCAACCAAGCGATCACTCCACCCATTGAAGCAGACATGCTCTCTTTCATCAGCTGACTAGTTAGTCAGGTCTCGGCAGCATTGCAAGCTGGAAAAAATCGGAGACAACAGTAATTTTGTGTGCTGGTAAAAATAAATATTGCAGTGAAAATCACAGAAGAATTGTGAAAAAAACATCACACATAGGTACAGACACTATATTACGAACTGCTCTAACTTCACAGCCGCTGTAGCATAGTCAAATAAAAAAAATTCATGGAATACCCCTTTAATGTGTGTCTTTTAAACTTTTATTAAAACTTTTTTTTTTTTTTACACTTTATTAGACTTTTAGGAGGAATCATTAGATTCCTCATACAGATCAATAGAGTTCTGTTGAACTCCATTGATCTGTGCGCTCTGTGATCCATTGATAGAGCCTAGCCCAGCCAGACTCTATCAATGACAGAGCCACGGGACAGCAGGGAACAGAGGTAAGCCTACCTACCTCTATAGCGGATTGCCCCCTCGCGATCGCGCTGCGGGGGTGCGATCCACCCCACTAGCCCACCAGGGAGCATTCACATGTCCCTTTAGACATTAGTGGTGACCCCCGGCTACGGAAATCAGCTGGGGCTGCAGAGTATGGAGCGGGCAGGAGTCGGGAGCCCGCTCCATACAGACTGCTGAGCGCCAAGGTGCTTGTCAGGTCTGGCCCTGCTTTCCCGAAGCAGGGCTAAGGGCCAGAAAAATTCACCTGCCCGGTGCCCGGAACTGCATGTCACGGGCGATGGGTGATAGGGATTCCACATTCCTGACATCTTATCGCCTATCAAAAAGATGATTGATTGCGGGGGTCCCGCAGTTGGGAACCCCCGCGATCTCTCCTGCAGCACCCCCTGTCATCTGATGCACAGGGCGAACTTTTCTCTGTGCCTGATGATGAATGGCAGGGGCTGGAGGCTCTTGATGTCACGGCCCTTCCCCCTCGTAATGTAACGCCCCACCCCCTCAATGCAAGTATATGGGAGGGGTCGTCAAATCACGAGCCTCCAGCCTCTGCATGGCCAGTCATCAGGCACAGAGCGAAGTATGCTCTGTGCACCAGATGACAGGGGGTGCTGCAGGAGAGATCGCGGGGGTTCCCAGTGACGGGTTCCCCACGATCAGACATCTTATTCCCTATCCTTTGGATAGGGGATAAGATGTCTAGGGGTGGAGTACCCCTTTAAGGGTGTATTCACACACAACGCATATGCAATTGTGAATCCACAGTTGTAAAACCGCAGTTACAGATCCACAATTGCAGATTTTACAGCTTCAAATCCACCGCAGTCCTTGTGTGCACTCTTAGGCAATGGTCACACTGCAGAATTTCCCAGCAAAATCTGCTGGAAAAATTTTGCAAGGAAATTACGCTAAAATTACTGCACATTGGCCCTCATTTTCTATTGCAAACCCGACATGTTTTGTCGGATTGTGCGCCAGATTTTGTCGCATTGCACCAGAAATTCTGTCTGTGCCAGAATTGAAAAAACCCAGACTAACTCTCCATTTTGCTAAGAAAACCCGAAAGAGGGGCATGGCCGCTGTGATAAGGGGGTGTGGTCTCTGAAAAGGGGCATGTCCCTGACATTTTCACAAAAAAACAACATATTTACTTAGGTTTCCACATAAAATGTGGTGGATTTTAGCTGAGGAATACCAGCCAGATCAGAGCATGTGTAAAAAAAGCAAAATGAAGGGAAAGTGGAAAATGTAGGGAAACCTTAGTAAATACCGCGTAAAATAAATTGTAGGGAATTAAAACCCACAAAGAAACCTACACTCCACTATTAGTAAATCAGGGCCATTGTGTTGTGTCCATTCACAGGAAATTCCACAGCAAAAATTCTGCTTTCCAGATTCTGCAAAAGAACATTGAACCTGTCTTAAAATTTTCCAGAATTCTGGTTAGGATCCCATTGAAGTCAATTAGGCTTTAAAGGGGTACTCCCATGGAAAACTTTTCTTTTTTAAATCAACTGGAGCCAGAAAGTTAAACAGATTTGTAAATCACTTCTATTAAAAAATCTTAATCCTTCCAGTACTTTTTAGGGGAGAAATCCAAAAAGAAATGCATTTCCTGTGATGTCCTGAACACAGTGCTCTCTGCTGACCTCTGCTGACCTCTGCTGTCCATTTTAGGAACTGTCCAGAGAAGCATGTGTTTGATATGGGGATTTTCTCCAGTTCCTAAAATGGACAACAGAGGTCAGAAGAAAGCTCTGTGGTCAGGACATCACAGGAAATGCATTTCTTTTTTTGGGATTTCTCTTTAGTATACAGCCCCTAAAAAGTACTGGAAGGATTAAGATTTTTTAATAGAAGTGATTTGCAAATCTGTTTAACTTTCTGGCACCAGTTGATTTAAAAAAAAAATGTTTTCCACGGGAGTACCCCTTTAAATGTCTGCAGAATTCTGTGTTTTGAGCACACAGACATTCCACTCAAATTCTGCAAAACCACAAAAATATTGCAGCAAGAACTTTGCAGAACTGAATTTGAGGGGAATCACAGAATTTCCACATAGCCTTAAACAGTTTTTAAACTGTGCTTAAAATATCTCCCCCAGCTCAGAGCTGGTGGAGATTAAACAGAGAATGCACAGGCAGCCTGATGGGCAGGGATTTATGTAGAGGCAACAATAGAAAAAAGGCGGATATCAGCTCACCTAGTAGTCTCCAAGGTATATGGAAAGTAGCACAATACACCTGCAACAGCGGGAGCTTCGGATGGTCTCTGAGGCCAAGTCCTCAGGTGAAGCAATCAGGAAGGAGAAAAGGAAGTTCCGGCTCCCAAGGCTGGATAAAAAATTCAAGTTTATTTCTTCATATTAAAATCCAGTGCATGGGCAAACAATAAAACCAATGAAAGGAGAACAACACCAAACGCACCGATGCGTTTCGACTTAACGCTAAGTCTTAGTCATGGCAACTACAAAGCCCAGCAAGACTTCCTTTTATATCGTCATATCCCATAGGAGGGGAAGAAACGCCCATGGGTGTGTACCCACAGGTGAAGAATACAATGCAATAAAGTCCCATTGAATATCTCAACCGCAATCTAGTACTAAAAAATGAATGAAAAAATAAATATAAATCTATACACACATGACAAGGTGTAAAACATCATCAGAGATGTATCATAGCTAATATATATATATGACAGATCATGTCTATAGTTGAGTCCAGACGGGAAGCGTGAATCCATGCACAGGATCCAAAACGCCTCCCGTCTGAACAGGGACTTGCACCAATCCCCTCCTCTGCGAGGAGGATGTACTCTCTCCAGACCTGTAACTTCTATCTTGGGAACGATGCCATCGTGTTTTTCTATTATGTGTTTGGCTATGCCCGACATGGATCTATATGAAAATTGACCTGGTGAAGGTAAATTGAGATGTTCTTGTATTCTAATTTTTAATTTTCGACTGGTACATCCAATGTATTGAAGCATACATTCTAGACAGGTGATGCTGTATACAACGTGATGTGTTTGACAGTTAATGTAACTTTTGATGTTATAACTGATGTTTGTAACACATGATTTAAAGGTGTTAGAGTTAGTCATAAGCTTACAGTTATTACACCTATTTCTTCCACACTGATAACTCCCTTTGGTGGAAAGCCAGGTATTGCCCTGTGTATTATGAGCTGTGATGTCACTAGGTGACAGTTGTGCGTGTAAGTATCTGGCCTTTAAAGGAACGACTTTAACCCTGTTTGCCTGTAGAATCTTGGACATAGTAAGGTCATGATGTAAGACCGGTAGATGTTTGTAAATAATATTTCTAATTTCCGCAAACTGTTTGGAAAATGAGGTGGTGAAAGTCAAATTATTTTCTATATCTGGGTGTCTATTAGTTAATTTATTCTTAAGGTAGTACCCCAGCGGTTTGGAATTCATGATACCCTCTGCTCTTGCTATAGTATGTGCGTTGTAGCCCCTATCTCTCAGGCGTTTCCTAATGTCTTTGCATGTGTCAGAATATACGGAATCTTGTGTGGATGTGCGCCTGGCCCTGACAAATTCACCTATTGGAAGGTTTTGAATAGTTTGATGGGGATGGCAACTGGTTGCATGAAGAAGGCTATTACCTGAGCATGGTTTACGAAAAAGTTTTGTCTGAATGCAATCATTGACTGTATCACCCGTGAGTGTAACATCTATAAAATCTATATTCACGGTATTCGTGTTCATGGTGAATATTAAAGAAAAATCATTGTGATTAAGAAATTGCAAAAATTGCTGAGCTTCAATAGAAGTCCCCCGCCACACTAGGAGGAGGTCGTCTATGTATCGCCCATACCACCCTATAAGATGGTAAAAGGGGTTGGCTGGCGAAAACAAGACGACCTCCTCCCAGTAAGCCATGTAGAGATTGGCCAGAGATGGAGAAAATTTAGAGCCCATCGGGCAACCAGTAATTTGCAAATAATAGGCATTATTAAAGCAAAAGAAATTGTGTTGGAGCAGGAAGAGCATGACCTGTAAAATATATTCCTGTAAATCATAGTTATAATTGCTATATTTTTTAAGATGGTAAGATACGGCTATAACGGCCATGTCATGCGGTATGCATGTGTACAGAGCCGTAATGTCACAGGTCATCCAGCTCTCCTGGTCAGACCAATGTAGGCGTTCCATAGCCTGGAGTAGAGTTTTAGTGATACATCTCTGATGATGTTTTACACCTTGTCATGTGTGTATAGATTTATATTTATTTTTTCATTCATTTTTTTGTACTAGATTGCGGTTGAGATATTCAATGGGACTTTATTGCATTGTATTCTTCATCTGTGGATACACACCCATGGGCGTTTCTTCCCCTCCTATGGGATATGACGATATAAAAGGAAGTCTTGCTGGGCTTTGTAGTTGCCATGACTAAGACTTAGTGTTAAGTCGAAACGCGTCGGTGCGTTTGGTGTTGTTCTCCTTTCTTTGGTTTTATTGTTTGCCCATGCACTGGATTTTAATATGAAGAAATAAACTTGAATTTTTTATCCAGCCTTGGGAGCCGGGACTTCCTTTTCTCCTTCCTGATTTATGTAGAGGCGCATGTCTCTACAGAAGTCCTGCAAGCCTATTCACTGGAGGCGCATTCATTTAGCCTTCATAATTTCTCAGTAAAATCAGTTTGGAAAAATACTGTTACGTATTATCTTCTGATATACACTGCTCAGCTATAATATTAAAGCCTTAGGAACACAGTCCATTTTTGCCAATTTTCCTTTTTTGTGCTTTAGTTTTTTCCTCATCACCGCCGCACCTCTTTTTATTTTTCCATATTTTAGTGCGTTTACTCTTTTCACCGTACAGGATTATTAACATATTTTTATAGTTCAGACATTTCCACATGTGGCAATATCAAATATGTTTATTTATTTATTTAAAAAAAATTTTATTAGTAAATTAGAAAATGGGTGATTAAATTTTTTATAAATGTTTACATTTTTATAAATTTTCATAACTTTTTTTTTGTTTACATTTTTGACACCCCCACAGGGAACTATTTATAGTAATCTGTTTATTGCTATTGCATTGACATAGCACTGATTAGTGATATCAACGATTAATTTGTACAGCCTGCCAGAAGGCAGTAGCGCTGTTGCTCTACTGAATGGCAGTAGAGCGGCATGGATGAGGTAACAAGAACTTCAGCCGCTATCTTGACTCATCGGACCCTTGCAGTCATGCTACAGGTGGTCCGATGAGCCCCATCTAAGCCCCTCAGATACTTTAATATTGATGCTATCAATTTTGATCACTGCATCTGAAAGGTTAATAGCGGACATCAATGTGATTGCTGTCATTATTTATGAGGTCCAGGCTGCTGATTACAGCTGGCGCCTTGGCCCGATCATTGTGTTGGGAGACATGTACATTGCTGTGGGCTAGGGAGTAAAAAACAATGGCCTAGTATTGTGTGGGGCCCATTAAACATCCTAAATAGCACTCATGTCTGACCTGTTAAGGCATAGACTCCACAAGATCTCAACAGGCAGCTTGTGATAACTGGCACCTTTAAAGGGGTTATCCAGAAATAGAAAAACAAAACTGCAAGTTGTAATACCACACACAGTGTGAATTCGGGTAGAAAAACAGACATGGTACACATCTACAATCTTGTATAATGATCTGATTGCTTCTCAGCATAATATCAAAAACTAACAGGTTGTTAGTATACATTTTTGATCAAAAAGTACAGCCCAACCCTATATAAGCAGTAGTTAGCTGCACATGGGCCATTTCTTTCCTAGCTGCCTCCCAGTCTGACTGGGAGAGTATGGTAAGCGAGCTATTACATCCCTGTTCACACTGGTGTGGTGCTGTGCGGTGTCCGTTGCTGCCGTGGCGCCGTGTCTGCGGGGGGTGCGGCCCATGGACTGGTTTGAGTGGCATTGGGGCCGCTCTGCCGGTGGGTCGTTCCCCCCCCCCTGTGGGCATTGGCGTCGCGGCGGTGGTGGTCGCCGCCCGGTGCTGCGCCATTTTATGCTAGGGACGTTAGGGACCCACTCTGGATAGGTGGCCTTGACGTGGCGAGTGGGCTTGTACTTTTTGATCAAAAATGTATACTAACAACCTGTTAGTTTTTGATATTATGCTGAGAAGCAATCAGATCATTATACAAGATTGTAGATGTGCACCATGTCTGTTTTTCTACCCGAATTCACACTGTGATTTCTATCCCCTCCTTTTTCTTTGTTTTAACATGTGCTGCACTCTTCCCCACCCCCTCAGCCCAACCCTATATAAGCAGTAGTTAGCTGCACATGGGCCATTTCTTTCCTAGCTGCCTCCCAGTCTGACTGGGAGAGTATGGTAAGTGAGCTATTACATCCCTGTTCACACTGGTGTGGTGCTGTGCGGTGTCCGTTGCTGCCGTGGCGCCGTGTCTGCGGGGGGGGGGGGTGCGGCCCATGGACTGGTTTGAGTGGCATTGGGGCCGCTCTGCCGGTGGGTCGTTCCCCCCCCTGTGGGCATTGGCGTCGCGGCCGTGGTGGTCGCCGCCCGGTGCTGCGCCATTTTATGCTAGGGACGTTAGGGACCCACTCTGGATAGGTGGCCTTGAAGTGGCGAGTGGGCTTGTACTTTTTGATCAAAAATGTATACTAACAACCTGTTAGTTTTTGATATTATGCTGAGAAGCAATCAGATCATTATACAAGATTGTAGATGTGCACCATGTCTGTTTTTCTACCCGAATTCACAATTAATACCACACACAACCTGGGGACAAACATGGTGCTGTTTTTGAAAGCAATTAGATCTGTTTTTCTATTCCTGGATATCCCCATTTGGTTGAAAGGTATGGTCTCAATCATGTAGATTGGCTATGTTTTTTACAGCACATCCCACCAATAGGCCAGGTTCACGGTAGAATGTTGTTGCAAAATTCTGCATGAATTGATCTCAATGGGATTCTGCTGCTCTTTTTACACCAGAGAATTTCCACGTCCGCAAAAAACATTGAACATGTTCAATGTTTTTTGTGTATTCGGCAAGGAAGTACTTTGCCGTCTATGAGAGTGCATTTCTGAGCGGTCCTAGCGCTGGCATGTTCCGTGCAGACATTCCACCATATGAACATAGCCATACTCTACCAGAATGTATCTGGATGCCAGTTCAACATCATAAATTATATGTCAATAATGCAGTGTGTCAGGGCACTTTATCCTGCTTAAGACTCCACTGCCATTAGGGATACCTGTTGTCTTGAAAGGATGTATTTGGTCTTAAATGTCTAGTCCTACTCTGACCCATTCATCTAGCCATCTCAGTTTAGGCCTGGGATCCTAATGCTCATTTTTCCTGCTTCCAACACATACAATTTAAAAATGGACTAGCTGCTAGTTTATCCCTTCACTTGACATGTGTCATGAGATTATCAATGTTAGTTATTTCACCTGCCAGAGGTTTAACATTATGGCTGATCATTTAAAATCTAGAGCATACATGAAACCTAGTTTGTAAGGCTGAAAAAATAGTAGCTCAGCTCTGCCTATGTTGAACCAGAAGATGGAAAAATTTACCCCATGAAGCAGATGCCAAGTTTTCTTATCAAATTCATTTATGGCTTCAAATCTCAAGCTAAAGGAAGAATCACTCAGAAATTAAATAATATTTTTTTTTTTTAAATGTCAATGTGAGTGTTTTTGTTTTTTTATGTTCTCATTAAAATGACACACCTGTTTTATGTTCTGTTGTTTTGTTTACAGTCGATTGACCCAGGGCAACAGTTCACATGGGAGCACTCTAACCTGGAAGTTAATAAACCAAAGAACAGATATGCAAATGTAATTGCATATGATCACTCACGTGTACTGCTTTCAGCCATCGAAGGTAAGCAAATCCTTATGTAATGTGTAATGAACAGCTGCTTTACTGGGTTGGGATGGTGTCTTTTATCCTGCATTTTAGTTTGCATTTCTGAATAGTGAGCTAATGGTTAAAACTTCATGGACTCCACAGAAAGTGTTACAGCTATCTAAAAATATTATCTATTATCTCAGTATGTATTTTTTTCATCCCTATCATGACTTCACTTGGCGATTTAACTTACTGTGAAGTATTCCTTGATGAGCAGAGCACTTGCCTGGGCAGACAACACAAGATATAAAAAATCAGTCAGTATTAAATTAAAATATAAGTGCTTGTTGTATTTAGAAGAAGATTTCAAGCCACCAATCCCAGTCTTATTTGCCACAGTATATCTTTTTGTCACTGGCAGATTAGTTGCTTTGCATTCATAATAATTATATCCTTAAATAGATACATTGATGGTCTTATAGATTTGTAGTGAGCCTTCAGTGACCATAGTTTGTTTCTTTAGAGAGTTGAGGTAAAACTTTAACACTAAAGCAGATAAGCATTACGTTAAAGTATTGAATTATAATACATAAGTACACAATTGAAAAATCTACACTACGAACATTTGGGAAAATAATAAAGTAAAAGCTGAGCTTTGATTGGTGGTTATGGGATTAACCCTTAAAAAATTGCAGAATGATCATAAAATGATCCAATAAATATCAGCCATATTTATTATTATGACTGATAATAAAAGAAAATGTGTTCATTTTTGTCTCAGATGATAGTAACATATAACACAGGTGAACTTTAATTCCTAAATTGATCTGGTAAAATGAAAGCTAAGCTGTTCTTACATGTCTGACACAAAAATCAGACCCATTTTTGTCAGACCCATTTTTTAGATTCATAAATCTGGGACATAGTCTCAAGTTTGCATTATTGTTCAGAATCAGTAACTTTATGCTTGGGCTACCTAAGGGCATGTTTACATGGCTTATAATGCATGTTGTTTTGGCGCAGAAATCACACTAAACTATGCTCCTATTGACTTCAGTGGAGATGGTGTAAAAAATATGACATTTATAAATAGGAGCTTTAGGGCCAGACAGACTCCCCAAACCCCTAACCCTCCCCCTTCCCCCTCTTCCCACCTGTGCTCTTCTGCAGCTCACAGAGAGCCTTAGCACAGTGCTGCATATGGGCATGGAATATGTAAAAATGCACATGCCCTTACAGTTAAAAATTGATAATTTTCCCATACATGTAATGATTATTATATTTTACAGCATAATATTTAAAGGATTATGCCAGACAAGTGGTTAACTGCATGCAGCTGAGATGTTGCAGCAAATGGCCTCCCAATTTTGCTGGCTGTCAAAACCGTGCAGCCATTGGCTGTCGTACTTTGGATGCAGGTGCCCAATCACTCATGTAGCCTCACCCTAAGGGTGTTGTCTGCTTTAGACGTTCCTTAATCCTAAGAATGTAATGGGGTGTTTCCACTTCGGAGACCCCTTTTAAAGGGAATCTGTCATCAATGTCACCAGCACTAACCTGTTGGTACAGTCTTGTAGTGCGGGTGTCACTGATGAAAATGGTTCTTACAATGGGCCAATCTGTGGCTCTGTTTGCCCATTATCCTCCTTATTCAGGCAACCGGCTTGGTGCATGGGCTGCACTCCAGGAGCACGCTGACATCATGGTTGCTGCTTCCTCATTCCACCTGGCTGCAACAAGGCTTGAAGAAACTGCAGATGTAACATCAACTGAATAAGGAGGATACTGGGCAAATTGTGCCATGAATTGGCAATTGATAAGTATAATTTTCATCAGTGTCACTGGCACTACAAGCCTGTACCAACAGATTAGTTGATTGATTATTCCTTATCATTTTGTACCATTTAAAATGATCCAGATTGTTACATTTATGGGCAGTTTCAGAAATGTCATGTCTGAATTTTAGAATATATTCTTTACATATTAGTTTGTCTCCTGCATGCTCTGTAATGACTATCTATACTGTAGAATTACTTTCCATATTTATTTGCCTCTACTTGTTTGTAGTGATCCCTTCTCTGTGGGTAACCCTACTTTATAGATAAACACATCATAACAAGCAACATCAAATATGCTTTTAGCAATGGGTAGTCACAAATATCAATTCACACAATATATCCCTAATACATCCATACTGAGCATTCTCCGGCTGCTGTTATAAAGAACAGTTTAGCACCTTGGGGAAAAATATTGTAACTTATCCAGCAGGAAATGGTGCAAATTAAGTTATACATAATAAAACAAGTCAAGAAATGACATGTTTTCCTCAAAAGAAATTTACATATATTTCTCAGGCTGTAATAGAGTTGAGACGTTATTTAATATATTTTTGTAACACATACCTCAAAATATTAGGTTATAAATGTCCCTTGCCAGAAACGGTGCCCTGATATTATAGAGGAACCAAATTCAAGTTCTGAGAACAGATGCTGCACTGTGGAAATGTGGTACTTTTGTTGATGCATGCTTAGAAAAAAGCAGGTGTAAAATCTAATAAAAATGTATTAAATATTTTCTCATTTCCTTGCATCAGGCAAACATGACAACATTACTGCTATCTCACTCCATTATCACAAAACAAATGATCTTTGCTGTACCAGGTCATTAGTAATAGGCCAGTACTGTCGTCTGTAATCTTTGAGAACATTAGCCTCTGGAGAGGGGGCCACAACTGCTCTGTATGTAAAATAAGGGGAAGAAATGCTTAAGAGCTAAAGTTGTTATCCATTTGTATTGGATTTTCTCCAATGCAGTTTTGAGCAGTCATACTCAAAGTGTAGATTAAATAAACCTCTCTCTTTCTTTCATATTATCCATTTATTTAATGCCACTGTATTGTGTGAAGATGCCAATATATCGAAATCTAAAATACCTCTAGATTTACAAATAATTCTAAAAGGAGGTTGTGGAGAAAGAGATGGTATAATGCAAAAACAGTTGTTAAAACTTAACATTTATTAGATCCATTAAAAGATAAAGCAAGATGCACAACACAAGGATTATCACATACCAACTATGGCACAGTAGTTGTGTGGGCCACCTGGGTATCTCCCAGATCCTTAGGAAGATAGTTCCTTCCTATGGGAGAAGTCCCGAGATAAGTAACCATACATCAAGTCTCCACAGAAACAAAAATACACACTTCACCAAGTCCCCAACGTGAAGGCCAGATAATACACTCAGGAATGCCGTTATTGGCCACATACATATGGGGGGGAGATTTATCGAAACCTGTGCAGAGGAAAAGTTTCCCAGTTGCACATAGCAACCAATCAGCTTGCTCATTTTTAACAAGGTCCTTGTAAAATGAAAGAAGCAATCTGATTGGTTGCTATGGGCAACTGGGCAACTTTTCCTTTGCACAGGTTTTGATAAATCTCCCCCTTAGTGCCTGTGTATAATCAACTTGTAAAAAGCATCAAACTCTGTCTCAACCCGTTTCCACCACTAATCATTCTGGTTTCATCAGGAGACACAATTGGGAGCAAACTAAAATGATAAAATGATAGGATTAAAATTTTGCGGACAGAGATGGTATATGGGACATAAAAAGGGTTCTATAACTTATAATGTGAAGCCGGACATACATAGCTGCAAGCTGGGAAAGTGAAATATGATGCCGATTACATTCCCACTGCTCTCTAAAGTGACTAGCTGAATCACCCCGCCCTTTCTGTGTTACCCAGAAGTTACTCTCTCTGTGTGCCTCTATGAAAAGCTCAATGTGAATTTTATAGAGTTACATAGAGAAAGTGACTTCTGGTGAATTAACTAGTTACTCTGGAGAACCAGCTTTGCATTAGAGAGACAAAACAGCCCAGTAACAAAAAAAAACTAATCGGTGGGGGGTTAACACTGAGACCACAACCGATCAAAACTTTTGACTTGTTAAATGTTTTTTTATGACAAGGACACTTTGAAACGTACTTGTTGTTTCAGTTGAGGATAAGCTGCCCCACATGTGTACATGAGAAGCAGCACTTTCTCTACAAGCAGAAATGCCGAGCCTAAAGTCTATGGTGTTTGCTGTACACTACACACACAGATGAGAAGATCCTGCTCTTCTGTGTCTCTCTACACAGCCTAATCAGCAGTAGCCACAGCTTGGAAGCCATTATCATTTTTTTTTTTTTTTTTTTTTAAGTGAGCAGTTGAAACTATTTCTTAAGCCCTAGGGTGAGATATCTTACAGAGTTTTCTGTCTATGTCTTGTGTGTTCCCAGGCACTTCCCCTCCTATTTCCCTCCTCCCCTCCATATACTTATATTGCTTGTAATTTAACTACAGGACAAACACTGAGCAGACTCAGAACAAAGCTGAGCTGATTTTCATAGCGAAAGGCAGTTTAGCAAGGGGTGGGGGTGAGATAGAAGACGTTTGATAACAGAAGAAAGTTTTTTTTTTTTTTTTCTAACCACATAAAATATCTAATAACATATATTTAAAATAATTTTTTTATTCATTAGTACTATTTATCTATGCAAAGAAAATTGCCTCTGTTTTAAAATATTAATCCTTCCAGTAATTATCAGCTGCTGTATGCTCCAGAGGAGGTTGCGTAGTTCTTTCCAGATCGCAGTGCTGTCTGATTCTTATCTTTTTATTTCTAACCATGAAAAAAATCTGTAACCCTATTCATCCCTATATACCAATGTCACTCCATTTTCTAATATACAATAATGTCATCTATTGTGAATGCGGTTGGGTTAAAGCAGGGGTCAATGCTAGTTCAGTATAATCTAGGCTATAATCATTATGTCTGTTCGCTGTACAGTCCCTGACATTCCCTATCCAGCCCCGTTACACCGCGTGCCTACTAAATGGCTTTTAAAGTTTATACAAATAATGTGCTGAGCTATCATATTGCCTGCTCTTTAAAATGTGTGTTATTAGTTTTCACATAAACCTGCACCAACCATAGCACGTCTTTACGGTAAATGCAAAAATGATTTATTTCAAGTCTTTTATTGCTTATAGTTTGAAAGCTCCATCATATTTTCTGCCTATATATCAGCTATGGACCAAGTCGACCAAGGTCGTCTGCTCATTATTCTTCTAATCTGTACAATTCCTTGCCAGAATAATGTTTGATATATCTCTACTGCTGTTTAAATCAAAAGCATCTTAGTTTGACTTGGGTTTCTCTTGATTGTTTGCATGATAGCTTTCTGTAAGTGATTGACTGCTAATCACTGTATCTGTGATACCGGGATGAAAAATGAATATTCCTTTTACTCCTGAATTATGCATATTGCAAATCTAAGGCAATATATGAGGCTGGTGATGTTCCTGCCTACAACACTAGCTAATCCATCTTTAAAGGAGATCATTCCTGGTACAGAGGCTCTGCTTTTCTTTACATGGGAAGGGAGTGTTGTGATGTTACTGCATCAGACCATTTTATAGCCAGGCCGCAGTTCAAATGTCATCGCGATATTGCCTCTTTTTATTAATTGCTTTCTAAAATAGAAGCAGTGTTATCATTTAGTTTATTACTGCAGCAATTAAAAGATTAGTTTTATAATAGACAATTTCATTTGTCTGCTTAAGATTTTTTTTTTTTTACTTACATCTTTGCCAGCTATATTATCTTGTGATCAAGTTTCCACTACGTTTAAGGTCAAATTCACGAACTGAAATACCAAATTCAGTACAACTAAAAGTAATAATGCATGTAAAATAAGAATTTAGGTTCCACTGCCATTTGCAGTACTGTTGGTATCCATGAAAGGAGAATAGCCCAGAAATACAGTGTGCAGAATAAAAAAAAAACACAAAAAGGCAGATTTATAACAAATAATGTAGAGAACATGCCCATAGCAACCAATCCCATTTTAGATCTCATTTCTCAGAATGAAAGCTGCAATGTAATTGATGACTATAAATAACTAGTACATTTTCATAAATCTCCCTCAGTACTGCTCTAGTAGAATAAAAAATTCATAATTCCCATTGTTTGTGACTTAGTTCTGTATTTTCAATGATAATAAGGCACCTGATGAGTGCACGCACATGCAATGTCTAAGCCTGACCTAATAAAAGTTATGATAAAACTATGTCCAGGGAAGTGAGCTCTCCCCAGTTTAGATTATACACAGAATAGTGACTTTACTGAAGAGCAGGGTGAGAGCTATGGACACATGTAACATGGAAATAATTCAACTCTGAAACAGCAGGAATTGTATGGCAATATTGTACAGTATATGTGTGTTCTGGTAGTCTTACCATAACGAAGTGTATTATTTGGTAAATATTATTTACTAAAAATCTTAAAGAACCAACATTGCTCCAGCCAGTAGTGGAAGAATCATCGTGTCTGCTAAAAGGTGAATTTTCAGCCCGTGGCATTTTGAAGCTCATGTAACAAGATGCTCCAGTCTAGCACTGCAGGCAGAGAAATCAAAGTATAATAATATTGATAAACTGCACTGCTAGCTGGCACCCTCTGGCAACAAAAACATTCAATTCCATTTCTTTAGTAATTCAAAACATTTTCAGCATTGCCAGTAAAGTGTCTTCCTATGCACGGAATATTTCCACGAATAATCAGCTTGAGAATAACTGTTGTTTACGTCTTGAGAGTTTCCTTTAACGTTCTATTGATTAAGGGATAAGTATATTGTTTACATCTACAATAACTCACATGGTGATCTTTATTACAAACCAATTATACCTTATATATAGACAAAAATCATTAACCTGCTATTGATTATATAACACGTGGCTACATAGGCAATCTGTGGGTTTGTTTGGAAACAACTGATTTAAAGTTGTAAAACCCCATTCCAGCAAATCATCATTTACTTTATTTTTATATAAAACACAGCAAACAATGCTGGGTATGAAATCTATATATTTGCCCTTATATCTGACCATATTTTTAAGATGAGCTGTGGTGTTGAAGGACTCCAGAATGTGTTAATATTCTGCGCTGTAAAAGGTGTGATGCAGTTATAATAGATAATCTACTAGTGAATGCACTGTATCTTTTCTATAGATAAGCAATGTAAATTATTATTTTAATAACCTGTAAAGAAAAGTCAGAAACACATTCTTAGCTTGGTTTACACAGTGTATGAACATAACATTTATGTTTGTAAATATTCCTTATGCATGCAACTATCATGCCAATAAACTTCTATTAGACCTATGTAAGTATACAGTATATGTTCTTCAGCAATGGCAGAGATATAAGAATGCCATGCATACTGTACATCTTGGCCATAATGCATCTGATGCACCCTGTGATCTTGTCAAGTGTACAACATGGTGTAAACCTAGCTTTATTTGCCTTGTATTTAATGTACATTATTTCAGAAAGAATTCCTTACTGTGAAGAACATAGATCTAAATAGGCAGGATTATTTTCATATCTGCCACTTTATTATATAGCTTTTTATATGTTTTTGGTTGGCTGACTGAGCCCAATATCTGGTATCTTATTTGGCAAATGAACCAGCATTTCTATTTCCATCCCAATTAAAGCATAGTAGTGCATTATATTATATATTCCATTATAGTTATATTATAATATTGTAAGGAAATCTTTTCCAACTCATAATACCCAATCATAGCTTCCAATTCCTTTTAAAAGCTATTACGGTAGTTTTAACTGCTAGTTTACTGATTATTACAATCAGTCCTGTCCATTCTTATTTTCCAGGCATACCAGGAAGTGACTATATCAACTCCAATTACATTGATGGTTACAGAAAACAAAATGCTTACATAGCAACACAAGGACCTCTTCCAGAAACCTTTGGAGATTTTTGGAGAATGATGTGGGAACAACGTAGCGCTACTGTTGTAATGATGACAAAACTGGAAGAGAGATCAAGGGTAAATATGTATACTGTTGTACATTACATGTCATTTATATGAAGATTTTGGCTTAGAATTGACCCATAAATAAAAAAAAAACTGTGTGACTGGACCCTGTGGTGTCTAAAGGTTACCATAAGTATCACATAAAGATGGATGGATTTCTTCAAGCCAATTGAAAAGGGTTCCAGTGCTCTGGCTAAGATTCCCAAGGTATAATATCACTACTATTCATAACTATAGATTTAAACAATTAATATTTTTAAAATTGTAGATACAATTTTATTAGACAAACATTTTAGCTTTACTGTAAGACATAATATTTTTACAGTTTTTATTGATAGTGTACTGCAACATATACAGCAACATGAGATTGAATAAAAAAAAGTAATTACTTATTTGGCTTATTTTTAAGTGGACAAAATAAAATAAAACTTAGGAATATATTAACCACATCAATCACTGGTCAGACATGTGAACTTCTTCCTATACAATGTCCTTTTGTCATTATTCTGATATTTCCAGTTTTCTATTACATGTATATACTGTTTTCTTGCACCGAGCACATATGTTTCTTCCTGAAAGGAATTCTCCAGCCACTTTTTTTTTCTACACAACAACTCACCTACCAATCCCCTGCCACTACTGTTCTAATGCTTACCAGGACCCTGTGAATACCCCATCTCTGTGCAAGAGGATCAGTATAGTGAATACTAACTTTTTTATCTTAGCTTATTTTTTATTTTTATTTTTTTTATAAATTGGACAGACAACCCCTTTAAAAATGACTGTAATTTGTACGGCTCCACATAGTATGTAATGCTCTGAATAGTATGTACAAAATGTTACCATATACATGCAAAGTGAGGAACCAGCAACCGTGACATCAGTATGCTTGTGAAGGCTTGTGAGTACCGCCCTTGCACCAAGCTGTTGTTTTGTATAAATAGAAAAAAAAGCATAACGGGTAAACGCAGGAATGGATTAGCTTGTGGTAAGTATAATTTTAATCACTGTCCCGGCACTGTAAGCCTGTACCAACAGGTTAGTGTGGGTGACAATCATGACAGATTTCATTTTAGGGATTACAATTTTTTATCTAAATATGTTACTTTCAATGTATTCACATACTCCTATGTGCAAATACATTATCCTTAGTGTCACTCTGACATAGACTGCTGTTAGGGTTACACTTACGGTGCCCTAACAGCAACTTCGCTTAACAGATAGTTATTTTGTTCCTTTCTAAACTGCCATGGCTATCTGCACCACTTTTCCCCAGTGTCCAATGGAGATAACTGTAAACCCAGTGAGCTTATGGAGCATGGAGTCCACTTTAATCGTGCCTCTGTGGCAATCAAAGAGTTAAATGGCAGTGATCACAAGTTTCTTAGATCTTGGCTTTATCCAGGAGGCTTCCTAAGCACTGGAGCTGTAAGCGATGGTGCAGGAGCCTTGAGGGAGCTGCAAATCTCCCTTCACTGCTGTGGTGTTAAAAGACCCATACTGTCTTTTGTCAGAGAGCACTTGGTAAGGATTAAAAAATAACTAAACATTTTTAACAACTTTGCCTTACACCTTTTTGTGTATTTAGATGTCTAGCTGTAACTCCCACTTGCTGATCTGTACAAATACAGTAGCTCCATCTCATGTGATACTTACATTTAGGTTGATTAGTCTTTAATTTGGGACCTGCATAAATGAGTAGAAAGCAGATATATATGGCTTCTTGGTTCTCTGCTGTCTGTGCATTACATGGATGTCTATGGGAACTGTGTAATGTTTGATAATTCTGCCAGGGAATTAAACACTTGCTGCCAGGTCCCACTACAGAGCACAGCTGATCGCTGAGGGTTCAGGCTGCAAGAACCTTCTAACAAAAACACATTGGGGGAGAGTTATCAAAACCTGTCCAGAGGAAAAGTTGCTGAGTTGCCCATATCAACCAATCAGATTGCTTCTTTCATTTTTGAAAAGGCCGCTGAGAAATGAAAGAAGTTATCTGATTGGTTGCTATGGGCATCTCAGCAACGTTTCCTCTGGACAGGTTTTGATAAATCTCTCCCATTGTTCAAAGTGGACAACCCTTTTATTCATTCCTATCTAGCTTTGGCCCTACTTAAAAGAAAGGTATTTTCCACTTTAGCTGTGAACAAGTATTAAATGTCCGACACATTCAAAGAAATTGATAACGTGCTATCTGATCAACTTGGACAAAGTCTGAGTTTAGCAATAAAGGTAGAATGGAGCAATACAAATACATATTCTTGCAATTCACTTAAATGTTAGCAATTACACTTGGTGATGACACCATTATTAACAAGAAACATAATAATACCACTTGACATTTTTTTTTAGCTTTTCTACATTGCAAATGGAACATATTTTTTGCCATGAAAAAAATGACTTAAATGTTGATATGACATGCTGACAGTGTTCAAGTGGAAGAATTATATATATTTGCAGTCATCGCCTGGCCAAGCTTTTAGTTGTCTTAAGATGCCACTCAGCTCATTTTTGTCCGTACCTGCTTTTTTCATCTTAAATTATGGTTAGTCATGTAATAATAACAATAATAATGTCATCTCCATAAGATGGGAAAATACTAATTTCACTGTCATAAATTGTCTTCTAAAGAAGGCACTGGAGCAGACGTGGCATGCTGCCTGCGGCCTTTAAAAAATATTACCCTAGACAAAAAGGTGTTTATCCACTCCCAGTATGATCGATTTTATTCTGTTCCATTTGCCAGAAAATGTCGCTATTTTCTGAAAGCTTTCAGCATTCAAGGTTTACTTTATGAATGAAGTGTTGAGAGTCTTTTCATCAAACTCTTAAACAAAAAAGCAATTACATAGGAAACCCAACAAGTGCAGTAATGGTTTTCTATCACCCGATGAATTATTTGTTAGTACCGATACATTGATCGACTTCCATGTCATTGTAACTGTTAATTGAAAGCTTACAGTTGCCTTGGAAATACAGGAAAACATGTAATTTGAAAAACAAAAAGTTCCATTGCATCCATTTCAGACGAATGTATTGCTTATGCAGAATTTCAGTATTTGCAAAGTTGTTCTACAAATGCAGTTCAGGTTTCTATTCATTTGGTTTAAGTATGTTGACATTTATTTCCAGATTCTATAATATTCACTGAAATGTGCATTGTTTGGGCATGTGGGAGGTCACCCACACAGTTTGGGCATTATGACTACCGCCAAGAAGATTAAAAATGAAACTAAAACTGCACTGTAAACAAGGGTTTATCTCAGCCAATTTTATTTCACTACTGTTAATGTAACGTATTTTTCGCCCTATAGGACGCACCGGCGTATAAGACGCACCCAATTTATAGGTGCAAAATCAAAAAAAATAAAGATTCTGAACCCAACTGTGGTCTTCAACCTGCGGACCTCCAGATGTTGCAAAACTACAACTCCCAGCATGTCCGGACAGCCGTTGGCTGTCCGGGCATGCTGGGAGTTGTAGTTTTACAACATCTGGAGGTCCGCAGGTTGAAGACCACTGGATAGTAGTCAATACTCACGTGTCCCCGCCGCTCCGGACCCGTCATTGCTGCCCTGGATGTCGCTCCATCGCTGTTGCCGCGTCCCCACGGTGTCCCCGACTCTCCGGACGTCTTCTTCCCACGCTCTCCGTCGCCGTCATCACGTCGCTACGCACACCGCTCCTATTGGATGACGGGACGGCGTGCGCGACGATGTGATGACGTCGAGGGAGAGCGCCGGCCAAGCAGGGGATCCCAGCACGGAGCCGACACCAAGGTCCTGTAAGCTGTTCGGGACTGCCGCGATTTCACCGCGGCGGTCCCGAAAAGCCCGACTGAGCAGCTGGGTTAGTGTCACTTTCCCTTCAGATGCGGCGGTCAGCTTTGATCGCCGCGTCTGAGAGGTTAGATCGGTGATGTCCTGTATTAACCGCGGGTCCCTTCCGTTGATGGCCGCAGGTATTCGCCATATAAGAAGTGAAGTTGAAGGATATCAGGCATAGTAATGCTTGAGTGAATAATAAATCTATTAGGCTTTCACAAGGTACAGCAATGTTACGAGCTATTATGATATTGCAGTGCTCATAGTCAGTGTCGGAATGGAATGGAGTACCTTAAGCCCGCTCAGGGCTGGCCTTAGGTTAGATAGCATACTGTGTAAGACTCTCTATTCTTCTCTTCCCTACACTTTAGTATTCAAATTAGCTTTTTTTTTGTAATTTGTATACAGTTTTCCTGCATATTTATATATATGTACACACACACACACACAATATATGCATATATATGCACATGACTACATTCCCTCACATTACCATTTCCCTTTCAGCTTATTCACATAGAATGCAATATAAACTAAATATCTACAACATTGCAATGCAAATAAGTGCACTTGTGGACCCTAGCGCCACCAGAATTAAGTACATCATCTTCCTCTAATCTCCACAGATGTCTCAGAAAGGAGCATTTCATAGAACAATCCATTTTTTTTTCACAACCCAGTTGCCCCTTGGTTGACCGCTGTTATGTGTGAATGAATTGGTGAATGGTTCAGCAAATCCTGTTTTTTCTTGCAGTGTTTTATTCATTTTTCATTATTTATTAATAGACATGTGTAAAAAATGCATGTCCCTAGCTTTTACATGGCATGTAATAAACTTTTGAACTATCCATCCTAAATTACCTGAATTTATGACAGCTAAACATATAAATGGCCCTTGACTGACCTTACTGTAACTCTTAGGATTTTTATGAATGTTACATTACTGCCTCTAGATATATACCGTATAGTCACTGGTTGTATTGTAAAGTGGCTAAAATTATCAAGATTACTTGTAAGTATTGGGAACTCTTTTAACAGTCTGACACTGAAAAACTGATGGAATTGCTGGAAAGTTCCAGGGAGGCATTGTTACATGTAGTCATCCAGCAGATTAATGGGGTACTCCAGTGGAAAACTTTTTTTTTAAATCAACTAGTGCCAGAAAGTTAAACAGATTTGTAAATTACTTCTATTAAAAAATCTTAATCCTTCCAGTACTTATTAGCTGCTGAATACTACAGAGGAAATGGTTTTCTTTTTGGAACACAGAGCTCTTCGCTGACATCACGAGCACAGTGCTCTCTGCTGACACCTCTGTCCATTTTAAGAACTGTCCAGAGTGGAAAAAAATCCCCATAGCAAACA
This sequence comes from Hyla sarda, assembly GCF_029499605.1. Taxonomy (NCBI): domain Eukaryota; kingdom Metazoa; phylum Chordata; class Amphibia; order Anura; family Hylidae; genus Hyla; species Hyla sarda. Next base: position 354,926,761 of record NC_079189.1, read on the forward strand.
TATGCTGCTCTGGACAGTTACTAAAATGGACAGAGATATCAGCAGAGAGCACTGTGCTTGTGATGTCAGCAGAGAGCGCTGTGTTCCAAAAATAAATGAATTTCTGTCACCAGTTGATTTAAAAAAAAAAAAAATTTCACTGGAGTACCCCTTTAAGTCTTTAGCCATTAAGACTCCAGACAGAGATAACACTGTCACATACATTCATGTGAGAATGCTTTCTGGCCAATTTTTCTTTTTTTTTTTATTGAAGTCCATATGACTGTCTGTCTGCAGAATCATCTGGAACATTTATAGATAGGAAGAATGTGATTTTAAGTAATCAGTTGTGTTCTAATGCCTATTTTATTGTTGGTATCTATGCTTTTAAGAGAAGGTGGGTTAAAGATATAACACTGCATACCAGTTAAACATATGCCAAAAGAGACTGTCTTAGCATATGTTTGACTAATGGTAGGGTAAGGATATTGATGGACATTTATCAACAGGTTTAGTCAGGTTTTATTTACTATAATGGTCGCAAAATTGTCGCAACTGCGACTACGTGTGTTTTCGTGTGACAATTTGCATGAAGAACAAGAAAAGCAAGAAAATTCAAACTTGCTTATGTAGTAAATTTTTCTAAATGGATTTGCTTTAGTCGGGTATTTATCAACTGCGACAGTCACAACAAGGTAAAAAAAAGTTACAACAAGGTAAAAAATTTACAAAATTTGCTCCAGCTCAAACATGGAGCAGAAAAAGCTACTACCAAAGTAAAAAAGGAAAAATTGCTTAAGTGAAAGAAAATTATCAACAGGCTGAAACCAGTTGATAAATAAGTCACACATAAGCAAAAAATAAAGTAAGGAAAAAATTACTAAAAAAAAAGAATACATAAGCAAACATTGATAAATGTCCCTCATTGTATTTGTCGGGAATTTCCTGGCATAAATGATCGAGTGATTGTTGGTCCTCTGTCTGCCTCCTTCATTGTTGAGAACACATGCCCTTTTTACAAGGTAAGATGTGCTGCCAACAATCGATGACTTTTGCGGTTGCATAAATAATGCAGTCAGCTAACAAACAAGGATTTGCTGATCCTTTTCTGACAATAATGAAATTAACAACTGCAGTTACAGACCATATACTCTTTTAGGTCTCCTTATTTTGCTATAACTACTGTATATTCACACTTTATCTTACACACATTGCACAGCACCAAGGAAGTTATTGTGCTACATAAATAAAAATATTGCTGTGCCGAAAAAAATAATTCTATGTATTTACATTACTAATACACTGCTAATTTCTTTTAGATTAAATGTGACCAGTACTGGCCAAGCAGAGGTACAGAAACATATGGCCTTATTCAAGTTACTCTGCTCGACACAGTAGAACTTGCCACTTACTGTGTTCGGACATTTGCTCTTTACAAGGTAAGCCTGCTCTTTCTGTTTCACTGTGCTGTAATGTATTGACACCTTTACATTTGTATAGAATCCTTTATATGGACTATTGACTAGTCAGTTATAAGAGGTCATTACAGAAATCCTGATTTTTACAGAACTATAGCTGGTGGTGGTGGCATATATTTAAGATATAGCCCTGGTTTCAATTATTCTTATGGCATTAATAATATTATACATTGTGCATAGGCGTCTTTCACTCTTTTAATCATTTATATTTCTTTCACATATTATATTAAGTAAATAATATAACTTACCTATCAGTGGCAGGTTTAAATTAAACATAGACCCTGACCTCTTCTCCAACATACCCCTTTTCCCCCACCACCATGCCATGTCTATAGTCAACAGCATCATTCTGTGATATCAGGTTTAATTTTAGTTAAACAATATGTTCTTGTGTTTGCATGAATAAACTGACCCTAGCACCCTATGTAAACTTTAAGCACCAGGGCTCAAGAGACTCAAGTAAATCTCTGTAAGAATTATACAGTATGTAAGGAGGCAGAGCATACTACCATTTTTAACATTTTGCAATGCATGTGTAGCTCTCAGACCAAACAATAAAAAGTTTTCAGACTCCAGACTTCTACTTCCCTTCCTTGCTTCAAGGTGCCTTTTTTAGCTTTATGAGCCATCAAATAAAGGGTCCTAATGTACACACTACGTCCTTATACTGGATCAGGCAGGAATCTGTGTGGCAGGGCCCAACCCTTAAGGGAAACTGACAGGAGGGTCACCCACACTATCCTGAATATACATGCTTATTGTTCGAGTGACCCCCTTTCTAACAATGTTTCTCTTACCAAAACCCTTCCATCTGCTTCAGAGATATGCAAAAAAAATTATATTTGATTTCCCATTGCTCGTTTAGCAATCTTGACGCCACCATCTCCCTCCCATTCCACCAGCCCCTTCCTCAATATTCACTTCTGCTGCTGAAATGTGTCATAGTCATCGTTAGTGCTGTGGCCTCTGTGCCTGGACAGGATAAAGATGGCAGTGTCAGGATTGCTGGAAAAGCAGTGGGAACACCCCTTTGCTAGTTTCTCAAAATTAGCATGTATGCATTTTGCTGCATATCTCCCCAACTGCTACACGGTAGCTTGTTAGAAAGAGGGTCACCGCTCTATAAATCTGCATATTTACGTTAGTGTGGGTGACCCTCAGTTGGGAGTCAGTTGTCAGGATATTTACTGGATTAATCCAGTAATAATGGCAGAGAGGAAAAAACAGCAGCCAATGGCTGCCCAAATTGGCAATTGTTTTTGTAAAAGTTCATATTCCAGTCTAAATGACAACATACCGTAGTTTAAATAAAATCCTATGATGATGTTGATAATAGATATACCATCTACTTGCTCCTAGATATTAGCAGAAATGTTACAGGCTTCTGTTGGTTCAACAGTAGATTGGATATGGTTGTTAAAGGGGTACTCCGGTGGAAAACATATTTTTTTTTTTTTTTTTTAATCGACTGGAGCCAGAAAGTTAAACAGATTAGTAAATGACTTCTATATAAAAAGCTTAATCCTTCCAGTACTTAGCATACAGCAGCTGACAAGTACTGGAAGGATTAGGATTTTTAAACAGAAGTAATTTACAAATCTGTTTATCTTTCTGGCTAAGTTTATTTTTAAAAAAATGTTTTCCATCGGAGTAACCCTTTAATCCTATGTCTGCCATTCTAATGATGGATACCATAGATACAGCAGCTGTGTATATCAGTGGTTGGAACAGCAGACATGCTATTGTGTTAAACAATTGCCGTTTCTGCCCTTAAATCAACTGTTTCCAATGTTATTATGAAATAGAGGCCATAATATGCACAGCATTGTAAATGTTTTTTTAGATGCTCCTGAATGTTTACTCTTTACCAATGCTTTATTTCCATCATTCATCAAAAATCCATCTTCAATAATATATTTTTGATAAGCTGTAACTCTAAAGCCATACTCTCTGTTTGACAGAACGGATCAAGTGAAAAGCGAGAAGTGAGACAGTTCCAGTTTACAGCATGGCCGGATCATGGTGTTCCAGAACATCCAACACCTTTCCTTGCATTCTTGAGAAGGGTGAAAACATGCAATCCTCCAGATGCAGGGCCAATGGTTGTACACTGCAGGTATGATTGATCATTGAAAGAGATAATTTAAAGAGTACCTGTCAACAAACTAAACTAAACTTTTAATATATTGTAACTTATGTTTTAATGTGATAAAAAAAATGGCCACTAGGTGGCTCTGTTCTGTTTCCTGCCACAAGCTAAACAGTTAGTTTGGTCTCCTTCCAGCCTGGCAGGAGACCAAACTCAGGAAGTGCGTGCAGGGCATGGCGAGGCACAGCTACTGCAGACTTCAGTGTTGTGCCTGCTGGGGAATGCCCACTTTCTTTTGCTGGGAGCTCACACAATGTGAGCAAGGGGAAAGGTATGATACAGAGTTTTTTAAAGGGCAAGAAGGATGTTAGGGTAGTTAGGGAATATAATCTGAGTTAGTTCAGAAAATAGGGTTTGATGACAGGTACTTTTTAATGTACTGTATTGCCTACAATGTACTGTATTGCCAACAACCAGACATTGAAACATTCTGACTGTTGTGATTAATTTGATTAATACTTTATTGAAAGGTATATTCTGGCCATAAAAACTATGCAGTTTGTAATTTCTGCAGTTGTAAAGGTTTCCCTTTAAACAATAGCATGGCACTTATATTCCAACATTCTCTGAATATCTCTGTTGTACACATCTAAGGATAAGTTTTCACTAGTTTTTTGGCATTTTGCCCAAAACGGCCCTGTCTTAGCTGTAAATCAATGAAAAAATGGAAAATTCTTTTTCCACTTTGCATTTTTCAGTTTGGCGTTTTTTATTTATTTTTTTATCCTTTTGGCGTTTTTTTTTCACTCTTTTTGAGCATTTTTCAGCTCCTTGGCGGTTTTGCAAAGTCGCAGCATGTTGAGCCTATGGCGTTTTTTTCCCATGAAATTGTGGCATTTTTCTCCTATAGAAGTCTATGGGAGTAAAAAAAAAATGCCTAGAAAAATGCCATGTGAGTTTTAACTTTGGCATTGTTTTTGTTTTGTTCTTTTTTGACTTAAGCAATCCAAAAAAGTGATGGAGATACCTTTTTAATAAAATTTTGTGGGGTACCATTAAAAAAAATAAGAAAAAATTGTATTTAACTAAATTTATCTTTTTTATAACAACATTTTTATAAATTTTTAAACAGGGATCAATTTATGTGTGCGGGCAGGGCCCGAAAAATGTAGCCGACAATAATAAAAATGTAGTGTGCGTGTGTTTTTCACTTTTTTTTTACATTTTTAGGTAGTACTCCCAGCATGGAACACACTGTTCTATAATGGGAGTAGTAGTATCTGTACTAATTGACAGATCGCTCCAGGTCCGTTGCAATCCTTCTGTATAATTTATAGATGCGGCTGGCCGCTCTTCTATGGTCTCCTGCACTGCTGTGTATATATATATATATATATATATATATAGCTTCTTTATTTCTTGTGCATGCGGTAAAAACAGTCAGGTCGGGTAAGGACGCCAACTAGAAGTAGTGACAATATTGTTTCACACCATCCGGTGTATCATCAGACTACCTATATATACACATATTCATATTTCCTGCAGAGAGCTGTGATTGGCCAGATGGTTCCAACCAATCACAACTCTCTGTGGGAAATATGAAGAGGTGTATATATACGTCTGTGCAGGGGACCATAGAAGAGCGGCCGGCTGCCCGCATCTATACATTATACAGGAAGATCACAGCGGGTGTCAGGAGTGACATCTCCTTTGATCTTTCCTTAACTGCAGGTACTACTGCTCCCAACATGGAGCAAAATCTGCTCAGTGCTGGGAGCTGTAGTACCTGCATTAATAGACAGATCACAACAGGTGTCAGAAGTTACACTCACTGCGATCTGTCTATTAATTCAGGTACTACATTTCCCAGCATGGAGCAGAGTGTGCTCCATGATCGGAGTAGTAGTACCTGCAGTTAAGGACAGATCACAGTGGATGTCACTCTGACACCCGATGCGATCGTCCTATCGCAGAGATGCGGAGCTGCTCTCTACAGCACTCGCATCTCTGCACTATACTCCGGCCAGCCAGTGATATCTCTGCAAAAGATAGGATGATCGCATCTGGTGTCAGGAGTGACACCAATTAAGATATGTCTATTAGTACAGGTACTACTACTCCCATCATGGAACAGTCTGTTCCATGCTGGCAGTCGTAGTACTACCTAAAAAAAAATAGAGGGGAAAAAAGTGAAACACACACACACTTTCTAAAAAATTTATTAAAATTTTGTTATAAAATTTTTATAATATAAAAATTTTGTTAAATACATTTTTTATTCATTTATTAATTTTTTTTAAACAAACAAATTTTGGAAAAAAATGCCAAAGGTGCCAAAAAAATGCTATTTCCACTCAAATGAAAAAACGTCAGATGCAGGAAATTGCACTGGCGTTATTTCTGGATTTTTTTTGGCCCCCAAAAATGCAGGAAAAAAAAACAAGTGAAAACTTAGCCTAAGGCAGCCAGTAACTCTCTGAGAGCATCTGAAGAACTTAAAGAGGTACTTCTATCTCAACATTTATGGCATGTCCACTGTGTACAATAAACGATAGATGCAGGTTGCACTTTTGAGACCCACACCTATCTCACAAACAAAGGCCCCTCCAGTCTGCCTACAATAGCTAGAGGTTATCAGGAAGCTGAAAAAAGGCGAATATTTGTGTGCACCTTTCATAACTTGATTGATGTTAAAGGGGTACTCTGGTGGAAGAATTTATTTTTTTAAATCAACTGGTGCCAGAAAGTTAAACAGATTTGTAAATTACTTCTATTAAAAAATCTTAATCCTTCCAGTACTTATTAGCTGATGAATACTACAGAGGAAATTATTTTCTTTTTGGAACACAGTGCTCTCTGCTGACATCACGAGCACAGTGCTCTCTGCTGACATATCTGTCCATTTTAGGAACTGTCCAGAGCAGCATATGTTTTCTAGGGGGATTTTCTCCTACACTGGACAGTTCTTAAAATGGACAGAGATGTCAGCAGAGAGCACTGTGGTCATGATGTCAGCAGAGAGCTCTGTGTTCCAAAAAGGAAAGAATTTCCTCTGTAGTATTCATCAGCTAATAAGTAGTACCCCTTTAACAGGAGTTGCATGGGACACTCATACTCAAGATAGGTGGGAACCAAATACGGTATATCAGACATTCACTCCATTGCCTTTCAATATGCCTTAAAAGTTAAAATAGGAATACTTCTTTAACCTTACAGAGCAGGCTAAAATGGCTCTGGTAGATATGTAGTCATTTGAGTGGCTGCCTAGCAACACTTCATTGCCTCTGAAGGGGAGCAATCTGTCTCTTTATGACTATTTAGGTTTATCTGGGGTGTGGCGACTGCAGTGTTTCCCATTCAAAAGGGTTGTTTTTCAGAAAAAACACTTTATGGTATACTAAATACATTTACATTTATATAAATTCTAGATGATATATTAAACAATATGCTTTGTACTAAAATGCACACGGTCCAAAACTTTCCAAGAACATTTGCTGGGATTTTAAAATACAAAGAAAAGATGTAAGGGCAGTGTACATTATATACTATGAATGTACTCATTGCATTCCAGTTTTGCCGTACTTTAGGAAAATGCTATAAATTCCAGAGAATATGTATATCAGGTTCCAGGTTTTAAAGCTGTTTTACATTAAGGGCAGGTATTATCTTAAGAATATTATCGCAGTTTGGTGAACGTTCGGCTTTCAGTTATTTCCCAACATCTGTTTTCACTTTGATTGTGCAGCATGGCTTATTAGATGTGCATCAAGCTATTTTATCTGTATGAATGCATGTAATGGGCTATTTTATTTGTGGGCACACACTGCATCAGCGAGGCTTTGTTTACTCATCAGATGTTTGTATAAGGTAGAGGAGATCTTAGTGACTGCACTTCTTTTGTGCGCAAGTGATTTTGTTATATCAAAGCCAGCAGCTGTCCGCAATGAATTCCGAATGAGCATTACTGGTGAAGAAAAGAATTTGACCATCTGCAGGAAATGTAAAAATGTTTTTATAACCCAATAACGGGGATCTGGACAGGGGTATAACTGAGCTTTCCCAGCTGTACCTATATCCCTTACACTTCTATGTCCTTCCATATCCTGAAACATGTCATGCTCAGCTGGGATTGAAAATATCTGGGCTGCAACCAAAAGCAAGTCATTATTTTCAAGAAAAATAATCATCATGCAATTGTTTAACTTTATTAAGTTGCGTAAAAGAAACACTATGTAATATTTTGTAAAAGTGTTAGCAACAGATGGTGGATACAACAACCTTGAAAATCCAGTAAGAAAGCAAGTAAGTAAGAAAGCTGTAAAATAAAATAGTTTCCCTTTGAGGCCTCTAGATGAAATCTTTGTTAGTGTTGGCCCAGGCCAGTCTTTAAAACATAATAAATAAACTCTGCTTCCCCAGGTAACGTTAGACGTAAATACTCCGCTGTGGAAGCGCTGTTGCAAGTGCAGATATAGTATATGTTTGATTGACAGTGAGACTCAAATGAAATATTTCTGATTTATGAGTTCGGAGACTCAAAGGATATTACAAAGCTAGTTTTGGAGTTCTTCTGATAAATAACGCGAGAATTATCAGGGTTGCTGCATACAGTAACAATACAATTTTCACATGTATTATTTATTAAGAGGTTCAGATTTAAGTAACATCTGGTAAAAAAAAATGTTTTATATATATATTGTGCAGTATATAATGTATTGTTTTGGGTCTATTTTTCCTTGTGCCCAATGCAACTGTGGGTATACTAGAATGACTCCATAGACTTAAACTGAACCATTTTAAAGTTGTGAAATGACCCGAACCATCTCATATGGAGGATCAAAGACTCTTTAAGTTGAGAATACACATACAATTGTTCCAAATAAAAACAGCACCCCTTAACGGTGCCAGTGACCACACCCCCATTCTAGAAGTAAAAACAGATTATTCGACCCTTGGGTCAATGTCCCTTCCACTTATTATAGGATGTTACATTGTCTTTAGAGAAAACAACCCTGTACAACCTTCTACTAGAGGGTGTATCCTACGAGGTTTGCACTCTATAAAATCTGGGTACAAAATCTACATAAAAGCTTTGCCTATTGGAAGAGGAAGTAACCTGTTACAGCTACACAATATGTCTGTGTCATATTATTCCCTAGAAATCTAAGAACCACAAAGCTTTCCCAAAACCTAAATAAAAAGCACTTGCTGTGCCTGACAAGATAGATAAACTCATTGACAAAAAAAATAATATACACTGAAAAAAATGTTGGATTGCTACAAAACTCAGCATGCAGTTATGTTTCACATATGTACATGATTATAAATGTCTGATTATACACTGGGTCATGCCACACGAGGGCGTAAAAGTGCTTCCCCTGCCTTTCTATAAAAAGGCTGTCTGGTACTTTTGTGTAGTGTACCTCTTAGTGAAAGATCATTGACTGCTAGGCATGTCTCAACTCACACACTGGGGGAGATTTATCAAAACCTGTCCAGAGGAAAAGTTGCTGAGTTTCCAACAACAGCCAATCAGATTGCTTCTTTCATTTTTGAAAAGGCCTCTGAAAAATGAAAGAAGCGATCTGATTGGTTGCTATGAGCAATTCAACAACTTTTCCTCTGGACAGGTTTTGATAAATCTCCCCCAATGTGTACAGTTGACAGACTTTGAAAGGGGGCACATCACTGGACTGTGAGAAGCAGCAGTATGGTCATTTCTGTGAATTACCCACCATATGGGCTGTGCTGACCAAGCTGTTAGGAGGTGTTGATAGAGTTTATGTGGAAACATAAACTCATAGTGAACAGGCTTCGGGCAACTCAGACAGACCACCAGTAGATCAGAGTAGATAATATGATCTGCCAACAAACACAAGCAGCTCTCACAGTTTCCTTTTCCACCATCCAGAAACAGGGGACACCTTCATGACACACCTCTGTCTCTACCCAGACCATTTGCAAGCACTTTGCAGAAGGCAATTTGGTATTACGACATGCATTAGAAGTCCTGTCATTGACATTTAGTTACTGTCACCTTCTTTTGCGTCGGTGTCATAAACAAGAAATTTGGACTGCTATGGACTAGAACTGCATCTTCTTTAGCAACTAATTCAAGCTCTGTGATAGTCAGGTAGGAGTATGGAGGCCTCTAGGTGAACGCTTTAGTCTTGCTCCAACTGCTGGTGTAATGATCTCCAGAGCCTTTAAACAGCTAAACTTAAAAACTTTAACACAACTTTAAAATCTCAGGGGAAGTTGTTTTAGCTCCTTGCAGATGGCATGAGTTCAGTATGTATATATATAGAATGAGCATTGTTTCTGTTTGATTCACTATAACTTCATGCATTTAATGTACAATCTTATTAAGTATGTACTCTTAGTTTTTCCAAAGATCTACAGTAGTGAAAAAATACTTTATAGTAGGAATCTACAACCTACTACTTCTTTACCTATTGATTTGTCAGAGTAACTTTGATATCTATGTTGTTGTCGGCAGCACATGACAATTGACAAAGCCTCGGTTCTACTTTACAGAACATTGTAATATTGCAGCTACAGAATGAATCATTGCTATGCATACCAGACTTTTGGTGAGACAACTTGTTAAAAATGATTACTATGTGAGGCAACAGTAATTCTAAACCACAATCCCTGTGGTGTTCTCCCTTAATGATCAGATAACAGTGACTAATGCCATTTCTGGGTTACTGCGGCAAAAGTGTAAATGTCATCCTGGTATGTCACATCTTATTACGTGAGATCTCTTTGAAGCCATTAGCAAAGGTATCTGTTAGCGTTTTCATGGCTGTACCAAGCAGTCTTAATTATGACACTGACTTGCGTGAATTCATATTAGAGCACTCGGAGGAGCCGAACTTAATTAAGACGCTATTCTTTGCAGCTCCTGTTATCATTTCATTAGTCTCTTTAGTGGCCAAGGAACACAAAGTAGTATTTAGCTTTGAAACTTCTAGTAAGGAGGAAAAGCATTTCTAGATGGAGTTTCTCTGATTAGCAAATTCTTAGCCATATGTTTTATGGAGATCTAATAGATAATTAATGCCAAAGAAAATCTGAGCATATTATAATGGCCCATTACCTACACTGTTTTGTCAACTTGCCATTGAAATAACAATGCTTCTTTTAGAGGTGAAACTCGAGACTGCTTATTAAAATATGATGCATAGTTCATTTGTCTATGTAGGGTTATTTGTAAAGACATTTGGCCCGGGCTCAAATTATCTGTGGTGCTGCTGTCTAGGACTGTGCTCATGTACAGTATTATTGAACATTAAGGGTCTATTCACATGTACAGTATTCTGCACAGATTTGATGCGCAGGATTTCAAGCTGTGTTGAGTTTACATTGAAATCTGCAGCAGAGAATCCTGCGCATCAAATCTGCACAGAATACTGTACGTGTGAATAGACCATAATACAGTAAATTCCTGCAAACATTTTTACGATATAATGTAACTAAAAATCCTCATCTATTCAGAAACTTCATCTTTGTGCTCTGGTAATGTCATTTTTAATATTATTAAAGTCACTTGATAAAATAGAGAAATGTATTAATGTGGTGCACATGATTTAATCAATTTAGGACATTTCTTCCTCATGTGTTCTAGGGTCTTAATGAAGTTCACCAATATTCTATGTCAGTAAAGGTCATCTACACCTACTATGCAACATACTGTAGGAAGTCTTCCACCAGCTTTGACAAATTAAATCGCTGGTTTTGCTGAATAGAGTATGTTGTGCCTCTAGAAATACATTCATGCCCAAATGTGCCAAAGAGCTAATTTGCTTATTGAATAAAAAAAAATAAAAAAAAAATAAAACATTTTCCCAAACAAGGATGCAACATATCAAGATACGAAAGATAGCATTCATTGCACAATAGCATCATCTATTTAACAATTCCAGTGGTTTAATGAATGGCCAACCACAGCTTCACTAGACAATAGCAGCACTCAGTCCCATAAAGCATTGCTTTGCTGTATAAAAAGTGATGCTCCCATTTTCTCATGACTCCCATGATAACTAAAAGGCATTACTCATTTATTACAATAATATTTCCGTCAAAGAATATCTGGACTGCTTGTGCACAAATCTTAAAATTGTATCTTATTGTTGACCTACCTAAGCAACTTATTGCATTTCTCTTTATTCTCTTCTAGTGCTGGAGTGGGCAGAACGGGCTGCTTCATTGTTATAGATGCCATGCTGGAGAGAATACGGCATGAAAAGACTGTAGATATTTATGGTCATGTGACTTTAATGAGAGCTCAGAGAAACTACATGGTTCAAACAGAGGACCAGTATATCTTTATCCATGATGCCCTGCTGGAGGCAGTGACATGTGGAAATACCGAAGTGCCAGCTAGAAACCTGTATGCATATATTCAAAAGCTGACACAGATAGAGCCTGGAGAGAATGTCACAGGGATGGAATTAGAATTTAAGGTAAATATTTACTTGCTAATATATGGCTTCAGGTTATGTATGTTTACGTTTATACTTTTTATGCAGTTAGAGGGGAATTCATCAATTGTTGTCTAGAATGTGTACTTTTTTAGAGCAGAAAAGTTGCGTTTGATGTTACCTTCCTGCGCCAAATTCATCAAACGTTGCACGCCACTTGATGAATTTACCGGCTCCTATGCCCATGGTACCTGTTCAGACTGCTTTACAGGGCAGAAGTAAATGAGTGTGGGTGTGTATCTAAAAGTCGTCCACTGCGACTTTTTTGTGACTTTCTGAGAAAAGTAGCACATAATGAATCAGTCCACTGCATAAAACAAGTGTAAAGCACTGCAAATGGTGGTTCACTTTCAAATATGATCAAAATGAAAAGTCTCACAAAAGTCTCATGGGAAGTGACTAAGACTTTTTGTGTCACAATTTTAGACTTAAAAATAAGGTTATAAATAGCTTGATGAATTCCCCTCTTAATGTATATAATATATATATGCATATATTGGCTAAGCACCACTTCTGCTTTTGAGGTGAAAATATTAGTAGTCAAAGTTTCCTGTTTCAAGTCTTATGTACAAGAATAAGCATATATTGGTTTAGCACTACTTCTGTTCCTAAGATAAAAGACGTGGTGATAAAGGGATGCCTGAGACTTTAAAAGGGTTACTTTTTCTCATTAATGACTCCAAACTATCCATCGGTTGTGTCTGGTATTGCAGCTGATATTGTTCATGTGCTAATTTTTTGCCTGTTCTTGAAGTCCATGCTGGATCATACAGTTGAGAGGCACCCATACAATGCCCATTGAATTCCATGCTACAGACCATTTTTAATTAATAGGAGTGGGGCGTGAAACTCATTTAATGTTGTACAGTGATACTTAAAGTTTTTGTCTGGATTTGGCTGGAATTCCCCTTTAAAAAGTACCTGTCCAAACTAACTCAGGCTATGTACTCCCTAACTACTCCTAACACCCCTCCAGCCCTGTCAGAGCTTTAAAAAGCTGTGTATCTTACCTCTCTTCTAGCTCACATAGTGCAATTTCCCAGCAGGAGAAAGTGGGCATTTCCCAGCATACTTGACATCACTGAAGCCTGTTGGGGGACCACTTCTGCCCTCACATGATTGCAGAGCTGTGATAAATTGAAGACCTCAGGCTCTGTGCATGTTTCAGTCTGTGTTGCCATCAGTGAGGCGCTCCTGCAGATTTCAGTCTGTGCAGCTTTCACTTTATGTGCAGCTGTCAATCAAGCTCAGTGCAGAGAAGCACTTCCTGAGTTTGGACTTCTGTCAGGCTGAGAGGAGACCAAACTCACTGTATTAATTGTGGCAGGGAACATAACAGAGCCACCTAGTGGGCGTTTTTTTTCTATTACATTTTAAACATATTTATGCTGATAATTTTATTAGCAAGTAAACGGGAAAGTGTCTGCTAATTACACAAGGAACACTATATTTTAAGTTTGATTTGGTGACATGTACTCTTTTAATATCTACATTTTGAACTTCTTTAATACTGTTTTCTATTTTTTTTTTTTGTATAAAAATATATATTCTGCCAGGGGATATATTCTGCCAGGGGATTAAATGAATCTATGTATATCATGTTAAAAGTATTACTAAATGTTTGTTGTTATATCTAAGCTACTTCTCTTTTACAGCGCCTCGCAAGCTCGAAAGCTCACACGTCACGGTTTATCAGTGCCAATCTTCCATGTAATAAATTTAAAAACCGCCTTGTTAATATTATGCCATATGAGTCCACAAGGGTATGTCTACAGCCGATCCGTGGTGTAGAGGGCTCTGACTATATCAACGCAAGTTTTATTGATGGATACAGGTAAGTGTGGTAGCAATCAGTGTGATACACAATTATGTCTGTGTGCTTATTTTAACATTTTGATTTTATGTGATGGTATTACACATATTTTTCCCCATCTCCTTTTTGTGCATTTCATACTGTATGGGTACTATATGGATATAGACTTAACCCCATAAATAATCTATTCAGCTAGACTGTATAAAAACATGACTTTGGCAGGTTGTGTATTATAAGATATACTGTACTTTTGTAAACAATGTGTTTTTTGTTTTTGTTTTTATAACTTCAGATTTGTAGTAGGGAAAAAAAATCAATGTTAGAAAACATAACCGTATTGAAAATAAAGTTAAAAAAATCCTACAGCTGAGCTACTGGTATTTTATAAAACTTGTATTTTACGATTATGATGTTAAAGGGGTTATCCACCATAAGGTGACTTAGGACCTACCTGCCAGACAGTAATGGACATGCTTAGGAAGGATCTGCGCTTGTCTTTGGGTTAAATGACTGTGTTGTGAGATTACCATAAAGCTGTATCTTTCTTTTTGTGATTTACTACAAATCCCAGAATTCCACTTTCCTACCTCCCACATATCAGCCACCCCACCCATTGGACAACAAACAAGCTAGATTCAATGAAAAAGGTCAGTGCTTTCTAATCAGGGTGCCTCCAGCTGTTGCTAATTCCCTGTGGTCACTCCACCCATTGGAGCAGACAGGCTCCCTGTAATCACCTGACTAGGGAGGTTGCGTCTCGGCTGCACTGCATCCTGGGAAATACCCGAGACAGGAGTCATTTCGTATGCAGTTAAAAATGAACACCCAGAGCAAAGATCACATAAGAATATGAGACCAGCGGTTAGAGACAGCTACAGACACCATATTATGGACTACACTAACTTTACAGCCTCTGTAGCATAGACAAATAAAAAAAATTCCTGGAATACCCCTTTAACATTGAAGTCAAGCATCCATGAGTTAGAGTGGAGAATAAACATAAACCTTCTTTTCAGTCTATTTGTGTGTTTTTTACAGTACAAATGTATTTACATTCCCCAATCTGTAACCTATACTATTATCCAAGAAATTACTTAGGTAATTTGGAAATAAGGCTCAAAAATACTGTGTGTGAACATAGTCTAGGGGACTGCCAAAATATAATTCCATTTGCAACACTTACATATAGTGACTCACAAGTAATATCTTCTCTGATTGTAAATAGTCATATTCTTCATCTTCTCTGTCTAAGCGAGAATTCCCTGACACTTCTTTCAATGCAAAAATGGCACCAACAGTGCCTTAACAGTTAAAGTGGCCCCAACAATAACATGCTAAGTAGTAAATATCTCCCTTAAATGTAATATGTTACAATCCTATTATTGGGGTTTTGTGGTACAATTATTTTCAAGGCATTATTACTGTCAGAGAAGCTATCTGCCTAGAGCAGTTATTTTTGTGGCCACTATGCAGACTCGTTCAAGCAGTGCCAAGCAAAATGTCCAAAGTGTAATCAAAACACATGTGCAAAGAGTAGCACTTCCATAGTTTTGTAAAATTAATAGTGCTTACATAATATTCCCAAAATAATTGTAACAGACTACCCACATTGGCATAGCAGCATGCCCCAGCAGTGCCTAGTGTGACCCAAAATAACGTCACAGAGGTCCCCCATAGTTCCCCCAAAGTTAATAGTGCGTCTGAGAGAAATAGTGTCCACCAGTTGAGTGTATAAACTTACATTGGTAGTGGCTTCAAAAGGAATGATTCCCCTAAATAGAGTGTCTAAATGATTTGAACCAAACGAAACCAAACCTCAAATACTCATTTTACCCTATTCCCATGCCAAGCCCAGCAGTGCAGATTATATTCTTATCAGTCTGGGAGGTGGTTCCGGCCGCCTTGGTGATCACATCACTTAAGACTTAAAAAGTACCTCTCCTGATCTTGTTAAATTTTATAATCCTGCCAGTTCACTGCCCCCATCATGATAAACCACCCCTGCCTTTATTTTTTTTAAAGTTTTCTACCTTGATATTGCTCTGTATTTTCTGCTCAGTCAGATTCACAGACTGAGAAGGGGTGTTACCCAGAAGGCGTGCCATCATCTGAAGCCATACAGAGGAGAACTTCCTCCCTTACTCTGCTACAAACAGCCCAGAGCAGTTCAATGTGTGAGATGAGCTATGACTGGCTAAGGCTGCACACACACCTCAGCACTCCAGACTGCAATTTCTGATTTTGGACAGTAGTAAGGTGACACCTAGGGACAGCTTTTTTAACCCCTTAACGACAATGGACGTAAATGTACGTCATGGTGCCGTGGTACTTAACGCACCATGACGTACATTTATGCTCCGCCTTGACTGCATCATGTGCGGCAGGTCCCGGCTGCTATCAGCAGCCAGGGACCCGCCGGTAATGGCGGACATCCGCGATCTCGCCATTAACCCCTCAGATGCCGTGATCAACACAGATCACGGCATCTGCGGCAGTGCGATACTTTAAATGGATGATCGGATTCCCCACGGCAGCGCTGCGATCATCCAGCATGGCAGCCGAGGTCCCCTTACCTGGCTCCGGCTGTCTCCCGGGATCTTCTTCTCTGGTCTGAGATCGAGCAGACCAGAGCAGAAGTGTTACGCCTAGCGCTCCGGGTCCCCGCTCCTCCCCGGAGCGCTCACGGCGTCTTTCTCCCTGCAGCGCCCCGGTCAGTCCCGCTGACCGGGAGCGCTGCACTGTCATGGCCGTTGGGGATGCGATTCGCACAGCGGGACGCGCCCGCTCGCGAATCGCATCCCAGGTCACTTACCCGTCCCGGTCCCCTGCTGTCATGTGCTGGCGCACGCGGCTCCGCTCTCTAGGGCGCGCGCGCGCCAGCTCTCTGAGACTTAAAGGGCCAGTGCACCAATGATTGGTGCCTGGCCCAATTAGCTTAATTAGCTTCCACCTGGTCCCTGACTATATCTGACCTCCTCCCATGCACTCCCTTGCCGGATCTTGTTGCCTTGTGCCAGTGAAAGCGTTTAGTGTGTCCAAAGCCTGTGTACCTGAACTTCTGCTACCCATCCTGACTACGAACCTTGCCGCCTGCCCCCGACCTTCTGCTACGTCTGACCTTGCCTCTGCCTAGTCCTTCTGTCCCACGCCTTCTCAGCAGTCAGCAAGGTAGAGCCGTTGCTAGTGGATACGACCTGGTTGCTACTGCCGCAGCAAGACCATCCCGCTTTGCGGCGGGCTCTGGTGAAAACCAGTAGCCTCTTAGAACCGGTCCACTAGCACGGTCCACGCCAATCCCTCGCTGACACAGAGGATCCACTACCTGGAAGCCGAATCGTGACAGTAGATCCGGCCATGGATCCCGCTGAGGTGCCGCTGCCAAGTCTCGCTGATCTTCCCACGGTGGTCGCTCAGCAATCGCAGCAGATTGCCCAACAAGGACAGCAGCTGTCGCAGTTGACCGCCATGATACAGCAACTTCTGCCTCTGCTACAGCAGCAACCATCTCCTCCGCCAGCTCCTGCACCTCCTCCGCAGCGAGTGGCCGCTCCTAACCTACGCTTGTCCCTGCCGGACAAATTTGATGGGGACTCTAGACTCTGCCGTGGATTTTTGTCTCAGTGTTCCCTGCATATGGAGATGTTGTCGGACTTGTTTCCTACAGAACGGTCTAAGGTGGCGTTCGTAGTAAGCCTTCTTTCAGGAAAGGCCTTGTCTTGGGCCACACCGCTCTGGGACCGCAATGATCCTGCCACAGCCACAGTCCAGTCTTTCTTCGCTGAAGTCCGAAGTGTCTTCGAGGAACCTGCCCGAGCCTCTTCTGCCGAGACTGCCCTGCTGAACCTGGTCCAGGGTAATTCTTCCGTTGGCGAGTACGCCATACAATTCCGTACTCTTGCTTCTGAACTATCCTGGAATAATGAGGCTCTCTGCGCGACCTTTAAAAAAGGCCTATCCAGTCGCATCAAGGATGTGCTGGCCGCACGAGAGATTCCTGCCAACCTCCAAGAACTCATCCATTTGGCTACCCGCATTGACATGCGTTTTTCTGAGCGACACCAAGAGCACCGCCAGGAAAAAGACTTAGATCTCTGGGCACCTCTCCCACAGCATCCTTTGCAGTCTTCGCCTGGGCCTCCCGCCGAGGAGGCCATGCAAGTGGATCGGTCTCGCCTGACCCAGGAAGAGAGGAATCGCCGTAGAGAAGAAAATCTCTGTCTGTACTGTGCCAGTACTGAGCATTTCTTGGTGGATTGCCCTATCCGTCCTCCACGCCTGGGAAACGCACGCACGCACCCAGCTCACGTGGGTGTTGCATCTTTTGGTGCTAAGTCTTCTTCTCCACGTCTCACGGTGCCCGTGCGGATTTCTTCTACAGCCAACTCCTCCCTCTCAGCCGTGGCCTGCTTGGACTCTGGTGCCTCTGGAAATTTTATTTTGGAGTCGTTTGTTAATAAATTCAGCATCCCGGTGACCCGTCTCGTCAAGCCGCTCTTCATTTCCGCGGTCAACGGAGCCAGATTGGACTGCACCGTGCGTTACCGCACAGAACCCCTCCTGATGTCTATTGGACCCCACCTCGAGAGAATTGAGCTCTTCGTTCTCCCCGGCTGTACCTCTGAGGTCCTCCTCGGTCTGCCATGGCTCCGGCTTCATTCCCCCACCCTTGATTGGACCACCGGGGAGATCAAGAACTGGGACTCTGCCTGCCACAGGAAGTGCCTCTCCCCCCCTCCCAGTCCCGTCAGGCAAGCCTCTGTGCCTCCCCATGGCCCCCGTCCTGGTGTCACACTGCCCCGTGCCAGGCCTCGCCCTCTGCCCTCCCTCCCCATTCCCACTCCTGCTGTACTGCCTGCCGTTGAGGAAACCCTCCATTCTTTCCCGGTGTCCTCATCCCAGGGGAGGCAGTTACCGGACAAAGAGAAGGGGAGACCTAAGGGGGGGGGTACTGTTACGCCTAGCGCTCCGGGTCCCCGCTCCTCCCCGGAGCGCTCACGGCGTCTTTCTCCCTGCAGCGCCCCGGTCAGTCCCGCTGACCGGGAGCGCTGCACTGTCATGGCCGTTGGGGATGCGATTCGCACAGCGGGACGCGCCCGCTCGCGAATCGCATCCCAGGTCACTTACCCGTCCCGGTCCCCTGCTGTCATGTGCTGGCGCGCGCGGCTCCGCTCTCTAGGGCGCGCGCGCGCCAGCTCTCTGAGACTTAAAGGGCCAGTGCACCAATGATTGGTGCCTGGCCCAATTAGCTTAATTAGCTTCCACCTGGTCCCTGACTATATCTGACCTCCTCCCATGCACTCCCTTGCCGGATCTTGTTGCCTTGTGCCAGTGAAAGCGTTTAGTGTGTCCAAAGCCTGTGTACCTGAACTTCTGCTACCCATCCTGACTACGAACCTTGCCGCCTGCCCCCGACCTTCTGCTACGTCTGACCTTGCCTCTGCCTAGTCCTTCTGTCCCACGCCTTCTCAGCAGTCAGCAAGGTAGAGCCGTTGCTAGTGGATACGACCTGGTTGCTACTGCCGCAGCAAGACCATCCCGCTTTGCGGCGGGCTCTGGTGAAAACCAGTAGCCTCTTAGAACCGGTCCACTAGCACGGTCCACGCCAATCCCTCGCTGACACAGAGGATCCACTACCTGGAAGCCGAATCGTGACAAGAAGATCACCGATAACACTGATTAGTGCTATGCCCTATGCATAGCACTGAACAGTATTAGCAATCAAATGATTGCTATAAATAGTCCCCTATGGGGACTATTAAAGTGTAAAAAAAAAAAAAAAAGTTAAAAAATTTAAAATAAAAAAGTTAAAGAATTTGAAAAATTCCCTCCCCCAATAAAAAGGTAAAATGTCAGTTTTTCCCCATTTTACCCCCCAAAAAACATTAAAAAAAAAATGAATACACATATCTGGTATAGCCGTGTGCGTAAAAGTCTGAACTATTAAAATATATTGTTAATTATCCTGTACGGTGAACGGCGTAAACATATAAAAGTACAATATTGCTGCTTTTTTGTCACATTTTATTCCAAAAAAAATAATAAAAAATGTATAAAAAGTAAAACCTAGGCAAAAGTGGTACTGATAAAATCTACAGATCATGGCACAAAAATTAGCCCTTATTTTTTGTAATGGGGCCAGTTTTTATAATGGGGTCATTTATGGGGTATATCTAATAAGAAGACCCCTCAAATCCACTTCAAAACTGAACTGGTCCATGAAAAATTCAGATTTTGAAAATTTTGTGGATAATTGGAAAATTGCTGCTGAACTTTGAAGACCTCTGGTGTCTTCCAAAAGTAAAAACACGTCAACTTTATGATGCAAATATAAAGTAAACATATTGTATATGTGAATCAATATATAATTTATTTGCAACATCTATTTTCCTTACAAGCAAAGAGTTTCAAAGTTAGAAAAATGCTACATTTTCTAAATTTTCATGATATTTGGGGATTTTTCACCAAGAAAGGATGCAAGTAACGATGAAAATTTACCACTGTGTTAAAGTAGAATATGTCATGAAAAAACAATCTCGGAATCAGAATAATCGGTAAAAGCATCCCAGAGTTATTAATGCATAATGTGACAGTGGTCAGAATTGCAAGGTGAAAAAGGGCTCAATCCTTAAGGGGTTAAACACAAATAAAACATAGAAAACTTGAGTGCCCATTTAACTCTCATAGGCTACTGCCACAGATTGATCTTTGATCTGACTGTCTTTTTAATGAGGTACATAGGGGGAGTTTTATCAAAACTTGTCCAGAGGAAAAGTTGCTGAGTTGCCCATAGCAACCAATCAGATTGCTTCTTTCATTTTTCACACGCCTTTTCAAAAATGAAAAAAGCAATCTGATTGGTTGCTATAGGCATCTTTTTCTCTGAACAGGTTTTGATAAATCTCCCCCATAGATTCCAGCTGTGGCCTCCTCTTTCATAATACATACAGTACCACATTTTTCAGCTGTGATGTTTTTATTGGCTCCACTATATATTAGAACGTGTAAAATAATAACGTTTTACATTTTTGTTACTATCTGCGCGTTTTCTTGTAAAATTGCAGCAAATTTTTTCCTAGAAGGATGAAGGTGTGCTATGATGACAAAATACTCTGTGAAAAATGAAAGAAGCGATACAACTATTCCTCTGCATAGGTTTTGATAAATCTCCCCTCTTGTGATTTTGTTTTATTCTGGATATACAAAAGACCACCTTTTTAGGTGACTAGTCTGTTGGTATATGCCCAGGGGAATTAAGAGATTCTGGAAGATAGTACTTGAACAATAACTAGATTAAGAAAAAGAATCTCACATTTTACTAATGATTAATATAGTTTGTTAGTCCCAGACTTTGTTAACATGATTGATGTGGTGACAGTCAGTAATCCTCTGTCAGCTAAGTGTTTTATTAAATGTTTTATTTCATAGGGTACGTTCACACATACAGGATCCTGTGCAGATATGTGCAAAGTTCTCCCACTTAAAAAGATGAGAGAGGCCTGTAATTTTCATCATAGGTATACCTCAACTATGAGAGACATAATGAGAAAAAAATCCATAAAATCACATTGTCTGATTTTTTAAGAATTTCTTAGCAAATTATGGTGACAAATAAATATTTGGTGACCTACAAACAAGCAAGATTTCTGGTTCTCATAGACCTGTAACTTCTTCATTAAGAGTCTTTAAGACTCATTACCTGAATTAATTGCACCTGTTTGAACTTGTTATCAGTATAAAAGACACCTGTCCACAACCTCAAACAGTCACACTCCAAACTCCACTATGACCAAGACCAAAAAGCTGACAAAGGACACCAGAAATAAATTTGTAGACCTGCACCAGGCTGGGAAAACTGAATCTGCAATAGGCAAGCAGCTTGGTGTGAAGAAATCTACTGTGGGAGCAATTATTAGAAAATGGAAGACATACAAGACCACTGATAATCTCCCTCGATTTGGGGCTCCACGCAAGATCTCACCCTGTGGTGTCAAAATGATCACAAGAATGTTGAGCAAAAATCCCAGAACCACACGGGGGGACCTAGTGAATGACCTGCATAGAGCTGGGACCAAAATAACAAAGGCTACCATCAGTAACACACTACACAGCCATTCAATGCCAGACGTGTCCCCCTGCTTAAGCCAGTACATGTCCGGGCCTGTCTGAAGTTTGCTAGAGAGCATTTGGATGATCCAGAGGAGTATTGGGAGAATGTCATATGGTCAGATGAAACCAAAGTAGAACTTTTTGGTAAAACTCAACTCGTAATGTTTGGAGGAGAAATAATGCAGAGTTGCATCCAAAGAACACCATACCTACTGTGAAGCATGGGGGTGAAAACATCATGCTTTGGGGCTGTTTTTCTGCTAAGGGACCAGGACGACAGATCCGTGTAAAGGAAAGAATGAATGTGGCCATGTATCGTGAGATTTTGAGTGAAAACCTCCTTCCATCAGCAAGAGCATTGAAAATGAAACGTGGCTAGGTCTTTCAGCATGACAATGATCCCAAACACACAGCCCAGGCAATGAAGGAGTGGCTTCGTAAGAATTCAACTCCCTCCAAATTCTTTGGAGGGAGTTGAAAGTCGGTGTTGCCCAGATACAGCCCCATATCATCACTGCTCTAGAGGAGATCTGCATGGAGGAATGGGCCAAAATACCAGCAACAGTGTGTGAAAACCTTGTGAAGACTAACAGAAAACATTTGACCTCTGTCATTGCTAACAAAGGGTTAATAACAAAGTATTGAGATTAACTTTTGTTATTGACCAAATACTTATTTTCTACCATAATTTGCAAAAAAATTCTTTATAAATCAGACAATGTGATTTTATGGATTTTTTTTCTCATTATGTCTCTCATAGTTGAGGTATACCTATGATGAAAATCTTTTTACATTGGAGAACTTACACAATTGGTGGCTGACTAAATGCTTTTTTGCCCCACTGTAAATGTTAGTATTTTTCTTAAAATGGTAATATCACTCTGTTGTGGAATTACCTTTTTTTTTGTATTCAGAGGAGCATTTTCTTTGTTGATTCTACATTTTATCTGGACCTGTCCAAAATCTTCTATAGATTAAATCCCTGTTGATTATCTAAAAACAGTATTAGGAATATGAGCTAATTTTTATCTAGTGTGCACGTATGTGTGATTTCTGCAATACTAATATCAACTATATGAATTACAATTCTAAAAATAGTTACATAGTATCACGCCTCACTAAGCCAATTGTCTTCAGCCAAGGTCTAAAGCTGGCCATACACACAGCTGAACCCCCTTTTTTATTTTTTTTATAATTGGTCAACCATTCTAACTCTTCCCCGACAGCAGATGTCAAGGGAGACAATAGTCTTCCATCAGAATTCATTGTCCAAACTTTTTGTTATCAGCTAAATAACTGCAAGGTCTGGTGGTGGCTGTCTCCCCTTCTAGCTGAAATGACATGAATACTGGACCGAGCAAAGTCTGCATGTGTTTCTCAGACCACTGTTTTTGGTAGACTTCTACCCCTCATTTCTTACACATATGCATGTTCTATTACAGTGTGACCTTGTTGTCTTTACAGATGTTTCTATCTCAGGTCAGCTTTGTGGACACTTACATCTGCATTGTTAAATCAAAAATACAGGATATAGCTGAAGGTGCCACTATGTCTTCCCACTGTTATACAGCTTGACAACCCTTTTAGAGGTTGTTTCTTTGAATGCAATTTACCTTGAATGAAAGATTTCCTTAAAGCGTACCCTTCAGATCCAACAAAAAAACATTTTTTTAAATATATCACTCAGTACCTAATCCTGGCCATATACATCAATTTTTTATGTATCTAGCACCTTTATTTATTTTTTCTATTACACTTTTAATTTAGCTCACTAGTCTGAATTCCGTTCAAAAGGAGGGGGCATGGCCTCACTGTGCTGGTCTCCACCCCCTCCCTCAGTATGCTGTCTGCTCACATCTCCCCTAGCATTAGCAAAACTAATACTCCCAACTTGTCGTCACTGACAGTAGCGGGACACAAGCTGACACTGGGAGGATTTTTCCTCCAGCTATGAGCCCTGCGCTCACAGCTGTCAATCAAGGAAGTGTGTCCATGAAATAGGTGATGACACATGGACACAGCAGGACTAATATGTGTCCAAACAGGCAGGGGGGGGCAGTTGTTTGACTGGCTTTTTCTGTATAAAATACTGAAAAATTTCTAATGAAAGCAATTGCAAAACCTATTGGTTTTTCATGCTTTACAACATATCAGAAGTTTTTGTATCTGACAGTGCCCATTTATTTCACTAGTGCAAATATATAAGGCCTATATTCCTATTTACTGTAATTTCCACTAATGAACTTGCAGAAGATTAAATGCTAATACCAGATAAGTAAATATAAGAATGCTGTTTAACAAATTTGTAACAGAAGATCACTAAAGTTACCAGAATCAGACCGGAACATAAGGAAAAGGTATATGCATTGGATGACAGAATGTCTAGTCACAGTAATTTAAAGCGTATGCTGGGGTCTACTAGTTTTCCATAGAAACACATTTTTATGGCTGTAATGGTGACTCTCCGTTCTTCTGTTCCAGAATCCTTTCTATAGCTTATCAGTATATTGATAGATGTACGTCTGCCTCACATTGCCCCTGAAATGTCTTTCTGAACCAAACTTGGGTCCCTGTTCAATTCTTTGGTGATTTAATTTGATAATAAATCTAAGGAGAGGATATCGGGTTTTGCAGCATTAATAGGAACTGAAATGCATTTTATTGCAGCCATGTGAAATTGATTTGTCAGTTTTTATACACAGCCCCTGCTGAGGGTGTGTACACGGGGGCAAAACCTCAGTACAGTGCTGTGGGGCTGCTTTGTCCAAGCTGTGGCCAGTATTGAGGGGCCTACCCTGAAGTTCTCATTGATTTCAATGGAAGATTCAGAACGTAATTGCGGGAAAAGAAGTGGCATGTAACTTTTTTTTTTTGCACAGTTCCTCTTCTCCCATTAAAGTTGATGGAAGCATGGGTTTTCAGTGTGACACCATATGGTTTTTAATGTGGAATTTGGTGCAGTTTCTGCATCAAAAACATTCCATGATTGTTCAACTAAACTGGAAAACTAATTAGTCTGGCCTTACACCAATGTATTAAGAACACGTATACGCCTCCAAATTACATCTGTAAGTTCCAGCCTGACAGAGTCTGATGACCCAAAATGACAGGTGTCACATTGGATCACCGCACCTGAGGTCAGGCTGTAATATGGGCACCTATACACATTGTTACATTAAAGGGGTATTCCAGGAAAAACCTTTTTTTTACATCTGTCTCCAGAAAGTTAAACTGGTTTGTAAATTACTTCTATTAAAACATCTTAATCCTTCCAATAATTATCAGCTGCTGAAGGATTAAGATTTTTTAATAGAAGTAATTTACAAATCTGTTTAACTTTCTGGAGGCAGCTGATATATATATATATATATATATATATATATATAAGTTTTTTTCCTGGATAACTCCTTATAAATATTTCATATATGTTGCCAATTTATCTTCGATATGACAGCACTTTTTTTTTCTACTAACAGACAGCAGAAAGCTTATATAGCAACTCAAGGTCCCTTGGCAGAGACAACAGAAGATTTCTGGAGGATGCTATGGGAACATAACTCAACAATTGTGGTTATGCTAACAAAACTTAGAGAAATGGGCAGAGTAAGTATTTATTATTTTCTTCACATAAATGATGAATGCTATATGTGGTATTAGATATTGCTATTGACAAGAGGTCTAAGCAAGTGTTGCGCAATAGAAATACAGGAGTGTTGCGCAATAGGGCAGAATCTTCATCTGTCATTATTACTGTTTCTACATGTCTTTGCTTTCTTTCACTAATAAAACTTAGACCTAGTTTATACCACATCTTTGGTGTGTGAGGTTAGATAAGAATGTCTAAGTTTAAAAGCTTAGAGAACATATGCTACTCAGTAGCTCACTTTATATAACGTTTTTCTTATAACTGTTACACAACATTTTTTTTATTTTTTATAAAGGATAGCTGTATGTTATTAAAATAAGTGTTAGTTATCAATGGGTAAATCATTTATAATTGAAATTTTTTCTTTAATTAGGAAAAATGTCATCAGTACTGGCCTGCTGAACGTTCTGCTAGATATCAATACTTTGTAGTGGATCCAATGGCAGAATATAACATGCCACAGTATATTCTACGGGAGTTTAAAGTAACAGATGCTCGGGTAAGATACCTTTAATAAGCTATATAAAAATAAAGACTCTGCATTTACTCTATTACTGTAACTATATTTTGTCATACAGTAGTTATATTCATTACAATAGTGATTTGGAAAGCATCTTAGACACTTTTTAAACACTTATGCACCTATCTTAACAAGAAGCATGGCTTGAATGTAAAAAGGTATAGTTTATCAGGAAAGGGCATCGCTTGTGTGTATCTCCCTGAGCCAATTTTTCCGCACAATAAAAAGTGAACCACCTATTAGATCCACCAAATTTATCAAACATGAGCCACTGTAATAAATCTGGTGCATTCTTAAACTATCTTCTCTAATATGTTTACATTGCTTTAGTATTAGACAGTGTTATTAAATCTGCTCCAATGCATATAAGTGTTATAACTTTTCATTATACATCGAATATTTCATGCTTGCATACAATATCCATGTAGTTTAGGATCTGATGAATGTATTGTGTACTGTGGGAATTTCTATTGTGTATGATTTAAAGTTTACTAAAAACTCTTGACTGTAAATGTGGCGAAGCCTTACACATTATAATTCTGATTCTGGAATTACGGTACCCTGGTCATGCTTCATTCTCATAAGAGCTGCAATGTAGTTCTTGCTGATGGAAGAGGTACTCCATTAACAAGCACAGTCCAGGTTTTTCTCATTGTCATGGAATGTCAGATTTATCATACTGAGTAACTTGCTCACTTCATTTTTCTGCCAGCAACTTTTTCTTCTCAGCAGTGGGATCTAACCCAACATCCAATCTGTCTACTATTAAATGTTAAAGATTTCTGTACACTCTAAACTTAAAACATGATATCCATTTTTCTACCTAAAGTATTAACAGACCTTACAATAGACCCAAGATTTTCCAGAACATTGAAATCCCTATGTTCTATACAGCACTACAGAAATACTTGCAAATAATGCCGGAACTCCACATAAATGTTTTCATTTTACTGCTTGTTATAGTGGTTATTGTTTAAAAATTCAAGTGCACCGAAAAGTAGAGAAGTTTATAGATTCCCTATATATTTCTTGATATGCCTCATATATAGTTATTATGATTAATTAGCAGCTATACCTAGCCTTTTAATAAACTGCTTGTTGTGCTATATCTTTTTACAAACACACCATTTTATTTAGGTTTATAATACATTGCAATCAGTAGTGTTGTAACAACGTTTACAAAACCATGGTAGTTATTGTTTGGTAATACATACAGTTTATACTGGATCAAAAGTAAGAAACTGTTGGGTTATGGAAGCAAAAATGCCATTCTAGTAAATGGAGCTTTACTGATGATAGCAGCAGCACCTACATGCAGGAAAAAAGAGCTTGCTAACCTAGCACTGCTAACTTTACATTTTCAGCATCATTGGGGGGGGGGGGGGGGGGGAGGGGTTATTGGGTATTTAACCCCCACTGATCAGAAAGTGATTGCATAGCCTAGGCATATGTCATAACCTTCTGGCATGGGAAGCCTTATTTAAGGGGGGCCTCGAAAGAAAAAAAAAAAAGTGTTTTCAAATCAACTGGTGCATTGGTTTCCCCCTATCTAAAAGGACCCATACTCTATAATACGCATCTACTATAGAGGGCTCATTTAGCTCAAAGATCCAGGAATAGGAGAGATTTTCATATTAAATATTGCCTATACAACATATTAGTCAGAATCCACTGGGTTTTGACAGGCTACTGTGGTCAATTTAGTTTTATTCCTATTTTTTTTATTAGTGATTTGCATTTATTTTACATGTTTTACTATATTTCTTTACAGGATGGCCAGTCACGGACAGTTAGACAGTTTCAGTTTACTGACTGGCCAGACCAAGGGGTGCCAAAGTCTGGAGAAGGATTTATTGACTTCATTGGGCAAGTACATAAAACAAAAGAGCAATTTGGACAGGATGGCCCAATATCTGTCCACTGCAGGTAAATGTCCCATTGTCACTCAGTATGTTTCATGCAGATTTTCTGTTCATGTGAAATAACAGCGACAGTTCTGCAAAAGGTCTTCATAATCCATCAAGACTGCTTCATTCAGTTCATGAATGTTATCTTTTCAGTGTGACAAAGGTCAAGATTTAAGTAAAGGCCAGGACCTAATCATCAAATAAAATAGTTTTTTGATGAAAGGGTCCTTGGGGCAGTAGTAATCATGTAACCAAAATATGAACCTAGGAATTAATTGTACTATAAAACAACTTTTTATATTTGTAAAATAGCATATTATGGGTCTTTATATTTATTGACAGAAAAGTGCAATGTTCATGACGTGAGACAAGTTAGTGATCACTGTTTGCCTAATCATTTCCAGTGAAAAAAAATGTCCAACTCCTTATGGTCACAGCCTCCCAAATAATAGTGGCCACCAACATTTTCTTCTCGGGGAAAGTCCACAAGATATTCTTAAAAATAAAACTACCTGAAGGTACTTGAAGAAGAAGCCGGACCAGCTTTGAAACATGTTGTACTTCTAAAATAAAAACATAATTTTCAAGAATATGGCCGTGCCCATCTTTCCCCGAGGAGGAAGTTTTTAGTATGAGTTGAGTTGAGTATGTTTGGGGAGGAGCCGCAGCATAGCTTTGGTTCTTTTCTTGAATATCTTTGTATTAAAGGGGTACTCCAGTGGAAAAAAAAAATTTTTTATTAACTGGTGCCAGAAAGTTAAACATATTTGTAAATTACTTCTATTAAAAAATCTTAATCCTTCCAGTACTTTTTAGGGGATGTATACTACAGAAGAAATGCTTTTCTTTTTGGATTTCTCTGATGTCACGACCACAATGCTCTCTGCTGACCTCTGCTGTCCATTTTTGGAACTGTCCAGAGTAGGAGAAAATCCCCATAGCAAACATATGCTGCTCTGGACAGTTCCTAAAATGGACAGCAGATGTCAGCAGAGAGCACTGTGGTCATGACATCAGAGAAATCCAAAAAGAAAAGCATTTCCTCTGTAGTATACAGCCCATAAAATGTATTGGAAGGATTAAGATTTTTTAATATAAGTAATTTACAAATCTGTTTAACTTTCTGGCACCAGTTGATTTAAAAAAAAAAAAGTTTTCCACGGGAGTACCCCTTTAATATACAAGTTATGTCGGCATTCGGACAACGCACATAGGTAGGTGTTTTTTAGCACCATATATTCCACTTACCATTGTACAGAGGATTAGATACATGGGAGCACTTTGTGTTTGGCATTTGTTCTTATTGCCAATGTGGCATGATATTCAACTAGATATATTTTGTAGGGAATTAAATGGGTGACTGAAATTGTTGAATTTTTTGTTGTTGAATTGTTGAAGTTGTTGAATTTGTTTGAATTTGTTCATCAACCTTTTTTTTAGTCTTTGTATCACTATTATTTAATAATAATCATAAAATTTGGAGAGCCATCAATTTGCCTTCTTTACCTTGGCCCACTTCTTCTTTACTCAAACCATGCAAAGCTATTTTTACATTAACCTATCCCAACATTCTAAAATCATGTAGCTGATTTGCTACTCTTTAAAATCACATCTGCGCTATTTAGAAAATGTATTGAGGCTGGCATTTTATTTACCAGTCTTCAGTTAGGGTATGTTCACATTTCATGCGTCATAGCTTTGCGTCGTAAAGTAATTCTAACATATTGTAAAATTATGGTTGTATTTGTTGACTGTATTTTTTATTTAGTAGCACATTTTTATTTTCTGTCAGTATTTTTGGCTTATGTTACTTTTCATCTATTGCTTCAACTTCAAGACATGTTTTATTTAAATCATACAGTCACTTGACAAGTAGCCACATCATTATAAAGTCAAAATTCCTTCTGTCCTTTTTAATGCCCTGTTAAGTAAATTTATTGAAAACAAACACCTTTTTCAATGATTTTTGAAAAAATGGCGAAGCAGCACACTCAAAGCAAAGGAAAAATAGTATATGGGTGCATGCGTCTCAGGGACCCTGGTCCTGGGTCCAAAAATGCAGGAAAAAGAAGAAAGTGGCTGCAGCACACAGGAGTAGCAAAAATATAAAGTGGTTTAATCCAGCTAAAAATAGGACAATGTTTCTGTGGTCTCACACCACCTAACACCTAACATGTTTATATTAACTGACTGGCTATAGCACATTTGTCTGCAAGCCAATCAGTTTTGCAAGTGTTTATTTACTGATATTATTTTAATACCATATTTTATTTCATTATTTCATTTATTCTATGTTATTTTTTTCCATTCTCTTATTTATTTTTTAATTGTTCCTTTATCTTTTTCCTTGCCCTTACATCTTCCCACAATCATAATGGCTTCTCTTTATTGCCCGGGGATCCGGGGAGGTGCCACCACCCCATGCGCAGACTCGAACGCGCAGCTGCAGCTCAAGTGCCCGATGATGATATACGTCCGACATGTGACCGCGGTCCTTGTGACCGATGACACGCTATAGTCTTAGACTGCTCATTGGCACGCCCGATCAATGCGGAAGTTTGGTTTAACATGTGTTCCAGACCTCCTGCTATTCTACCATTGACTACGAACCTTGCCGCCTGTCCCGACCTTCTGCTACGTCTGACCTTGCTCTTGTCTACTCCCTTGTACCGCGCTTATCTCAGCAGTCAGAGAGGTTGAGCCGTTGCCAGTGGATACGACCTGGTTGCTACTGCCGCTGCAAGACCATCCCGCTTTGCGGCGGGCTCTGGTGAATACCAGTAGCAACTTAGAACCGGTCCACTGACACGGTCCACGCCAATCCCTCTCTGGCACAGAGGATCCACCTCCAGCCTGCCGAATCGTGACAGTAGATCCGGCCATGGATCCCGCTGAGGTTCCCCTGCCAGTTGTCTCTGACCTCACCACGGTGGTCGCCCAGCAATCCCGACAGATCGCCCATCTAAGTCACCAGCTGTCGGAAGTGTCCACCATGGTACAGCAAATTCAGTCGCAGCTACAGCATCTGCAACAGCAGCTACCATCTCCTCCAACAGCTCCTGCACCTCCTCCGCAGCGAGTGGCCGCTCCTAACCTCCGCTTGTCCCTGCCGGACAAATTTGATGGGGACTCTAGACTCTGCCGTGGTTTTCTGTCACAATGTTCCCTTCATTTGGAGATGTTGTCGGACCAATTTCCTACAGAACGGTCGAAGGTGGCTTTTGTGGTCAGCCTCCTGTCTGGGAAGGCTTTGTCTTGGGCCACACCGCTCTGGGACTGCGATGACCCTGTCACCGCCTCTGTACACTCCTTCTTCTCTGAGGTGCGCAGTGTCTTCGAGGAACCAGCCCGAGCTTCTTCTGCCGAGACTGCCCTGCTGAACCTGGTCCAGGGTAATTCTTCAGTAGGCTAGTACGCCATCCGATTTCGTACTCTCGCTTCCGAATTATCTTGGAACAACGAGGCTCTCTGCGCGACCTTTAAAAAAGGCCTATCCAGTAACATCAAAGATGTGCTGGCCGCACGAGAGATTCCTGCCAACCTGCATGAACTTATCCATTTGGCCACCCGCATTGACATGCGTTTTTCGGAAAGACACCAGGAACTCCGCCAGGAAAAAGACCTTAATCCCTGGGCACCTCTCTCTCGGTATGCCTTGCAATCTACCCCTGTGCCTCCCGCCGAGGAGCCTATGCAAGTAGATCGGTCTCGCCTGACTATTGAAGAGAGGTCTCGCCGTAGGGATAAAAATCTATGTCTGTATTGCGCTAGTACCGAACATTTCTTGGTGAATTGCCCTATTCGTCCTCCATGTCTGGAAAATGCACGCACGCAACCTGCTCATGTGGGCCTGGCGTCTCAGGGTACGGAGTCTGCTTCTCCATCTCTCTCTGTGCCCGTACGGATTTCTCCTTCTGCCAACTCCTCCTTCTCTGCTGTGGCCTGCTTGGACTCTGGTTCTTCTGGAAATTTTATTCTGGCCTCTTTGCTTGATACGTACTGCATCCCGGTGACCCGTCTCATCAAGCCGCTCTATATTTCTTCGGTCAACGGGGTCAAGCTGCACTGCACTGTGCGTTATCGCACAGTGCCCCTGCTTATGAACATTGGACCACATCTCGAGGAAATTGAATTTTTGGTTTTGCCCGGCTGTACCTCTGAAATCCTCCTCGGTCTGCCATGGCTCCAGCACCATTCTCCCACCCTTGACTGGACCACCGGGGAGATCAAGAATTGGGGCCCTGCTTGCCGCAAAGAGTGCCTCACGTCTGCTCCCAGCCCCGTCTGTCGATCCTCAGTGTCTCCTCCTGTGCCTGGTCTCTCCAAGGCCTGTCAGGACTGTGCCGTGCCCCCTCATAGTCCCCCTCCTGGTGACACTCTGCCCCGTGCCAAGCCTCACCCTCTGCCCCCCCTCCCCATTCCCACTCCTTCTGACCGGTCTGCCATTCATGTTAAAACCCAGGACTTCACTGTCCCCCAGAAGGAGACTCTACAATCGCTCCCGATGTCCTCATCCTCTGTGGAGCGACATCCCGACAAAAAGAGGGGGAGACCTAAGGGGGGGGGGGGGTACTGTTACGCCAAGCGCTCCGGGTCCCTGCTCCTCCCCGAAGCGCTCGCGGCGTTTCTCTCCCTGCAGCGCCCCGGTCAGACCCGCTGACCGGGAGCGCTGCACTGACATGGCCTGCGGGGATGCGATTCGCATCGCGGGACGCGCCCGCCTGCGAATCGCACCCCAGGTCACTTACCTGTCCCGGTCCCCGGCTGTCATGCTCTGGCGCGCGCGGCTCCGCTCTCTAGGGCGCGCGCGCGCCAGCGCTCTAAGATTTAAAGGGCCAGTGCACCAATGATGGTGCCTGGTCCAATCACCCTGATTAGCTTGCACCTGTTCCTTGCCCTACTTATACCTCACTTCCCCTGCACCCCTTGCCGGATCTTGTTGCCTTGTGCCTTGAGAAAGCTTTACTGTGTTACCCATACTGTGTTCCAGACCTCCTGCTATTCTACCATTGACTACGAACCTTGCCGCCTGTCCCGACCTTCTGCTACGTCTGACCTTGCTCTTGTCTACTCCCTTGTACCGCGCTTATCTCAGCAGTCAGAGAGGTTGAGCCGTTGCCAGTGGATACGACCTGGTTGCTACTGCCGCTGCAAGACCATCCCGCTTTGCGGCGGGCTCTGGTGAATACCAGTAGCAACTTAGAACCGGTCCACTGACACGGTCCACGCCAATCCCTCTCTGGCACAGAGGATCCACCTCCAGCCTGCCAAATCGTGACACAGGTTGTTTCCTATGCTGTGAGATAATGGGGAAATGAACTGCTGCAACCTTCTTTTTTTGTATACTCTGTATTTGCCACAGCAGCGTGCACCCATGTATTAGGTAGTTGTGCTGGCTATTTTTCTTTTTGTTTCTGTTTTGTGCAACTTAGGGGGAATGGCACCCTCTGTAGCCATGCACCTCTCCCCTTTTTCACAGGAGGTATTTTAATTGATAATGGATCCAACATGTCACCCAGTCAGAGGCTATATGCCCAGTAGAGGTGAGTGTTATGAGTGTTAGGCTCAGAATGTGTGTTAGGGTCCCATCCGAAATGAGGCCACCTTCGCGTGGT
Source organism: Hyla sarda (assembly GCF_029499605.1). NCBI lineage: Eukaryota > Metazoa > Chordata > Amphibia > Anura > Hylidae > Hyla > Hyla sarda. Next base: position 354,960,400 of record NC_079189.1, read on the forward strand.
GGATGGGGGGACATGTTTTGATCAAAAAGTGTGCTGGGAGCCTCCATTTTTTGACCAAGAGTGCTGCTGCAACCTTTTTTTTTTGTATACTCTGTATTTGCCACAGCAGCGTGCACCTGTGTATTAGGTAGTTGTGCTGGCTATTTTTCTTTTTGTTTCTGAATGGTGAAATGAAACCTAACATTCGGTTAAGTTCACACATTTTAAAATGAAAGGGAAAAAGACTGCTGTAAAAATGGTATAGAATGCATTATTTAATTATTTTACCTCTGTTTGGTTTCAGTCCTATAAATTTGTCATCAGGGTATATTTGGAACTCAGAGCTGATATTTTTATGGGCACTGTCATTTGCAAAAGCCTTTTATATGATGTACATAATTATTATGTGTATATATTATGTGTATATAATATATATTTCTAAAATACATAAGTTAAAAAATGGGGTATCATTTTGGGTAAAATAATGCTGTCTTGTCCCTTGAGCTGGTGCCTGTGTCTCAATTGGGAAGTGTAGGCAGGATAAGCAGGGCTCTCTGTACTGAGGCTCTGTGACATGCCCCCAGCTCACACAGCAGGCTGATTGACAAGCCAAGCAAGGAGCATGCACAGAGCTCTGCTTGTCCCATCCACACTTCCTGTATTTTGCCCCAGCCGTGACACAGGGCAAGTGACAAGACAGCATTATTTATCATTATTTTATCCAAAAATATACACGTTTTTAACCAATGTATGTAACAAATATATATATTATGTTATAATCTACATTATGTAAAAAGTTTTTGCGAATGATAGTGCCCATTTAAAAGACTGTACATATAACCCCCTTTTATTATACTTCTCTTTCTATAACAGTGCTGGAGTTGGGAGAACTGGAGTATTCATTACATTAAGTATTGTGTTGGAAAGAATGAGATATGAGGGTGTTGTAGATATCTTCCAGACTGTCAAAATGTTGAGAACACAACGGCCTGCTATGGTACAGACAGAGGTGAGTGGAATTGTTAACAAAGTGTCCAGCAGTTAATAATATTATCCCTTATGAAGTCATGACCGTAGATGTGTCAGGGTATAATAGTTGTGTTATATTAATTCAACAGTGTATATAATAGTAAAGTATCACTACAAAGTAACTAAAGTAAATCTTTAGCTGTGCCATTGTTAGTATAAGCACAGATATGCAAATATATACAAAAATTTTATTTCTAGGTCATATCACTGACTGCATTTCAAAGTAAGGGCATCTTGATCTTTATTATATTGTTATAATTTGTTATATACTAAAAATAATTTGGCCTTCACAATAACAGTAATGTCAGAAATGTCCATCAATATAATAGTGGACTCCCAAATAGCATCCTTTTTAGGCATTTACTTGAAAACAGATTTTTTTTTTATGTTGGTGTATTAAATCACAAGCATTTGGGGAAAATTATTAATTCACTTAAATGAAAAAGTAGTGTGGGTGTTAGCAACTTGATAGCAGGTAACGTATACACTGCTCAAAAAAATAAAGGGAACACTTGAACAACACCATGTAACTCCAAGTCAATCACACTTCTGTGAAATCACACTGTCCACTCAGGAAGCTACACTGATTGACAATTTCACATGCTGTTGTTCAAATGGAACAGACAACAGCTGGAAATTATAGGCAATTAGCAAGACACCCCAGTAAAGGTGTGGTTCTGCAGGTGGTGACCACAGACCACTTCTCACTTCCTATGCTTCCTTACTGATGTTTTGGTCACTTTTGAATGCTGGCAGTGCTTTCACTCTAGTGGTAGCATGAGACTGAGTCTACAACCCACACAAGTGGCTCAGGTAGTGCAGCTCATCAAGGATGGCACATCAATGCCAGCTGTGGCAAGAAGGTTTGCTGTGTCTATCAGCATAGTGTCCAAAGCATGGAGGCGTTACCAGGAGACAGACCTGTACATCAGGAGACGTGGAGGAGGCTGTAGGAGGGCAACAACCCAGCAGCAGCACCGCTACCTCTGTCTTTGTGCAAGGAGGAGCACTGCCAGAGCCCTGCAAAATGACCTCCAGCAGGCCACAAATGTGCATGTGTCCACTCAAATAGTCAGAAACAGACTCCGTGAGGGTGGTATGAGGGCCCAACATCCATAGGTGGGGGTTGTGCTTACAGCCCAACACCGTGCAGGACTTTTGGCATTTGCACCAAGATTGGCAAATTCGTCACTGGCGCCCTCTGCTCTTCACAGATGAAAGCAGGTTCACACTGAGCACATGTGACAGACGTGACACAGTCTGGAGACGCCATGGAGAACATTCTGCTGCCTGCAACATGACCGGTTTGGCGGTGGGTCAGTAATGGCGTGGGTGGCATTTCTTTGGGGGGACACACAGCCCTCCATGTGCTTGCCAGAAGTAGCCTGACTTCCATTAGGTACCGAGATGAGATCCTCAGACCCCGTGTGAGACCATATGCTGGTGCGGTTGGCCCTGGGTTCCTCCTAATGCAAGACAATGCTAGACCTCATGTGGCTGGAGAGTGTCAGCAGTTCCTGCAAGAGGAAGGCATTGATGCTATGGACTGGCCCGCCCGTTCCCCAGACCTGAATCCGATTGAGCACATTTGGGACATCATGTCTAGCTCCATCCACCAATGCCACATTGCCCCACAGACGGTCCAGGAGTTGGTGGATGCTTTAGTGCAGGTCTGGGAGGACATCCCTCAGGAGACCATCCGCCACCTCATCAGGAGCATGCCCAGGCATTGTAGGGAGGTCATAGGGGCACCTGGAGGCCACACACACTACTGAGCCTCATTTTGACTTGTTTTAAGGACATTACATAAAGTTGGATCAGCTTGTAGTGTGGTTTTCCACTTTGATTTTGAGTGTGACTCCATATTCAGACCTCCATGGGTTGATAGATTTGATTTCCATTGATAATTTTTATGTGATTTTGTTGTCAGCACATTCAACTATGTAAAGACAAAAGTATTTCATACATTAGTTCATTCATTCAGATCTAGGATGTGTTATCTTAGTGTGTTATTTTTTTAAGCACTGTATTTTCATAGCAACCGTAGCCATAAACATTGTTGGCACATATGTGTTTTACCAAAATTTTAAGACAGAATATAGCATATATAGTTTGATCTTAGTTTTTGCTTCTAAGGAATTAACAAGATTTATATTTTATTTTGACCATAAATAAACTACTACATGTTTAAAAGTTTTACTTAGTATTGGTCTTTAAAAGGTTATTTCCCTTTTTGCTTTTTTTTAGGACCAGTATCAGTTCTGTTACCGAGCAGGGCTTGAATATTTGGGCAGCTTTGATCACTATGCAACGTAAAAGATTTGGCCCATCCTGGAAAATACCTGCAGGCCCTTCAAGATCCAGAGAGCCTCTTCTGAGCCATAAGGTGTGCTTGGGAAATATTTCTTAACTCCTAGCTAAAGACCAATCACAGCAATTGGATAATTATTACAAAAATATATAAAAAAACAAAAAAAAAACACAAATAAAACAATTTTTCTGGATGGACCAAGAATACACAGATAAATAACCTAACCTAAGCAAATTATATCAATCCCTGACTGGTGAGACATCTGAAGGATTCATTTTGCCAACCAACATGTCTCAAGGAATAAGCTGGCAATGAAGGAACAATGTGAAATCCACAAAGAACCATTATCTTGTCTGAGACTGCATGAGTGTTAAACAATGAATCTTAGGAATACACAGCAGGATGTTTAATACGTCGGCTTCGGGCTCCTAAGACAAATGCAATTTTTGCAGCGATAATGACCCTTCTTCATCAATGAACACGATAACACGTTAGTGAAACAAATGGGTGGGAAGTGTCTAAACAGAATCAAAGTCATTTATTTAGTTTTTTAGTATTGTAAAGATACTGCTGACCTGTGCTTCATTATTAACTGTGTAAACTTTATTTTCTTTTTCTTTTTTTTTCTTTAACAAAAAGTTTATAAGGAAGTGAATAAAACATTGCATAACTGTTAATTTTTTGATCAAGAATTGTATTTTTTTTAATGCGGTAGAACTGTTATATGTAAACGGTAATTCTCATTAGAAGTAGTCAAACATTGAATTTTCTTTTGCACACATTTGTGCAGCTCTAACATTTAACCATACCATAATTTTTAATCATATATTTCTTTTACACTTTTTTTTCCATTCTTAACATATATAAATATATATTTTTTTGCATCAAGACAAGCTATTTTTTCATCTTGTTTGGAATCAACAGGGAGTCGCAAAGTATAAAGCTGCTGCAAACATATATAGAAGTTTATATAGATATATAAACATATCTATCTGTTCTTCCATGATTTTCATTATATTGATCATTGGGAAGATATTTTAGACCTACAAGACCATTTCATCAGCCGGAAAGGTTTGCATTTCCAGTCTGTATTATTTTTATTTCTTTTGGTTTTATTCATAAAGAAATGAGGAATGCACATCAGTGATATCCTAGGTTCACCTCCGAATATATTCACTTACATTTCCATGTGCTCACATATGTATGTACTTTGTTCCGCAGCTCAGTATTTTTTTTAATACTTTAGTGCAATAATGAACCATTTTGTATATTATACAGGATATGTGCATGCAAGAAATGTCAGTGTTTATCAGAGAGAAACTATTGTATTATACGATGTATGAGCCGGTTTTCAAACAAATTGTATCCAATCATTTATTAATATGTGGTATATGATTGCATATGTGATTTGTAAAATATGTAAAAACATAAATACAAGAAAAAAATCAAATCAAGGGCAAAGCCAAAAAAAATCCCCGTCCTGCTTAATGGAAATAATGTAGTGTTACGGCAGTTTGTAAATGTTGCTTTAGTTTCTTTTAGATTATTTTTTTGTTGCTTTTGCATTTAGAGTGCCTTATATTTGATGCTTTTAAGCAACATTTTGTTTAACTATCCCTCCTTAGTATTATTTCTATATGTTCAGAAAAATCGAATTATAAACTGCTTTTATGCGATATACACAGCTATTTTTTTAACCAATATCATTATGCAGGAGCTTACTATTCTTCCAAGCCCTTCTATATTAACAGAAGTATTTAGGTAAACTGCCTACACATACAGTATTATATATATATATATATATATATATATATATGTGTGTGTGTGTGTGTGAAATACTTTTTTTTAACCATTAAAACATTGTCTTCAGTTAACTTAAGAGGCAGCCATGGTTGATGTGAAATTACCAAGAGCTTGTGGTATTGCTAAAAAAAACAATGTACACAACAAATGACACGAGCTCATGGTGAATTTAATAATGCATATATATATTAGTAAATAATTATATAATTTCTTACTAATAAATTAGAGTACCCATAGGCTTTATTTGTTCCTCCAAATTGTTGCCTCTCTGTGTAACAGCAACAGACGTTCATACATGGTCATCTGAATGGGAATATGTTATATAAAATAGCACACTCTGGCACTTTATTGACGCCAAACCAAGTTTACCTTACTTGCCAATGTTAATTAAAACTATACATATATATTTTATCTAAATCAGCCTTGTCATACAAACAATTGTATATCATACCATATTGATAGGAAATTCTAGATTTCTAGATGCCTTATCAGCGTTATAGTGTTATTTTCTCATGTATTCACTTTTGTTCAGCAGCCATTTAAATATTCAGACTCTGTGAAGGGTTGTGTCATAGCACTTTTGTATTGATAATAATAATTATAATAATGGAAGGCTACCTCTGATAAAAAAAAAATTAAAACAACATGAAAAAGAATGTGCTTTTCTTGGGGTATCTTTGCTATTTTCTCATGTAGACAATATTCTTTATACATTATTATTCTAATCTTGTCTGTTAAGTATTTGCATTTATGACCAGAAATTGTGTTTATCTCTGTTATTGGACATATCATATTTTTATAGACACACATTCTGCAACAGAATGTTTTCAAGCATTGTGTTCTGTGTATTTGTTTGCGTATATCCACTCATAATGTAGTTTCAGTTCCAATCAATGATGTGCATTCCACTTTCTGTTATTAATTGTACAAGGTACATTATTAAAGAGGCATCTTTATCTGCAAAATACATCAAGAGCAGAAAATGCATTTCTTAAGCATTATTGATGCGGTGCTATTATTTACCTATATCAGTATAGTTATGTATAATTTTGTAATTAGTTACATTGGAAAAAAACATAAACATGATTTGTATAGAACTTCATATTAGCACTGTATTTTTGTCTTATTTTTTTTCTTTTTATCTTTCTTTTTTCTTTTTTTACTGCATGATAGAGTATTACAAAACTATGACCTAAAGATGGCCCTTTGGGGAGAATTGCACTTTTTGAAAAACCTTTGTACTATGCACTGCCCTATTGATTCTACACCCAATGTTATTACTTGAACCCATCTTTAAATAAAAACAAAAACACATCAAATTGTTCTATGAAATTCACATTTGTGTAAATAACACAATATATTGGAAGAGACAGTTTTACCTTGAGAAAAGTGCAGATATATTTTTCTCCCTTTGCTCCCGTTTTGATGGCAGGCCTTGCTAACATATCTATTAAATATTTTTGCCCTGATGCTCCACAAAAAAAGAAAAAGAAAATTCAAGCTGGGATTGTCTTTACAAGTATAATCCAAACTGTGTTCTTTACGCTCGTTTTGAACGCATAGACTGGAAAAAAAGTTATAAAAAAAATAAAAACTTGTAAATGGCTTGTTAAAAATACAATTACCTCTACTTAGTAGTACGCATAAATGTTTTACAAGATGAGAGGCGTGCTTTTTATTTTCTTACTTCGTTACATCGGTGGCGAAAGAAGTCTGTCTGAAAATCAGTCCTTTGCTGACACAAGTTCCATTTGTTACAGATGAATTCTAATAAAAATGTCAGTGTTATGCAGTCCTGTTATCTTCTCTGAATTTTGTTTTACCACATTGGGGTCAATTCTTGGTACCTTGAGAGCTGCTATCATTCCAGTCCATCAGTGAAGACTTTCAAAATATAATGGAACCATGACTTTAGTTGCAGCATTCATTCACATAATTGAAGGCGGGAGGAGAGTAGAGATCTAGATAAAACAAAGGAGCCAACATAAAAATCTAGTTACTTCTAAGTGCTGCTTGATACCAACGTACTCTTAAACACTAACAACATATGGTTCAGATTGTACGCCATTCATTAAATGGGCCACATCCCTCAAATGACCCGTCCCAGAACAGCTGCATTGCCTTTCTCTGTGGTACGTATTACCTTATATTTCCTACAAAATATATGACAAATTAACACTAAGCTAGTCATACTTGCCTTTTAAGTAAGCAATGTTGTTTTTTAGAAATAAGAATGAACCTCCCAGTCACCGTATTTTTTTTTCATCGTATATTTTTGCTAATATATACCAAGTGCTTAAACTTTGTTGTTATTGGGACTAAAAATCATATTTTAAAAAAAATGTCTCCAGGGCTAATCCTTAGGAAGACAGTGGCCTCATCACTAAGCACAAATAGTTGCTGCCCTTAGGGACTACTTTGGAATATATAAACCCAACATTAGTTAGTTTTAAAGGTTATCTATTTTACCAAGTCTCTGTTCTGTGGTATTCTTTGTCAAAGGAACTAAAAATCAGTTTAAAAATAGTTTAGCGTAAGATATCTGTTACGGGAGAGGTGAAGTGGATCCGCTGAACCTGTGTGAATGATGGCGTGGGCCTTACCAGGGAGCGAAGTATAAGGTGCCTCTGGTTTTCACCATAGCCCACCTCAAAGCAGTATGGTCTTGCTGCGACAGGCGGCACCCAGGTCGCTACCCCTGATACGACTCATCCACACAGGCAGCCGAGGTGTAACATGGCACAGGAAGGATAAGGCAACTCAAAGTCAGGACAGGCTGGAGGTCGGTCAGGGCTGGAGGCACCGTAGCAAGGTCAGGTTCCGTAGCAAGAGGTCAGAAGGCAGGCGGCACAGGAGTAAGGTCAGGATACGCAGCAATGGGGACAGATACACGGTAAGGCAAGACATAAACTGAATGCTTTCTCTAAGGCTGAAATGGCACAAAGATCCAGCAAGAAGGAAGTGCTTATACTTATGGGGTCATGGAGCAGCAAGAATCAATTAAGTGTGTACTGGCCCTTTAAATTTCACAGACCCGGCGCGTGCGTACCCTAGGAGTTGGGGACGCGTGAGCCGGCAAGCTGGAAGAACAGAGGAGACACTGGGACACCGGGGAAGGTAACGAGCAGTGAGCTTGGTGTGATCGCATCGTGGCAACGGAGAAGGAGTGTGTCCGTGGCCAGCATGTGTGACCAAAGCGCGACTCCTAACAATATCTATATATGTATATATATTGTGACAAATTAGGAGCTTAAGCAAGAGCAAAAGTAATACATTTCTTAATAAGAGAAATGTTATTTTATGCTTTGTTCACTGGGACAGATCAGTTACAACTACTTTTTTACTACTTTTACATTTTTATTTTGTAAGCCCTGCAAATCTTGCAATCTTTATAGCTGTGATAAATCTTAGGCAGCTTCGTATATATTCCACAATGCATGTTAAGAATGCAGCCAATTTTGATCGTAACCGATTGCCGTCTAAGGATGAGCCGGCTCGTCCTAAGATGGCAAGCTGTGTATGGCGCTGGCCCCTGACTCCAGCCCGCGCCATACCCGGCAGCTCCCAGCTGATTCTTGTAGCTGGGGGCTGCTATTAATAGCCGACATGTGGCGATTGCCTCGGTCGGCTATTAACCCTTTAGATCACTGCTGTCAAAGTTAATAGCAGCATCTAAAGGGACCTTTAACCAGTCCCTGGAGGTCCAGTGGGGTGGATCACCCCTGCCGCAGCATGATGGGGGGGAGGCGATCCACTGTGGTTCTATGGAACCACATTGACATGTATGAGGAATCAACTGATTCCTCCTAAAAGTCCCCTAAGAGGATTAAAAGTGTGAAAAAAAAAGTTTAAAAAACCCCTTCCATATCAAAAGTTTGAATCATCCCCTTTTCCCAAATTTCATGTAAAAAAAAATGTGAACATAATAAAAAAATGAACTATAGCATGGCGTATAACATATAAAAAATATGTAAACATAATAAAAAATTTAACTATAATATGGCATCCATTGTGCATTTTTGGTCACTTCATATACCATAAAAATATTAATAAAACGTGATCAAAAAGTCCCATCAAAACAAAAATACCAATAAAAACTGCAGACCATGGCAAAAAAAAGAGTCCTCAAATAATCACGTATACAGAAAAATTTAAATGTTAGAAGGATTAGAAGATGACAATTTAGAAAAATACTAATTACTAAATACTAAGAATACTAATAGTTTTTTAAAGTAGTAAAATAAAACCTAGACAAATTGGGTAATTTTTACTGAAAAGTGCACTGCGTAGAAACGGAAGCTCTAAAAAGCAGCAAAATGGCGTTTAATGTTTTTTTATTTCACCTCACAAATACATTTCTTTTTTTCACCGCAGATTGTTATAAAATAAGTGATGTCATTACAAACTACAATTGGTCATGCAAAAAACAAACCCTTATATGAGTCATTAGGTGTAAAATGTCACGTGTTATGATTTTTTGAAGGGGAGGAGGAAAAAACTAAAGTGCAAAAACGAAAATTGTTTTGAGTCCATAAAGGGGTACTCCGCCCCTAGCATCTTATCCCCTATCCAAAGGATAGGGGATAAGATGTTAGATCGCCGCGGTCCCGATGCTGGGGACCCCGGGGATCGCAGCTGCGGCACCCCGCCATCATTACAGCACAGAGCGAGTTCGCTCTGTGCGTAATGACGGGCGATACAGGGGCCAGAGCAGCGTGACGTCATGGCTCCGCCCCTCATGACATCACGGCCCATCCCCTTAATGCAAGTCTATGGCAGGGGGCGTGCTGACCGCCACGCCCCCTCCCATAGACTTGTATTGACAGGGGCGGGCCGTGACGTCACGAGGGGCGGAGCAGTGATGTAACGATGCTCCGGCCCCTGTATTGCCCGTCATCACGTGCAGAGCGATCTCGCTCTGCGCAGTAATGATAGCGGGGTGCTACAGCAGCGATCCCCGAGGTCCCCAGCAGCGGGACCGCAGAGATCTAACATCTTATCCCCTATCCTTTGGATAGGGGATAAGATGTCTAGGGGCGGAGTACCCCTTTAAGGTGAAAATGGGCTGAGTCCTTAACACCTTAACACCGAGGACGTAGGAGTACGTCCTGTCCATTCCCGGCCCCCCGTCGGCATATCGCCCAGGGGGGTCATTATGCCCCCCATGTTGGCGATGGCCGCAGATCGCTGGACAATTCAGTCCAGCGATCTGCGGCGATTCCGGGTCAATCGGGTCTCCAGTGACCCGGAATTACTGGCTGATCGGGGCCGTCAGAGACGGCCCCGAACAGCCACAGCCTGCAGGGGTGAGGTGGCATTGGTGCCACCTCACGATCGCCCTGATTTGTCGGCCGACCAATCAGGGCGCCTGCTGCGGGTGTCACTCCCGCAACCCGATCCGCCCCTCTTCCGGAGGACGTGAGCGGGTGCGGGACGTGCACCCCGGGTGCTGGGGACCCCGATCCCCGGCGTCAATGTTGGGATCGGGGCCCCAGGAGCGACGGCGGCGGGACTGACTTGCGCGGCGTGGATCAGCAGCAGTAGGAGGTGAGTGACAGCTTCCTGCTGTTGCTTAGCAACAGCTCCCAGCATGCAAAAAGGGCATGCTGGGAGCTGTAGTTATGCAACAGGAGGAGGCAGACCACCACAACTCCCAGCATTCCCTTATGGGCATGCTGGGACTTATGGTTTTGCAACAGCTGGAGGCACATTTTTTCTATGGAAAGTGTACCTTCAGCTATTGTATAACTACAACTCCCAGCTTGCACAATCAGCTAAAGTGCATGCTGGGAGTTGTAGTGGTGCATCTGGTGGTTGCATAACTACAACTCCCAGCATGCCCGTTGGCTGTCGGTGACTGCTGAGAGTTGTAGTTTTGCAACAGCTGAAGGCACACTGAGTTAAGTAGCAAACCAGTGTGTCTCCAGCTGTTGCATAACTACAATCCCCAGCCAAAGTAGTATGCCTCCAGCTGTTGCATAACTACAAGACCCAGCATGCCCTTCCGCTGTCCGTACATGCTGGGGGTTGTAGCTTTTGCAACAGCTGAAGGCACACTGGTTGCAAAACACTGAGTTTGTTACCAAACTCGGTGTTTCACAACCAGTGTGCCTCCAGCTGTTGCAAAACTACAACTCCCAGCATGCACTGATAGACCGTACATGCTGGGAGTTGTAGTTTTGCAACAGCTGGATGTTTCTCCCCCCCCCCCAATGTGAACGTACAGGGTACACTAACATGGGCGGAGGATTACAGTAAGTATCCGGCTGCAAGTTTGAGCTGCGGCAAATTTTCTGCCACAGCTCAAACTGCCAGCGAGAAACTACTATGAACCCCCGCCCGTGTGACTGTACCCTAAAAACATTACACTACACTACCAAAAAATTAAATAAAAAAAAAAAAACACTACATATACACATACCCCTACACAGCCCCTCTCCCCAATAAAAATGAAAAACGTCTGGTACGCCACTGTTTCCAAAACGGAGCCTCCAGCTGTTGCAAAACTACAACTCCCAGCATGCACTTATAGACCCTACATGCTGGGAGTTGTAGTTTTGCAACAGCTGGATGTTCCCCCCTCCCCAATGTGAACGTACAGGGTACACTCACATGGGCAGAGGTTTACAGTAAGTATCCGGCTGCAAGTTTGAGCTGCGGCAAATTTTCTGCCGCAGCTCAAACTGCCAGCGAGAAACTACTGTGAACCCCCCACCCGTGTGACTGTACCTTAAAAACACTACACTACCAAAAAATAAAATAAAAAGTAAAAAACACTACATATACACATACCCCTACACAGCCCCCCTCCCCAATAATAATAAAAAAGTCTGGTACGCCACTGTTTCCAAAACGGAGCCTCCAGCTGTTGCAAAACAACTACTCCCAGTATTGCCAGATAGCCGTTGACTGTCCAGGCATGCTGGGAGTTTTACAACAGCTGGAGGCACCCTGTTTGGGAATCACTGGCGTAGAATACCCCTATGTCCACCCCTGTGCAAGTCCCTATCCCTAATTTAGGCCTCAAATGCGCATGGTGCTCTCACTTTGGAGCCCTGTCGTATTTCAAGGCAACAGTTTAGGGCCACATATGGGGTATCGCCGTACTCGGGAGAAATTGTGTTACAAATTTTGGGGGGTATTTTCTGCTATTACCCTTTTTAAAAATGTAAAATTTTTTGGGAAACCAAGCATTTTAGGTATGCAAAAGTCGTGAATCACCTGTGGGGTATAAAGGTTCACTTTACCCCTTGTCACTTTACCCCTTGTTTTTTTGCTGTTCTGGCACCATAGGGGCTTCCTAAATGTGGCATGCCCCCAGAGCAAAATTTGCTTTCAAAAAGCAAAATGTGACTCCTCTTCTGAGACCTGTAGTGCGCCAGCAGAGCACTTTTCACCCCCATATGGGGTGTTTTCTGAATCGGGAGAAATTGGGCTTCAAATTTTGGGAGGTATTTTCTGCTATTACCCTTTTTAAAAATGTAAAAATTTTGGGAAACCAAGCATTTTAGGTAAAAAAAAATATTTTCTTTTTACATATCCAAAAGTCGTGAAACACCTGTAGGGTATTCAGGTTCACTTTACCCCTTGTTACGTTCCCTGAGGGGTATAGTTTCCAAAATGGTATGCCATGCCTGAACAGCGACTAAGTGCACCATCTGTCCATGGCCCCATACCACTGGGACTTCCTGTGCACCATGTCGTATAGTATCACTGCCCAATACTTGGTGCATGAAACTATACTAAATATAGAACATGTTTGTATCGTTTGTATGGGGTGTTTTCTGAATCGGGAGAAATTGGGCTTCAAATTTTGGGAGGTATTTTCTGCTATTACCCTTTTTAAAAATGTAAAAATTTTGGGAAACCAAGCATTTTAGGTAAAAAAAAATATTTTCTTTTTACATATCCAAAAGTCGTGAAACACCTGTAGGGTATTCAGGTTCACTTTACCCCTTGTTACGTTCCCTGAGGGGTATAGTTTCCAAAATGGTATGCCATGCCTGAACAGCGACTAAGTGCACCATCTGTCCATGGCCCCATACCACTGGGACTTCCTGTGCACCATGTCGTATAGTATCACTGCCCAATACTTGGTGCATGAAACTATACTAAATATAGAACATGTTTGTATCGTTTGTATGGGGTGTTTTCTGAATCGGGAGAAATTGGGCTTCAAATTTTGGGAGGTATTTTCTGCTATTACCCTTTTAAAAAATGTAAAATTTTTGGGAAACCAAGCATTTTAGGATTTTTTATTTTTTTTTTACATATGCAAAAGTTGTGAATCACCTGTGGTGTATTAAAGTTCACTTTACCCCTTGTTACGTTCCCCGAGGGGTCTAGTTTCCAAAATGGTATGCCATGTGTTTTTTTTTTTTTTTTGCTATCCTGGCACCATAGGGGCTTCCTAAAGGTGACATGCCCCCCAAAAAACATTTGTCGCTCCTTCCCTTCTGAGCCCTCTACTGCGCCCGCTGAACAATTAACATAGTTGCCATTTTGCCACAGCTGAAGGTTTTGGGTGCCCCCCCCCCCATGTGAATGTACAGGGTACATTCACTCAGGCGGGTTTACAGTGGGTTTCCTTCAAAGAAACTTACTGTGAACCCCTGCCTGTGTGAATGTACCCTAAAAACACTACACTACACTAACAAATAATGAAAAGTAAAACACTACATATACACCCCCTTACACGTGGCCCCATACCCCCCCCCCCCCCCCCCCAATAAAAATGAAAAACGTCTCATACGGCAGTGTTTCCTAAACGGCGCCTCCAGCTTTTGCAAAACCACAACTCCCAGTGTTGCCAGACAGCCATAGACTGTCCTGGTAGGCTGGGAGTCTTGCAACAGCTGGAGGCACCCTGTTTGGGAAACACTGCTGCAGGGTTTTGGTGGAGACAAGCCCCATCCTTGTAACCGGGTCCACCCATATTGCAAATTCCTAATTTAGGCCTCCTATGTACATGGTGCTCTCTCACTTCAGAGCCCTGTCGTATTTCAAGTCAACAGTTTTGGGCCACACATGGGGTATCTACGTACTCGGGAGAAATTGCGTTACAAATTTTGGGGGGATTTTTTTCCCATTACCCTTTGTAGAAATGGTAAATTTGGGGGAAAAAACAGCACTTTGGTGAAATTTTTTTTTTCATTTACACATTTGAATTTAACAAAAAGTCGTCAAACACCAAAAACCATTTCAGCAAAATTCACTCTCCAAAATCCCATTGTTGCTCCTTCCCTTCTGAGCCCTCTACTGCGCCTGCCGAACACTTGACATACGCATATGAGGTATTTCCTTACTAGAGAGAAATTGGGTTACACATTTTGGGGGGGCTTTTTCTCCTATTACCCCTTGTAAAATTTCAAAACTGGGTCTACAAGAACATGCGAGTGTAAAAAATGAAGATTTTGAATCTTCTCCTTCACTTTGCTGCTATTCCTGTGAAACACCTAAAGGGTTAACACACTAACTGAATGTCATTTTGGATACTTTGAGGTGTGCAGTTTTTATAATGGGGTCATTTGTGGGTTATTTATAATATGAAGGCCCTTCAAATCCACTTCAAACTGAACTGGTCTCTGAAAAATTCCGATTTTGAAATTTTTTTGGAAAATTGCTTCTGAACTTTTAAGCCCTCTGATGTTTTCCAAAAGTAAAAACATGTCAACTTTATGATGCAAACATAAAGTAGACATATTGTATTTGTGAATCAATATATAATTTATTTGGAATGTCTGTTTTCCTTACAAGCAGAGAGCTTCAAAGTTAGAAAAATGCTAAATTTTCTATTTTTTCATACAATTTTGGAATTTTTCACCAAGTAATGATGCAAGTATCGACAAAAATTTACCACTAACATAAAGCAGAATATGTCAAGAAAAAACAGTCTCGGAATCAGAATGAAAATTAAAAGCACCCCAGAGTAATTAATTGTTAAAGTGACAGTGGTCAGAATTGCAAAAAATGCTCCCGTCCTTAGGGTTATAATGGGCTCCGTCCCCAAGGAGTTAAGTACAATATTTCACGAAAAAAACATCTCAGAATCGCTCTGCTCAGAAAAAGCGTTCTAAAGTTATGACCATTTAAAGAGATACATGTCAAATAAAAAAGAAAGAGCCTGGTCATAGAGGTAAAAAATGGGTCGGTCCTTAGTGGGTTAAAGGGGTACTCCAGTGGAAACCTTTTTTTTTTTTATTAACTAGAAAGTTAAACAGGTTTGTAAATTACTTCTATTAAAAGAAATCTTAATCCTTTTAGTACTTTTTAGCAGTTGTATGCTACAGAGGAAATACTTTAGTTTTTGAATTAAATTTTTGTGTTGTCCACAATGCTCTGCTGACACCTCTGTCCGTGTCAGGAACTATCCAGAGCAGCATAAGTTTGCTATGGGGATTTTCTCATGCTCTGGACAGTTCCTGATATGGGCAGCAGGTGTCAGCAGAGAGCACTGTGAACAACACAAAAAAGAAATTAAAACAGCAAACAGCTACTAAAAAGTACTGAAAGAATTAAGATTTATTAATAGAAGTAATTTACAAATCTGTTTAACTTTCTGGCACCAGTTCATTTAAAAAAAAAAAAAAAAGTTTTCCACCGGAGTACCCCTTTAACCCCTTAAGGACCAAGGGCGTACAGGTACACCTTTGCTCCCTGGTACTTAAGGACCAAGGGCGTACCTGTACGCCCGTGGGAATTTCGGTCCCCGCCGCGCGCCGGGCGGGGATCGCGCCGGGGTGACTGCTGATATCTATCAGCAGGCACCCCGCGCAAATGCCCAGGGGGGTCATTAGACCCCCCCATGTCGGCGATCGGCGCAAATCGCAAGTGAATTCACACTTGCGATTTGCGCCGATTCCGGGTCATACGGGAATAGAAGGGGGAATCGCTGGTGTCCTAGACACCCACGATCCCCCTGTAGCGATAGGAGTGAGGTGGCAGGGTTGCCACCCCTCCTATCTCTGCTATTGGTGGTCTAGACGCGACCACCAATAGCAGATCGGGGGCGGAGGGGTTTACTTTCGGTTTCCCCGTCCTGCCCACCCACAATAGGCGGGGCAGAACGGGGAAACCGACAGGGACCGGCGCCGAAGATCCACTTACCCATCGGCGATGGCAGCGGCGACGATCGACGGAAGAAGAGGACGGCGACGCAGCTTCCTGGATCCAACGGAAGCCGGTGAGTTACTTAGCAACATCTGGAGGGCTACAGTCTGAGACCACTATAGTGGTCTCTAAACTGTAACCCTCCAGATGTTGCAAAACTACAACTCCCAGCATGCCCAGAGAGCTGTTTAGGCTTGCTGGGAGTTGCAGTTTTGCAACAGCTGGAGGTCTACAGTTTGAGACGACTGCAAAGTGATCTCTATACTGTGCACCTCCAGATCTTGCAAAACTACAACTCCCAGCATGCCCAGACAGCAGTTTGCTGTCTGGACATGCTGGGAGTTGTAGTTTTGCAACATCTGGAGGTCCACAGTTTGGAGACCACTATGCAGTGGTCTCTAAACTATAGCTCTACAGATGTTGCAAAACTGCAACTTCCAGCAAGCCTAAATAGCAAACAGCTGTCTCTGCATGCTGGGAGTTGTAGTTGCGATCCCTCCAGCTGTTGCATAACTACATCTCCCAGCATGCCTTTCGGCGATCAGTACATGCTGGGAGTTGAAGTTTTGCAACAGCTGGAGGCACACTGGTTGGAAAATACTGAGTTAGGTAACAGAACCTAACTGAAGGTTTTCCAACCAGTGTGCCTCCAGCTGTTGCAAAAGTACAACTCCCAGCATGCACGGTTTGTCAGTACATGCTAGGAGTTGTAGTTTTGAAACAGCTGGAGGTTTGCCCCCCATGTGAACGTACAGGGTACATTCACACTGGCGGGTTTACAGTAAGTTTTCTGCTTCAAGTTTGGGCTGTGGCAAATTTTTCACCGCAGCGCAAACTCCTAGCGGTAAATTCACTGTAAACCTCTGCCAGTGCGAATGTACCCTAAAAACACTACACTACACTACACTTACACATAATAAAGAGTAAAACACAACATATACACCCCCTTACACTGTCCCCCTAATAAAAAATAAAAAACGTATTGTACGGCAGTGTTTCCAAAACAGAGCCTCCAGCTGTTGCAAAACAACAACTCCCAGCATTTCCGGACAGCCACTGACTGTCCAGGCATGCTGGGAGTTTAGCAACAGCTGGAGGCACCCTGTTTGGTAATCACTGGCGTAGAATACCCCTATGTCCACCCCTGTGCAATCCCTAATTTAGTCCTCAAATGCGCATGGCGCTCTCTCACTTCGGAGCCCTGTCGTATTTCAAGGAAACAGTTTAGTGCCACATATGGGGTATCTCCGTACTCGGGAGAAATTGCACTACAAATTTTGGGGGGCTTTTTTTCCTTTTACCCCTTATGAAAAAGAAAAGTTGGGGTCTACACCAGCCTGTTAGTGTAAAAAAAAATTTTTTTTTACACTAACATGCTGGTGTTGTCCTTTACTTTTTATTTTCACGGGAGGTAAAAGGAAAAAAAGACCCCCAAAATTTTTAACACAATTTCTCCTGAGTACGGAAATACCTCATATGTGGGCGTAAAATGCTCTGCGGACGCACAACAAGGCTCAGGAGTGAGAGCGCACTATGTACATTTGAGGCCTAAATTGGTGATTTGCACAGGGGTGGCTGATTTTACAGTGGTTCTGACATAAACACAAAACAATAAATACATACATGTGACCCCATTTTGGAAACGACACCCCTCACGGAACGTAACAAGGGGTATAGTGAGCCTGAACACCCCACAGGTGTTTGACAAATTTTCATTAAAGTTGGATGGGAAAGTGAAAAAAAAAAAAATTTTCACTAAAATGCTGGTGTCACCCTAAATTTTTCATTTTCACAAGGGAAAATAAAAAAAGCCCCCCAAAATTTGTAACCCAATTTCTTCTGAGTAAGAGCATACCCCATATGTGGATGTAAAGTGCTCTATGGGTGCACTACAATGCTCAGAAGAGAAGGAGCGCCATTGGGATTTTGAAGAGAAAATTTGTCCGGAATTGAAGGCCACTTGTGTTTACAAAGCCCCCATGGTACCAGAACAATGGACCCCCCCCATATGTGACCCCATTTTGGAAACTACACCCCTCATGTAATGTAATAAGGGGTACAGTGAGCATTTACGCCCCACAGGTGTCTGACAGATTTTTGGAACAGTGATCCGTGAAAATGAAAAATGTAATTTTCCATTTGCACAGCCCACTGTCCCAAAGATCTGTCAAACGCCAGTGGGGTGTAAATGCTCACTGCACCACTTATTAAATTCTGTGAGGGGTGTAGTTTCCAAAATGGGGTCACATGTGGGGGGGGGGTCCACTGTTCTGGCACCACGGGGGGCTTTGTAAATGCACACGGCCCCTGACTACTATTCCAAACGAATTCTCTTTCCAAAAGCTCAATGGTGCTCCTCCTCTTCTGAGCATTGTAGTTCGCACGTAGTGCACTTCAGGTCCACTTATGGGGTACCTCCATACTCAGAAGAGATGGGGTTACAAATTTTGGGGGGTATTTTCTGCTATTAACCCGTGCAAAAATGTGAAATTTGGGGAGAAACACACATTTTTGTGAAAAAAAAATATTTTTTTTTTTACATATGCAAAAGTCGTGAAACCCGTGTGGGGTATTAAGGCTCACTTTATTCCTTGTTACGTTCCTCAAGGGGTCTAGTTTCCAAAATGGTATGCCATGTGTTTTTTTTTTTGCTGTTCTGGCACCATAGGGGCTTCCTAAATGCGACATGCCCCCCGAGCAAAATTTGCTCTCAAAAAGTCAAATATCACTCCTTCTCTTCGGAGCATTGTAGTTCGCTCGTAATGCACTTCATGCCAACTTATGGGGTACCTCCATACTCAGAAGAGATGGGGTTACAAATTTTGGGGGGTATTTTCTGCTATTAACCCTTGCAAAAATGTGAAATTTGGGGGGGAAACACACATTTTAGTGGAAAAAAAAATATTTTTTTTACATATGCAAAAGTCGTGAAACACCTGTGGGGTATTAAGGCTCACTTTATTTCTTGTTACGTTCCCCAAGGGGTCTAGTTTCCAAAATGGTATGCCATGTGGGTTATTTTTGCTGTTCTGGCACCATAGGGGCTTCCTAAATGCAACATGCCCCCCAAAAACCATTTCTGAAAAACATACTCTCCAAAATCCCCTTGTCGCTCCTTCGCTTCTGAGCCCTCTACTGCGCCCGCCGAACACTTTACATAGACATATGAGGTATGTGCTTACTCGAGAGAAATTGGGCTACAAATATAAGTATACATTTTCTCCTTTTACCCCTTGTAAAAGTTTAAAAATTGGGTTTACAAGAACATGCGAGTGTAAAAAATAAAGATTGTGAATTTTCTCCTTCACTTTGCTGCTATTTCTGTGAAACACCTAAAGGGTTAAAACACTTACTGATTGTCATTTTGAATACTTTGGGGGGTGTAGTTTTTATAATGGGGTCATTTGTGGGGTATTTCTAATGGGAAGACCCTTCAAATCCACTTCAAACCTGAACTGGTCTCTGAAAAAAAGCGAGGTTCAAAATTTTGTGAAAAATTGGAAAATTGCTGCTGAACTTTGAAGCCCTCTGGTGTCTTCCAAAAGTAAAAACACGTCAATTTTATGATGCAAACATAAAGTAGACATATTGGAAATGTGAATAAAATAAAAAAATATTTTGAATATCCATTTTCCTTACAAGCAGAGAGCTTCAAAGTTAGAAAAATGCAAAATTTTCAAATTTTTCATCAAATTTGGGGATTTTTCACCAAGAAAGGATGCAAGGTACCACAAAATTTTACCACTATGTTAAAGTAGAATATGTCACGAAAAAACAATCTCGGAATCAGATTGATAACTAAAAGCATTGCAGAGTTATTAATGTTTAAAGTGACAGTGGTCAGATGTGCAAAAAACGCTCTGGTCCTAATGTGTAAAATGGCCTGGTCCTTAAGGGGTTAAACCTCTTCCGCTCCTTCATTACAATATCCTAGAGCAGATGGATGTTAGAGACCTTGCACTTCCCCACCTTCTGTTTAAGATGCTAAATAGGGTTTAGGTCTGAATGCTTGGGCAGTCTGTCACCTTTACCCTCAGCATCTTTAGCAAAGCATTGGTCACCTTGGAGGTGTGTTTGAGAGTGTTATCCTGTTGAAATACAGCTCTGTGGCCCTGTCTCCAAAGGGAAGGGATCAGGCTCTGCTTCTGTATGTAAACAGTACATGTTGTCATTATGGACCCTCAATAAACTGTAGCTCCCTAGTGCCAGAAACACTCATTCAGGCCCAGACCATAAAACTCTCACCACCATGCTTGACTGTAGGCAAGACACACATATCTTTGTACTATTTACCTTGTTGCAGCCACACACATTTAACACCATCTGAACCAAATAGGTTTATCTTGGTCTCATCAGACCACAGAACATGATTTCAGTAACCCATGTCATTAATCTGCTTGTCTTAAGCAAACGGTTTGCAGGCTTGCTCGTGCATCATCTTTTGCAGTGTGCATTGTATGGTCTAAGCAGTGACAGACTGACCCCCCCCCCCCCTTCAACCTCTGCAGCAATGCTGAAGGTCCTCATATGTTTATTTCACAAAAACAACCTCTGGAGATGACGATGAGCATATGCACTCAACTTCTTTGGTCCACCATAGCAAAGCCTGTTTTGAGTGTAACCTGGCTAAAGCTCAGGTTTAGGGTCTTGACAATCTTCTTTTTAGATCCTTAGAGAGCTATTTGCCATGAGGTGCTATGTTGAACTTCCAGTGTCCAGTATTTATAGACATGATGCAATAACGTGAGAGACATAATGCACAATGGGAAGAGGGAATTTTGTATTTTTAAACATTTATTGTATTCTATTGATTGTGGTTTTTAACATTTATTTAGTTAACTTTTTTTATTGGTACACTAGGGGACTTGACTGAGCGATCTGTTGATCACACACATAATAACCTGTAGTACAAATCTTACTACAGATATAGCTGATCAATCAATTTACTGGGTATTGATGAGAAACCTTGCTAGATACTGCAGTCGCACTTACTGCAGCATCTAAAGGGTTAACTGCCATGATCAGAGTTCAGCTCTGGTTCTGACAGTTGTGATGGATGGTCAAGCAGGGGCACCCCTTCATGATCAGTTAAATGTATAAGGACCCTTCTAAGTAGGGATTGTACAAAAATACCACTTAAAACCTAGAGCCAGATTTCCTTGGAACATCCTACCCTAAGGAAATGTTTACACAAGGGGACTTTCTGAAAATTTCATGCTGCAAGCTTTAGCAGTGGCAGATTTTCTGCAGCGGAAAATCCACAACAAAACTCATTGAAGTCTGCTGTGGCTAAGCCCGACACTGGAAACCCACTTCTGAGCCGCCATGTGAATGTACCCTAAGGGTAGGATCACACGTAACGGATCTGCAGCATATTTTACGCTGCAGATCAGCCGGTGACAATGACAAGCTCAGAGTCCTGTCTATAAATGCCCGCAGTTTAGGTAATAAATTCAATGAACTTGGGTCAATAATGGCATCTGAGAATGTAGATTTAGTGGCTGTTACTGAGACATTGTTTAATGAAAGTAATGACTGGGACATATCCATACCAGGGTACTCTTTATACAGAAGAGACAGAGAAGGAAAGAAAGGAGGAGGAGTGGCCCTATATGTGAAAGATAGCATAAAATCTAACCTAATACAAGTTAGTGAGGCAAACATAGTCAGTTTTGGTTACGTTGCAGTTTGGTAATCAGACAGTAACTTGTGTAGGTGTGATATATAGACCAACTGGCCAAGTTAAAGAATTAGATGATCTACTAGTTGAAGAAATAGCTAAAATGACAATGAAAGGAGAAGTTATCATTATGGGAGACTTCAATCTTCCTGGATATAAACTGGAAAATCAAAATTGCTAGTTTTGCCAGGAGTACAGATATTCTAAATTCCCTACTAGGATTATCTCTACAACAAGTGGTTGAGGAACCAACCCGGAGGGAGGCCATTTTGGATTTGGTATTCACAAATGGGGATTTGGTATATGATTATATTATAGGAGAAATCTTGGGATCTAGAGATCACCAGTCAGTGTGGTTAAATATAAGAACAGTGAAGGAGTCACACCACACAAAAACAGAAGTTTTAGATTTTAGAAAAACAGACTTTTCAAAAATGAGATTAGTCATAAATGAGTCCCTATATGACTGGAATGGATTACATGGAGTCCAGGAGAAATGGGACTACTTAAAAGACTATATCAATTGTGCAATAATATGGATGATGGGTCTACACAAACCCTAAATAATGCCCCCACAGACAATCAACTAGAAAACTACACCAAAACATATATGGTGTTATGATTCGGCTAGCTGGATGTGGATCCCCTGTGTCAGCGAGGGATTGGCGTGGACCGTGTCGGTGGACCGGTTCTAGGGTTGCTACTGGTATTCACCAGAGCCCGCCGCAAAGCGGGATGGTCTTGCTGCAGCGGTAGCAACCAGGTCGTATCCACCGGCAACGGCTCAACCTCGCTGACTGCTGAGAAGGCGTGGGACAGAAGGACTAGATAGAGGCAAGGTCAGACGTAGCAGAAGGTCGGGGCAGGCGGCAAGGTTCGTAGACAATGAGGATAGCAGGAGATCTGGAACACAGGCTTTGGACAACACTAAATGCTTTCTCTGGCAGAAGGCAACAAGATCCGGCCAGGAAGTGCAGGGGAAGTGAGGTAATATACACAGGGAGCAGGTGGAAGCTAATTAGACTGATTGGGCCAGGCACCAATCACTGGTGCACTGGCCCTTTAAATCTTAGAGAGCTGGCGCGCGCCCTAGAGAGTGGAGCCGCGTGCGCCAGAACATGACAGCCGGGGATCGGGATGGGTAAGTGGCTTGGGATGCGATTCGATGCGAATCGCATCCCCATCGCGAATGTCAGTGCAGCGCTCCCGGTCAGCGGGTCTGACCGGGGCGCTGCAGAGAGGAGAACGCCGCGAGCGCTCCGGGGAGGAGCAGGGACCCGGAGTGCTCGGCGTAACATATGGGGTGTCGCTATAAATAATATTTTCATAGTTCTCTTAAAATCCACCAATAATAGAGAAATGTGGAACCCAGAGAATAAAGTAGGGATATAGAATACTTAAACAACAGAGTGTATATCGGTATTGGACAAATACATACTCATATTGCTATTAAGCCCAGACTAATGCCTTATGGATGAGCGGGATAGTATAAAAAACATAGGGCTCAATGTACATAAGTGAGGGTATAGCAAACCCCTCCCATATGTCAATAATGTATTTAAGGACACAAATAAGATAATATACATATGCCCTTTAATTCATGCAACACTGATGTTCCCAACGCGTTTCTGTCCGTGTGCTAGTGCACATGCACAAGGACATCCTCAGGGGGACCTAATAATATGTCCAAGAAGTAAACATAAATACAATATAGACGGGCTAATTTGCCCCACACATGTTAGCCATATAGAGCCAGGGAAGTTGTCAGCTCCTGCAAAGAAAAGGATAGAAAAAGCCAAAATAAGTACATGACCTACCCCTTCCAGCAGCCATCAATATATACAGCCTAGAGCGTACTCACAGTTTTATGTATGGAGCCCCTATAATAAAGAATTCAAGAAAAAGGGGGTACAATCAGATCATGTAAACTTATCCCTGAATGGCACCCTACTAATCACATGGTCGGCTCATTTATTTAATGCTTACAGTACACGCAGTCCGTTTAGAGTGAACCTGCAGTGGCAGGGAGGACCGGATAGTTTTCCGGCATCTGCGCGTGGCTTGATGGAGCCGGCGCCTAATGCTAACACCTAAACTTACGGCTTTTAATTTGCATCAAAGCCACTCACCTCCCGGCGCCCAAGGAAGGGGCGTGGCCTCACCAAGCAGAGCGCTCGCTTCACGCGCTCCAGTCGGGAACTGCAATATCCAGAAGTAGGTGGAGTCAATGTTTGATGCTTCGCCATATTGGTTTAGGGCAAGAAAAAGGGCAGTATGAATGTATAGAGAAACAAACCCTTATCATAAAACAAATGAAATCTTTACAGCAAGGCTCAACTAAATAGTGTTGTAAAGCTGGCACTAAATAAGATAACAATATTATTACTGAAAAAATGAGGGATGGACATTTTTTCAGTAATAATATTGTGTTATCTTATTTAGTGCCAGCTTTATAACACTATTTAGTTGAGCCTTGCTGTTAAGATTTCGTTTTGTTTTATGATAAGGGTTTGTTTCTCTATACATTTATATTGCCCTTTTTCTTGCCCTAAACCAATATGGCGAAGTATCAAACATTGACTCCACCTACTTCCGGATATTGCAGTTCCCGACTGGAGCACCGTGAAGCGAGCGCTCTGCTTGGTGAGGCCGGGCCCCTTCCTTGGGCGCCGGAAGGTAAGCGGCTTTTTGTGCAAGTTAAAAGCCAGAAGTTTAGGTGTTAGCATTAGGCGCCACCTCCATCAAGCCACGCGCAGACGCCGGAACACTATCCAGTCCTCCCTGCCACTGCAGGTTCACTCTAAACGGATGGCGTGTACTGTAAGTATTAAATAAATGAGCCGACCATGTGATTAGATAAGTTTACATGATCTGATTAGATAAGTTTACATGATCTGATTGTACCCCCTTTTTCTTGAATTCTTTATTATAGGGGCTCCATATATAAAACTGTGAGTACGCTCTAGGCTGTATATATTGATGGCTGCTGGAAGGGGTAGGTCATGTACTTATTTTGGCTTTTTCTATCCTTTTCTTTGCAGGGGCTGAACACTTCCCTGGCTCTATATGGCTAACATGTGTGGGGCAAATTAGCCCGTCTATATTGTATTTATGTTTACTTCTTGGACATATTATTAGGTTCCCCTGAGGATGTCCTTGTGCATGTGCACTAGCACACGGACAGAAACACTTTGGAAACATCAGTGTTGCGTGAATTAAAGGGTATATGTATATTATCTTATTTGTGTCCTTTATAATACATTATTGACATATGGGAGGGGTTTGCTATACCCTCACCTATGTACATTGAGCCCTATGTTTTTTATACTATCCCGCTCATCCATAAGGGATTAGTCTGGGCTTAATAGCAATATGAGTATGTATTTGACCAATACTGATATACACTCTGTTGTTTAAGTATTCTATATCCCTACTTTATTCTCTGGGTTCCACATTTTTGTATTATTGGTGGATTTTAAGAGAACTATGAAAATATTATTTTTAGCGACACCCCATATTTGTTTTGGTGTAGTTTACTACTTAAAAGAAGCATTATTGAGGGCAACAGAAAATTGCATTAGATTTGACAGTAAAAGCAGAAAAAAGAAGATACCACTGTGGTACTCAGCAGAAGTGGCCAAAATCATAAAAAACAAAAAGCTATCATTTAGTAATTATAAAACAACACAGAGCAATGAAGATAGGGAAATCTACAAGATGAGACAGAAAGAGGCCAAGCAAGTTATAAGAACTTCTCAAGCACAGGCAGAAGAAAAACTAGCTCAGTCTGTGAAAAAAGGGGATGAGACATTCTTCAGATATATAAATGAAAAAAGGAAATTAAAACAAGGAATAACTAAATTAAAAATGAAGGAAGGTATGTAGAAGAGAATAAAGGGCTAGCGGACTGCCTTAATGAATACTTCTGTTCTGTTTTTACAGAAGAAAACGAAGGAAAAGGATCTCCATTAGGGACTAAGGAATCGTTTGATGCATGTGTCTTTACAGAGGAAGAGGTTCTACGTTTGCTGTCTAAAGTGAAGAGAAATTAGTCACAGAGGCCTAATGGGATACACCCAAAATTATTAAAAGAGCTTAGTAGGGAGCTAGCAAAACCGTAATCAATCACTGGTAACAGAAGTCGTCCCGGAAGATTGGAAATGTGCAAATGTCGTGCCCATTCACAAGAAAGGTAGTAGGGAGGAATCAAGCAACTATAGGCCAGTAAAAGTGGGGAAATTAATGGAAACCCTACTAAAGGATAGGATTGTGGAACATCTAAAATCTTTTAAGGCTTTTGACACTGTCCTACATAGAAGACTAATCAATAAACTACAGTCATTGAGCTTGGACTCCCATATTGTTGAGTGGATTAGGCAGTGGCGGAGTGACAGACAACAGAAGGTTGAAGTCAAAGGAGTATATTCAGAGCAAGGTCTTGTTACCAGTGGGGTACCTCAGGGATCTGTACTGAGACCAATATTGTTTAATATCTTCATTAGGGATATTGCAAAAGGTCTCAATGGTAAGGTATGTCTTTTTGCTGATGACATAAAGATATGTTACAGGGTTGATGTTCCTGGAGGGATATGCCAAATGGAAAAGGATTTAGGCAAACTAGAAGGATGGTCAGAACTCTGGCAACTGAAATTTAATGTGGATAAGTGTAAGATAATTCACCTGGGGGCGTAAAAACCCTCAGGCAGAATATAGAATATTTGACACAGTCCTGACCTCAGTATCTGAGGAAAGGGATTTAGGAGTAATTATTTCAGAAGACTTAAAGGTAGGAAGACAACGTAATAGAGCAGCAGGAAACATTAGCAGAATGCTTGGATGTATAGGGAGAGGTATAAGCAGTAGAAAGAGATAAGTGCTCATGCCTCTCTACAGAACACTGGTGAGACCTCACTTGGAGTATTGTGCACAGTACTGGAGACCATATCTCCAAAAGGATATAGATACTTTAGAGAGAGTTCAGAGAAGAGCTACTAAACTAGTACATGGATTGCAGGATAAAACTTACCAGGAAAGGTTAAAGGACCTTAACAAGTATAGCTTGGAAGAAAGAAGAGACAGAGGTGATGTGATAGAGACTTTTAAATACATAAAGGGAATCAACATGGTAAAGGAGGAGAGCATATTTAAAAGAAGAAAAACTACCACAAGAGGACATAGTTTTAAATTAGAGGGGCAAAGGTTTAAAAGTAATATCAGGAAGTATTACTTTACTGAGAAAGTAGTGGATGCATGGAATAGCCTATCTGCAGAAGTGGTCGCTGCAAATACAGTGAAGGAGATTAAAAATGCATGGCATAAGCATAAGACTATCCTTCATATAAGATAGGGCCAGGAACTATTGATAAGATTCAGATTATTGGGCAGACTAGATGGGCCAAATGGTTCTCATCTGCCAACACATTCTCTGTTTCTATGACCCATTTTGTGCCTCCAGCTGTTGCCACCCCAGTTCTTCTGCCTCTCTCCGCCACTGGCCTGCTCGCAGCGGCAATCTGCCGCTACGAGCAGCCCCACAGGGCCTGTGAGTCAGCCAGTGCACTCTGACATCGTGGAGCAGCCGCAATGTCTGAGTACACTGCACTGCGATGTCAGAGTGCACTCGCTGACTCGCAGGCCCCCTGTGCGGCTGCTCATAGCGGCGGATTGACGCTGTGAGCAGGTAAGCAGGGGAACGGGGCGGGGCAACCACCACTAGAGGCACAAAATGGGTTGGGTCGCCGGCGGATCTGCAGCGTAAAATACGCTGCGGATCTGTTACGTGTGACCCTACCCTAAGGAGGTATTGTCCACTATAAGCAATTCTTCTGTAATAGAATATTTCTGCAATATGCCATTTCATGATACACCATTTTTTTATTTTTTTTTTATCCAACACAAAAATCTATGTGTTCCCTTATATCTAGCATAGGCATATGGAGGTATAACAGGGTCACATTTCTATTAGAGTTCTGCATGTAGCCATGATACTAGTGGGTATAACTAAGCATTTGGATAGTTTGTTGTTATATATACCAATGATAGTCCTACATTTTGAGATGCACATTTTATCAGTTGATTCACATTTTATGTTTTGTCTATTTCATTTAAATGTTAACTAACAGGTATTTAGTTTGGTGCTGTTGTACTAATGACGGCATAATAAATTAAAAAAAGCCTGATGATAATGATACCACTTATATCCTTCCAATCAATGCTACTTCTCATGTTGTTTTAAAAAAGAACTCGCCAAGACATTCTCGCACTACCACTATAGTAATGGTCCAATAACAAGGAAGCACTTTATGTTGTGCAAATGTAATTACATTTTAATTCAATACATTTGAACTATTTGAACTCATAGAGCAAGCTCGTAACCTGGCCACTCTACCTATTCATGGTTTTAAGTTTGTAGGGGTTATTCAGATTTAGAAAAACAGAGCTGATTTCTTCAAAAAAAAAAAAATCTCCTTAGATTGTGTGTGTTATTGCAGCTAAGTTCTTCAAGTGATCGGAGGCAATCCAGCCAGCACAACCACCTAATACACGGGTGCACGCTGCTGTGGTAAATACAAAGTATACAAAAAAGAAGGTTGCAGCAGCACTCTTGGTCAAAAAATGGAGGCTCTTAGCGCACTTTTTGATCAAAACGTGTCCCCCCCCCATCACATGGAGGTGGCCTCATTTCAGATGGGACCCTAACAATCACTTCTAAGAGCCTCCATTTTTTGAGCCTCCATTTTCTATTCTATTGTGAATAAAATATTTCATGAAATTCATAAGAATTCCGGTTCATCAGCTTCGATTCGCTCATCTCTAGTCCTATGTACAGATACTTCAGTCTCTGCTGTGGAACTCTGCAGCTCCTCCAGTGTTACCTTAGGTCTCTGTGCTGCCTCTGATTAATGCCCTCTGTGGCCGGTCCGTGAGTTTGGGTGGGCGGCTGTCTCTTGGCAAGTTTGCTGTTGTACCATGTTCTCTCCATTTGGTTATGATAGATTTGATGGTGCTCCTGGGGATCATCAAAGATTTGGATATTTTTTATAACCTAACCCTAACTTGTACTTCTCAACAACATTGTCCCTTACTTGTTTGGAGAGTTCCTAGGTCTTCATGGCAGTGTTTTATTACTGATACCTCTTGCATGCAGTAATTTTTCCGCCACGATGTTCCGTCACTGTATAACGCCCGTAATTAATTACGGGCATATACGGGTACAAACGGGCAGTTACAAAACCCCATAGGCTGCAATGCAATTTAGTCACGGCCGTCAGGGGTTTTGAAACTGCCGGGTCTTGCAGCTGTAGTGACGGAACTTCTGACAGAAGTTTGTAAACGGAGAAATTCACAGTGTGAAAGGAGCCTTAGGTGTTGCAGCCTCTGGGGCCTTTCAAAAAAGGTGTGTATATGTAATGACAGATCCTGTGACACTCAGATTGCAAATTGATTGCTGAAGGTAATTGGTTGTGACTTCTGAAGGTAATTGGTTGCACCAGAGCTTTTTATGGGCTTACTAACAAAGGGGGTGAATACATACATACATTTTCTGTTTTCTATTTCTAAACAATAGTTTTATTTATATATTTTTCTCATTTCACTTCACCAACTTACACTATTGTGTTCTGATCCATCACATAAACTTCAGATTAACAAAACATTGAATGTAAGGCTGTAATGTGCCAAAATACGAAAAAGTCAAGGAGGGTGAATACTTTTCCAAGGCACTGTACAGAGTTTGGTCATGAAATGCTTGTAAATAAATCAAGTAGCTGCCAGTTAACAATGTAACATCTATGTCGGCAGATGAGAGCCATTTGGCCCGTCTTTTTTTCCCAATAAAATGACTATTGTCACGCACCTGAATGCGCACTGTAACGGAGCTGGATGTGGAACCTCTACCTGTGTGGCTGATGACTCGGACCGTATCGGGGAGCGGAGTCTAAGGTGCTGCTGGTCTTCACCAGAGCCCGCCGCAAGGCAGGATGGATTTGCTGCAGCAGGCGACACCCAGGTTGCTACCCCCAATATGGCTCGACCACACAGGTTACTGGGCAAAGCGAGGTACCGGAGGATAACGCAGAGGCCTAGTCAACATAGCAGAAGGTCTAGGCAGGCGGCAAAGGTTTGGAGTCAAATAACGTAGCAGGAAGGTCTGGAAACACGGGTAGGCAAAACAGGCAATGGGAATGCTTTCTCTTAGGCAATGAGCACTGAAGATCCGGCAGGGAAGTGTGGGAGATGCAAACAACTCATAACTTAGGGACAGGTGCATTTGCTAATTATGGCCGCACTGGCCCTTTAAATTTCAAAGCCCCGGCATGCCCGCCCTAAGGGACGGGGACGCATGCATCAGGGCTGAGAGGAAGCAGCAGGAGCGGAGTGAGGTAATGGACGGGCCGCGATTCGCATGCGGGCGTGTCCCGCGATGCGAATCCCAGCCCCGTCGGGAGTCGGGGACACGGGGACGCTGCGTTCACGGCCAGAGTCAGCGGCCGGAGCGCAGCATGTTACAGTACCCCCCCTTTGGTCTCCCCCTCCTTTTACGGCTCAAGAATCTTTTGAGAAGATCCAGAATGTTATCCTGTGGTTCCCAGGACCTCTCTTCAGGACTGAATCCCTTCCAATCTGCAAGAAAGAAAAGTTTACCTCTGATGAGCTTGGAGTCCAGAATTTCGCTGATAGAATATACATCGGAGGTGTCAGAGATGGGAGTGGGAGAGATGTCCTTTTTAGTGAAGTGGTTATAGATGACGGGTTTCAGGAGGGAGACGTGGAAAGAATTTGGGATCCGGAGGGAGGAAGGCTGATGTAGCAAATAAGCCATAGGATTAAGATGTTTCTGGACCTTGAAAGGCCCCATATAGCGTGGCCCCAGCTTATCGCAAGGTACTCTGAAGCAAGCGTATTTAGAAGACAGCCATACCTTGTCCGAGGGTGAAAAATCAAGAGGAGGACGCCTTTTCCTGTCCGCTTGAGATTTCATACAGGTCGAGGCATGAAGAAGGGAGAGACGAGTCTTCTTCCAAATGGTGGTGAAGTTGCGTACCAGTTCATCAGCCATACGGACTCTGGAGGAGGAAGTTGAGGGTAGAGGAGGACGAGGATGAAGTCCATAGAAGGGTGAAGTTCCTGTGGATTCGGTATCCCTATGGTTGTACGAGAACTCAGCCCAGGGTAGAAAATCAGACCAGTTGTCATGGCGGGCGGAGACAAAATGGTGAAGATAATTCCCCAAAATCTGATTCACCCTCTCAACCTGACCATTAGACTGGGGGAGAAATCCAAATTAACTTGTAGTCGTGAACAGAGTGCCCTCCAAAATTGAGAAACGAACTGGACTCCTCGGTCAGAGACAATATGTGTCGGCAATCCGGGGAGACGGAAAATATGAGAAAGGAACAGTTTGGCTAGCTGAGGTGCGGATGGTAAGCCAGGCAAAGGCACAAAATGAGCCATCTTAGAAAATCGGTCCACCACTACCCAGATGACAGTATTGCCGCTAGAGGAAGGAAAATCCGTAATAAAGTCCATGGCAATGTTAGACCAGGGCAAATCAGGAACAGGCAAGGGCTGCAGTAGACCGGCAGGCTTGGCACGTGGTGTTTTGTCCCGGGCAGAAACAGCAGGAACGAACGAAGTCCATGACATCTCGTTTCAGAATGGGCCACCAATATTG
The DNA here is from genome assembly GCF_029499605.1 of Hyla sarda. Taxonomy (NCBI): domain Eukaryota; kingdom Metazoa; phylum Chordata; class Amphibia; order Anura; family Hylidae; genus Hyla; species Hyla sarda. Next base: position 354,991,984 of record NC_079189.1, read on the forward strand.
TTGAGAAATTAGCTTCAAGGATTTACGGATTCCAGCATGACCAGCCAACAGAAAAGAATGACCCCATTTCAAGATCTGGATTCTTAAACGAGGAGAAACATAAATCTTCCCAGGGGGCAGATGCTGAAGAGTTGCTGGTGCTGCAGAAATCATGGACGATCTGGAGGAACAATATGTTGCAGATGGGGTTTCAGGTCTTGTACCTCAGAAGATCTAGTTAGTCTATCAGCCGGAAAATTATTCTCTGGAGGGCAAAAATGAATAAAAATTTTAAATCTGGAGAGGAAAAGGGACCAGCGAGCCTGATGAGGATTGAGACGATGGGCAGTCTGAAGATAAAGCAAGTTCTTGTGATCCGTATAGATGGTTATAGAATGAACAGAGCCCTTTAAGAGATAATGCCATTCTTCTAAGGCCAACTTAATAGCCAGGAGCTCTCGATCTCCTATAGTAAAATTTCTATCCGCTGGAGAGGTCTTCAAGAACAATCCGCAAGTCACAGTCTTACTATTGAAGGATTTTTCGGCCTTAGGATTGGCAGCTTTTTTGGTTAGAGCTATGATGGGGGCAACCAAGGTGGAGTTTTGGGGAATAAACTGTCCATATTAATTGGCAAAGCCAAGGAAGCGCAGAACCGCCTTCAGTCCAGTTGGTTGAGGCCACTCCAGTACAGCGGAACTTGTTAGGATCCATTTGAAGTCCTTGACTGGTAACAATATATCCCAAAAACAGAAGGCTGGTCTTTTCAAAGGTACACTTTTCTAGTTTTGAGTTGATTATCTCGGAGACGCTGCATAACTTGACGGAGATGGAGATGCTGCATAACTTGACGGAGATGGAGATGGTGAGTGTGGAGATTGGGGGAATAGATGCGGATGTCATCAAAATAGACAATGACACAGGAGTAGAGAAGGTCCCGAAAAATGTCATTGACAAACTCCTGGAAGACTGCTGGAGCGTTAAATAGTCCAAAAGACATAACAAGATATTGGAAATGTCCATCACGAGTATCGAACGCGGTCTTCCACTAGTCCCCTTCTGTTATGCGAATTAAGTTACAGGCACCACGAAGATCCAATTTGGAGAAAATCCTGGCACCTCTCAGATGGTCAAACAACTCTGAGATTAAAGGAAGAGGATAACGTTTTTTAACTGTGATTTTATTCAGTCCCCAGTAATCGATGCAAGGAACCATCTTTCTTTTCCACAAAGAAGAACCCAGCTCTGGCAGGAGAAGAAGACTTCCTGATAATTCCTTTCTGTAGGTTCTCCTGGATATAGGTTGACATGGCCAGGGTTTCAGGAACAGACAACGGGTAGATACGGCCCCTGGGAGGTGTGGTGCCGGGCAGCAAGTCTATTGGACAATCGTATGGACGATGTGGAGGCAAAACTTCTGCTTGCTTTTCGCTGAAGACATCAGCAAAATCCTTCAGGACCCGTGACTAATGCCATTCCGGCAGATGTCCGGCATCAACTTTTTAGACGTGGCGGTCGAAGTTTATCGCTGGGTCTAAAGTGAAAGTTTCCCGGCTGCTCAGTCGGGCTGATCGGGACCATCGTGGTAAAATAGCGGTGTCCCGATTAGCTGGGACGCAGCAGGGAGGGTGCCTTACTTACCTCCTGCGCGTATGATCGGCGATTGATTGCTCCAAGCCTGAAATCCATTCTCTGATAATACTGATCAATGCATTGCAAAACAAAGGCATTGCTCAGTGTATAGAATCAATGTACTGCATGTTATAGCCCCCTATGGGGGCTATAACATTGCAACAAAAAAAAAAGTGAAAACAAAAGTTAATAAAGATTATTTAACCCCTTCCCTAATAAAAGTTTGAATCCCCCCCCTTTTCCCATAAAAAAACAAAAAATTGTGTAAATAAAAATAAACATATGTGGTATAGCCGCATGCGTAAATGCCCGAACTATAAAAGTATATATTGTTAATTAAACAGCACGGTCAATGGCATCCCAAATATACCATAAAAATGAATAAAAAGCGATCAAAAAGTCCGATCAAAACAAAACTTCAGATCATGGCGCAAAAAATGAGCCCCCATACCACCCCGTACATGGAAAAATAAAAAAGTTTACAGGGGTCAGAAGAGGACAATTTTAAACGTATACATTTTCCTGCATGTAGTTATGATTTTTTTCAGAAGTATGACAAAATCAAACCTATATAAGATGGGTATCATTTTAATCGTATGGACCTGCAGAATAAAGATAAGGTGTAATTTTTACCAAAAAATTAACTGCGTAGAAACAGAAGCCCCAAAAGTTACAAAATTGTGTTTTTTCTTCCATTTTGTCGCACAATGATTTTTTTTTCCGTTTTGCCATAGATTTTTGGTTAAAATGACTGATGTCTTTACAAGGTAGAATTGGTGACACAAAAAATAAACCATCATATGGATTTTTAGGTGCAAAATTGAAAGGGTTAGGATTTTTTAAATGTAAGGAGGAAAAAACTAAAGTGCAAAAGCAGAAAAACGCTATGTCCTTAAGGGGTTAAAATATAGTCTCCTCCTTTACTGTGTTGATTCCCTTTATATATTTAAAAGTTTTTTATCATTTCCCCTCTGTCTCTTCTTCCTTCTAAGCTATACATGTTAAAGGGGTACTCCGGCACTTAGACATCTTATCCCCTATCCAAAGGATAGGGTATAAGAAGCCTGACTGTGGGGGTCCAACCGCTGAGGACCCACCCCCGTTATCTTGCACACAGCACCCCGTTAAAATCAGTTCCCATGTTTGCTCCGGTTCTGATTACTGGCAATCACGGGGCTGGAGGATTGTGATGTCACGATGCTCCGGCCCTGTGATCGCCAGTAATCAGACCCGGAGCGAACATGTTCCGGGGACTGATTTTAACGGGGTGCTGCATGCAAGATCAAGAGGGTTCCCCAGCGGCGGGACCCACGTGATCAGGCATCTTATCCCCTATCCTTTGGATAGGGGATAAGATGTCTAAGCGCCGGAGTACTCCTTTGAGGTCCTTTAACCTTTTCTGCAACCCATGTACTAGTTTAGTAGCTCCTTTCTGAATTCTCTCCAAAATATCTATTTCCTTATGGAGATACGGTCTCCAGTATTGTGCACAATACTCTAGGTGAGGTCTCACCAGTGTTTTGTACAGCAACATGAGCACTTCCCTCTTTCTACTGATAATACCTCTCCCTATACACCGAGCATTCCGCTAGCATTTTTTACTGCTCTTTTACATTGTCTACCTATCTTCAAGTCTTCTGAAATAATTATTCCTAAATCCCTTTCCTTAGATACTGAGGTTAGGAATGTACCAAATATTCTATATTCTGGCCGTGGGTTTTTACGCCCAAGGTGCATTATCTTGCACTTAAATGCACACTAAATTTTAGTTGCCAGAGTTCTGACAATTCCTCTAGTTCACTTAAATTCTTTTCCATTTTCCATATTCCTCCAGGAACATCAACCCTGGTGCAAATCTTTGTGTCAACAGCAAAAAGACATATTTTACCACCAAGACCTTCTGCAATATCACTGATAAAGATATTAAACAAAATGGGTCTCAGTAAAGATCCCTGAGGTACCCCACTGGTAAAAATACCTTACTCTGAATATATCAACCGTTGAATACAACCCTCTGTTGTCTGTCACTCAGCCACTGCCTAATCCATTCAACAATATGGGAGTCAAAGCTCAAAGACTGCAGTTTATTGACAAACAATAATGTCAAAAGCCTTACTAAAATCGAGATAAGCAATGTCTACTGCACCTTCACCATCTATTATTTTAGTCGCCAAATAAAATAAAAAAATCAATGGGATTTTAGATGTTCCGCAATCCTGTCCTTTATTATGGTTTCCATTAATTTCCCACTATTGATGTCAGGCTTACTGGCCTATAGATGCCCGATTCCTACCTACTACCCTTCCAATCTTCTGTGACAACTGTTACCAGTGATTGGTTAAATAAATATGTTAATGGTTTTGATAGTACATCGCTCTTTTAATAACTTTGGGTGTATCCCATCAGCCTCCTGTGACTTATTTGTCTTAACTTTAGACAGCTGACTTAGAACCTCTTCCTCTGTAAAGACACATGCATCAAAATTATTTTAGTCTTCCTCCCTAACTCAGGTCCTTTTCCTTTATTTTCTTCTGTAAAATCTAAACAGAAGTACTCATTGAGCCAGTCAACTAGTCCTTTATCCTTTTCTACATACATTCCTTCCTTCGTTTTTTAATTTAGTTATACTTTTTCTTAATTTCCTCTTTTTAATTATATATCTGAAAATGTTGTATCCCTTTTTCTTTTTTTTTCTTTTTTTTTGTTACTATTTAGGCTAGTTTCTCTATGGTTTACCCATCTCCAGATCAGACTTGTCAATTGTAAATACAGCCCTCAAGGCTCGCTGTATAATGTTTATTAGGTATCCAGTTTGACAGAGTTGTTGGGTCTTTGCAGGCCTTTATTTGTTTGTCAGTGTCTAATATCATCACAGTGGGGTTAAATTAAAGGTAAACATCTATGCAACTGTTCAGAGGTACAGAGGTCTTTCATAATGTAATAGGGCACATATTACTAAAAACCAAATACTATAATAATGATAAAAAGCTTAGCTACACCCATCTACCTACACCCAGATAGCTGCCATAACTGCCCCAATCATCTGAGACTATACATATTCTATAAAAATGACCAGAACAAGACAAAAAAAATTGTATAATTTATTTTATTGTAAATTAGAGAATTTTAAAAATTAAGAAGTATAAATTAATAAATGTGTATTTTTGTTTACCAAATAGCCCTAATGCTATGTTCACAGTTTTTTTTTTTTACATTATTGTGCTGTGTAAGTCTATAAGAAAGTGGTTGTCTGTGCACTCAATATGTAAAAAATGTGCATTCATGTCATGAAAAAGGGCCCTTTAAAAAAATGTTAGGGCTCTTAACCCACCATACCTGTAAATCAGTTTTAAGAGCACAATGACCAGAAATTACATTTGTGGGAATTAGATTTTATGTTAACTTATTCTCACAATGTACTTTTAAAATGGGCAACATAACTTTATAATTGTGGTTTGGTTTTGTTCTCATACACACTGTGAAGTCCAAACTTAGTCTTGTAATGCTTCTAGTCTGAAGATACAACACATAAATTGTACAAGTGTGTGTTATTTGTAGAATGTAATAGCTGACAATTTTCAAATTGTTTGGAAATATTCCATGGCCATTTGTTGTAAATCCATCATTAAGGGCATATTTTATGATGAAATTAATGGACTGTAGAAGCTGTCCTCCAGAGACGCTGCTATTTTACATTACTTTCTCTGTTAGTATACTCATCATGTATTATATTTGCACATTCGATACATGAAAAGGTTTTTATCATCTGAATAAAAAGTAAGAAAAACCCCCAGCAATGTATTTGGATTTTGCCACAGATTCGCAGTTAAAATTGTGGCTGAATAGTTCAACCCCTCTTGGTTAAAGCGTACCTGTCAGATCCCCCCCCCCCCCCCCCAAAAAAAAAAAAAATAATAATAATAATAATAATAATTATATGTTACACAGTACCTAATTCTGATCATGTGCATGTAAATAGCATACTACAGCTGCCCACTGTCTATTTCATCTTCTCAAAGGGAGGGAGCGTGTCCTTCTCTTGCCTGCACTGTGATGACTTCTCCTTACTCACTCTGCTGACTCACTGACCTGCTCTGTAACCCTTTTTTCTCTGGTTTTATGCTGCACACACACACACACACACACAGACAATGATTATTAGAGATTGCCTGAGATTGCCTGTGCCTGTGGGCAATATGGTTGTTGAGTATATAACTTAAATCTTCCTAAATTAGTGCAAAGGTTTAGTGCTAAAAGTAGAGTGTTTTTATATATTATATATATATATATATATATATATTATTATCATCAACAAATATTTATTTTTTCTCCCTAAGTTATTCATGTGTATCATCCGTTGCCAGTCCTGCAATGCTGGGACTTGTAGTTTTGGAATAGTTGGAAGTACATTGTTTGGATGACTCTTTTTGTGTAGCAGTATAGCCTTCAGCTGTTCCAAACAAAGAGAAAAAGACTGCGGCAGCTCACCAAAAATTCTTCAGGCTTTATTTCATGCGGGTGTACATACAGGTGCAATTCGCAGAGCAAGCAACGTCCGTTTCACACTAACTTGTGCTTCTTCCGGCTTAACTAAATCATCTGCGGCTCCCAGGTTTTATACAGGTGAGTGAGGCGACATAAGCCGAGCAAGGAACCCATTGATGACATCATCATCCACCTATGCTCAACATGGCTAAATCACCTACAGGTGAGTATGTCGCTGGATCCCCCTGGCAACGGGCGGACGGATTACCTGCCCTGAGCCAGAGCCCCGCCCACCCGGTTTTCTACAGCTTTTGCAAAACTACACCTCCCAGCATGCCCAGATATCCTTTGACTGTCCAGGAATGCTTGGAGTTGTAGTTTTGCAACAGCTGGAGGCACATGTTTGGTAGAATTCGGTGCTAGAGCAGTGTTGCTGCAGGCTGTGTTCCTCCTGCAGTCTTGTCAATCAGCCATCTCATGTCCATGACCGCTGGACACACTCATGCTGCTGTGGGACTCTTCAGTGTCCCAGGAGGCATGGGGAACCCTAGTGGTGGGATTTTCAACAGCAGTTTTCTTTAATAAAATGAGAACATTTTTTAAAGAAGTATATTAGAAAAGTATTTTTATTACATATCTGCTGAAATATGGTGAATATGCCTGTTACATATTTAGTCCCTTTTGTCTTCTCCTAATCTGCTACCTTTGTTTTCCACACACCCCATGTACTCTGTAATCTAGGTGGTATAAACAAATCCCAGTTCTTCATACACCACTGAAGTAATGTACAACCCTCACAGTTACTTTTATATATGAAAATACTTTACTGATAACACATAGATGACAAAGCACTATCCATTACATCAAGATACAATACATTACATAGAGAACACAGCCGCACAATGCTTCTCCCTTCCCTTCCACAAGTGATGCAAATCTATTTGCAGAAACATCTCTGTTCAAGAGACTGAAAAGGCACCCAGACCTAAATTACAAGTGTCATAGCAAATGGTCTAAATTATTATTATTTTTTTTATGATGATTATTATTAAATTATTATTTTTGCATGAGGCCACAATATAACAATATAAAAAGTGAAAGTGTGCATTGTAACACAAATTAATTTTCAGTGGTTGAACAATTAATATAGCCTAACAATGGCCCTAAGGTCTGCCATCTTAGTATACCTATTAGGCCTTGCCAGAGTCAGTATTCAATGGATGCCTGCAAAGTATTGCAGTGTACCTGAAAATTTATAATAAATTTATAATAAAACATCCCTCCCTTAATAAAAATTTTAAGCGTTGCTGTCGTTAGAAACAACTTTTTTCCATTTAATACTTCCTTAAAAACTAAGTATTTTCCTAATATACTTCATAACATTTTTTTATTGCTAAAGATATCAAATAAATGTTTAAAAACATGGCCACTAGGGGTCTCTGTCTCTAATTTTTAAAATGAACCTTGGTATCTAGGGTTCTTTGGTCCTGACTACTACCAAGAAAAGGACTGAAATTATGAAGGGAGGGGGAGTTTTCTCTCTCCTCTGCTCACTCAGTACGGTGTATAATCTTTATTTTTTGCACAAAATGCAGGTTTTTCTTCTGTCCGTGCACCATATAGTTTCATATGGCTGTAGTAGAGTTATATAGAACATGAATTTAGGCAGAAAGTTTACAAATGTTTGTGCAGACCTCATGACAAGGGGGGGGGGGGGGGTGAGCTCATCATACTCCAGGGGAAATGCCCCCAGCCTCTGAGAGAAATGCAGAAAGACTCTATAGGAATGCATAGATGAAAAGGTATTTAACATAACACATGCATGTTATTATATATACAGGTCTTAATGCACTTCACTGATTTAAGCATTATATAACATTTTCTTACTAATGACAGTAACGCTTTAACCCCTTAAAGGGGTACTCCGGTGGTCAACGTGTTTTTCCATTTTTGACTTACCCTATTTGTTTTGTTTCATTTCTATTCTTGTTGTTTAACCTACTCTATTTCCGTTCTTTGTTGTCTTTTTATCCCCCACTTTGTTTTCCTATCTTTGCTTCTATTCCCTGTTTCTTGCTCTGCTGAAAACTACAAATCCCAGCATGCCTCATGCCTTGCTGGTTTGGGGCAGCTCCTTTTTTTTTGTTTGTTTGTTCCGCCCTTTACCACCCTATTATTTTCTATTATACCCCCTTATACACAGCACACTAATATAATCAGCCTTGGTTGGGATACACTGTCATATACACACACAAAAGGGACTACAACTCCAGCTGCTGCAAATCTACAACTACCAGCATGTCCATAGTCTGTCAGGGCATGCTGGGAGTTGTAGTTTTGCAACAGCTATAGGCACACTGGTTTGTAAACACTAGCATACACACACACACGCACACACACACACAACAGGGACTACAACTCCCAGCATGTGTCATTGAGGAATCCCCCCCCCCTTCACATATAGGGGGAGATTTATCAAAATCTGTGCAGAGGAAAACTTGTCCAGTTGCCATAGCAACCAATCAGCTTGCTGCTTTCATTTTTATGAAGGCCTGTGAAAAATTAAAGAAGCAATCTGATTGGTTGCTCTGGGCAACTGGGCCATTGTTGGTGTAGTGCATCCTCATTGTAAGCCTTGCCTGTGGCAATAAAGCAGCAAGATTGAAGTAGAGCTTCAGGTGCTGTGTCATTATTTTCTCTTGAGATACATACTATTTTGGAAACTAAATCCCTCAAGGAACGTAACAAGGGGTACAGTGAGCCTTAACAACCGTGTTTGACGTCTTTTCGTTAAAGTTGGATGTGTAAATGAAATTTTTTTTCCACTAAAATGTAGTTTTCCCCCCAAAATTTCACATTTTCACATGGGGTAATAGGAGAAAATGCCCTCCAAAATTTGTAACCCCATTTCTCAGTATGGAAATACCCCATGTGTGGACGTCAAGTGCACTGCGGGTGAACTACAATGCACAGAAGAGAAGGAGCCACATTTGGCTTTTGGAAATTTTGCTGAAATGGTTTTTGGGGGGCATGTCGCATTTAGGAAGCACCTAGGGTGCCAGAACAGAAAGAAAACACATGGCATACTATTTTGGAAACTACACCCCTTGATGAAGATAACAAGGGGTACAGTGAGCCTTAATACCCCACAAGTGTTTGACGACTTTTTGTTAAAGTCAGATGTGTAAATGGTAATATATATATATTTTCACTAAAATGCTGGTTTTCCCCCAAATTTTACATTTTTACAAGGGGTAATAGGAGAAAATGCCCCCTAACATTTGTAACCCAATTTCTTCTGAATATGGAATACTCCATGTGTGGACGTCAAGTGCTCTGCCGGCGCACTACAATGCTTAGAAGAGGAGAAGCGCCATTGAGCTTTTGCAGAGACAATTTGTTTAGAATGGAAGTCGGGGGCCATGAGCATTTACAAAGCCCCCCGTGGTGCCAGAACAGTGGACCCCCCCCCCACATGTGACCCCATTTTGGAAACTACACCCCTCACAGAATTTAATAAGGGGTGCAGTGAGCATTTACACCCAACTGATGTTTGACAGATCTTTGGAACAGTGGGCTATGCAAATGAAAAATTACATTTTTCATTTTTCACGGACCACTGTTCCAAAAATCTGTCAGACACCTGTGGGGCGTAAGTGCTCACTGCACTATTTTTTAAAGAATAGACTCAAGGAAAGAGAATCCTCCAAAGGGTAATTATCCTAGCGGTACATGTAACTACTGCAGTCTGAACATAGCCAAGAAAGTTGTGAAACTGGGTGGATCCACCTACGTTCAGAACAGACTTGTAACATGCCGGAGTACCTACGTTGTATATGTGTAATTTTGTCCTTGAAGACTGTTTTACATTGGTAAAACAGTCAGGGAACTACAAATTAGAATTCATGAGCATCTATATTCTCTCAAAACAGGATATAGAGCCCTCAAACTAATAACACATATGAAAGACATTCATAATAATGATGGTACAGTGTTGAGATTTGCGGGTCTAGAAATAGCTAAAATGCCGCTCACAGGAGGGAATAGGAATAACCTGCTCCTGCAATGAAGGGAAAAAGATTTTAAAACTTGATGCTCTTGGCCCTATGGGCCTAAATGACAGAAACTATCTAAGCTAATTTTTGCAATTACAATTTTGCTTTTCTGTGTTCTTTTTTGAGTGTTATGTTTTTCTGTGAATGTGAAATGTACAGACAGGTGTAGCCTAATTAATGAGAGGCAAAAGGGATTTAACCTTACCTGAATTCTCTGATGTCAGACGCCTGATGAAGTACGTGATGACGTAGGAAACAGCTGTCGCGCTGACTCCTTGCTCCTACTAACACCACTACAGCTCCCCGCCTCAGTGTCAATGATGGCACATGAAATTTGCATAAATAAAGACTGAATTTGCCGGTATTGGTGAGTTGCCATTGTTTCTGCTTACTCTACTCTATATGGCTCACTGCACCCCTTATTACATTTTGTAAGGGGTGTAGTTTCAAAAATGTGGTCACATATGGGGTGGGGGGGTTCCATTGTTCTGGCACGATGGGGGCTTTGTAAACACACATGTTTCAATTACGGACAAATTTTCTATCCAAAAGATCAATGGCGCTCCTTCTCTTCTAAGCATTGTAGTTCGCCCGCAGAGCACTTTACATCCACATATGGGGTATGTTCTTACTCAGAAGAAATGGGGTTGCAAATTTTGGGGGGCTTTTTTCATATTTTCCCTTGTGAAAATGAAAAATTTAGGGTAACACCAGCATTTTTTATTTTATTTTCCCATCCAAATTTAGCGAAAATTCGTCAATCACCTGTGGAGTGTTAAAGCTCACTATACCCCTTGTTATGTTCTGTGAGGGGTCACACGTGGGTATTTATTTTTTGTGTTTATGTCAGAACCGCGGTAAAATCAGCCACCCCTGTGCAAATCACCAATTTAGGCCTCAAATGTACATAGTGCGCTCTCACTCCTGAGCCTTGTTGTGCACCCGCAGAGCATTTTATGTCCACATATGGGATTTTACTCAGGAGAAATTGCATTACAAATTTTGGGGGTCTTTTTTCCTTTTACCTCTTGTGAAAATAAAAAGTATAGGACAACACAGCATGTTAGTGTAATTTTTTTTATTTTTTTTACACCAACAGGCTGGTGTAGACCCCAACTTTTCCTTTTCATAAGGGGTAAAAGGAGTAAGAGCCAAAATTTGTAACGCAATTGCTACCGAGTATGGAAATACCCCATAAGTGACCCTAAACTGTTTCCTTGAAATACGACAGGGCTCTGAAGTGAGAGAGCGCCATGCGCATTTGAGGACAAAATTTGGGATTACATAGGGGTGGACATAAGGATATTCTACGCCAGTGATTTCAAAACAGGGTGCCTCCAGCTGTTGCTAAACTCCCAGCATGCCTGGACAATCAGTGGCTGTCCGGAAATGCTGGGAGTTGTTGTTTTGCAACAGCTGGAGGCTCTGTTTTGGAAACACTGCCGTGCGATACGTTTTTCATTTTTATTGGGGGGGACCACGTAAGGGGGTGGATATGTAGTGTTTTACCCTTTATTAGGTGTTGGTGTAGTGTAGTGTTTTTAGGCGGAGGTTTACTGTGAGTTTCCCGCTAGGAGTTTGCGCTGCGGCGGAAAATTTGCCGAAGCTCAAACTTGAAGCAGGAAACTCACTGTAACCCCCCCCCTCCGTGTGAATGTACCCTGTACATTCACATGGGGGAGGGGGGAACCTCCAGCTGTTGCAAAACTACAACTCCCAGACCGACTATGCATGCTGGGAGTTGTACTTTTTCAATAGCTGGAGGCACACTGGTTGGAAAACCTTCAGTTAGTTTCTGTTACCTAACTCAGTATTTTCCAATCAGTGTGCCTCCAGTTGTTGCAAAACTACAACTCCCAGCATGTACTGATCGCCGAAGGGCATGCTGGGAGATGTAGTTATGCAACAGCTGGAGGTAGGCAACTACAACTCCCAGCATGGCGAGACAGCTGTTTGCTGTTCGTGCATGCTGGTAGTTGTAGTTTTGCAAGATTTTGAGGGCCACAGTGATCTCACAGTGATGGAAGGTGCCCTCCAGCGCCGGTTACAGGACAATTCCCCCATTCTGCCCGGACTACAGTGGGTGGGCAGAACAGGGAACGAGGGAACCGAACTTTAACCTCCCTGCCCCCGATCTGCTACTGGTCGGTCACTTCTGACCAACCAATGGCAGGGGGACGGGGGGGGGGGGTGTTGGACACCCCCGATCCCCATTATTTTCCGGGTCATGGGTCACCGGAAACCTGCATGATCCGGAATCGCCACAGATCGCTGGGTCAGAACAGGAAAAAAAAATTGATGATTTTTGGTTATATCACATACCCCCAAAAAAGTGATCAAAAAGCTGGAACTACACAGAAGTGGTACCGTTAAAAACTAAAGCTCATAGCGCATTAAAATAAACCCTAACACATCTGTAGGTGAAAAATAAAGAAGTTATAGGGGTGAGAACATGGTAATGAAAAAAGTGTTTGTTTTCATTCAAGTTTTCAATTTTTTTTAACCACAAGACAAAATGAAAATTATTCAAGTTTGTTATCATTGGAATCGTACTGACCCCTTAAATAAAGTTTGCATGTCAGTTTTACCGTATTGTGAACTCTGAAAAACTTGTTGTCCCAAAAAATTGTGCAATTCCATAATTTTTTTTTCCAATTTTTGCCCTACACATCATTTTTTTTATGGCTTTAGGGTACGTTCCCACACAGCGTATTTTGCTGCGTATTTGTTGCGTATTTGGTGCTGCGTATTTTCCTACCCATTGACTTCAACAGAGAAAATAAAATACGCAGCAGCAAATACGCAGCAAATACGCCGTGTGGGAATGTACCCTTATAATACATTGTATGATAAAACTAAGTGTACCAATGGAAAGTACAACTTGTCTCGCAAAAAAAAATAAAAAATAAAAAAAGTTATGGTTATTAGAAGGTAAGGAGAAAAAAATGTGAGCCAGAAATCTAAATTTGCTGGGTCATGAAGAGATTAAAAAAATTTGTTATTTAGAAATAGTAGGGGTGTACACTAGACAAAAGGAAGGGTCTATAAAAGTTGCAGTTCATAAATTTATAAATTCATATTTTTAGACATTTGTGATGAGCTCTATGTTCCCAAAAGGCAAAATATTTCAGTCTGTAGACCTGGTCAACTCATGCAATCCAAGCTGAAAGAATGGGTGGTGTATCCAGGTTGCTGCAATGAGTAAGTGACCCAATTCATAAGACAGTCCAGTTTTTAAGTGCTTTTATTGTGCAAAGGTAGATTAATATAAAAACTAACTATATATAGATGCTTGGTATCACCATAGACCTGTATATAAAGTTCTTGTATCATATTTACTGCGGAATGAATGCCGTGAAAAAATGCAGTTTTTGTCCAACCCCCAGCCTCCCACAAAAAAAAAATAGTAAAATGTTTCAAATTTTATATACCCCATAATAATTCAAAATTGTAACTCATCCTGCAAAGAATTAGCCCTCATGCAGCTACAACAAAGGAAAGTTATGGTTCTCAGAAGGTGGTAGTGAAAATATGAACAAAATCACCACCATTTAAAAGCCCAAACTTCAATGATAGAGGGTTAGAAAGGAACACTGCAAACTATGCCATGCCATATAGTTAAAAAAAAAGTCAGGTGAATGGGACCCTATGGTGATGTTTGTTGTGGATGATGGGAGCTTTCTGAATACACCATTACCATTCCTGACATGTGATAATGGTTCTGGTGTCTCTTCCTCTATTCCTCACTAAAGCAATTATCCACATCTATCATTTAATTCTCTGCATAGTGTTTGCCTCTAATTATACCTTCTTATTTTCAGCTGTAGTAATCTGGTCTAAATAATCACATTATGACTGCATAATCTACATAATCAGCAGCTCATATTTATATCAATCCTGAAATTAGCATCATAAGCTGCACTTTTAAAAGTCCCTGAAAAAAAGTTAAGGGTCCTAGACTTAAAAAAAAAAAAGAAAAAAGATCTGTTCTAACTGTGGAACCCCCTTGGGGTGCACAAATAAAAAAAAAAAAAAAAAAAAGGGTATTTCTTTTTTTAAGAAATAGAGCATAGCACATGGTATTGCAAGAAAACACAACCATGCAGTCGTGCATGGGCTAAGGCATGCGGAAATATTTACTGTGTATAGTATTTAGAATTGCATGACTACAAGTGCACAGTGAGGCACATTTTGGCAAATATTTGTGACTTACATATTCCAGGTTTACCAATCCTGGGTTATTTGGCAAACATCAGATGGACCAGTGTAAATTGGGCTGGTTGGCCTACCACAGGAGACTGGTAAAATAATTAAAACTGATTCTGAGTCTGTAAGCCAATCAGCTTCAGTGTGAGACTCTAAGTCAATTTTGCCAACGGCAGACAGCAGATCCACACTTTCACTATCCTCTTTGTAGAAGCAATTCTCAGATGACCCTTAGAGAGCATGTCAGTGATGGCAGCAATCAAAGTCCAAGGAAGTTCGGCACTGCAAGTAGGTAGTTGGTGTCCGAGGACCAAATATAACAGTAATCCAAATGAAGAAAGGGTCCCTGCACTCAAATGCTTGTGAAATCTCAAAGATTTATTTATGCAACATGCATAGCATACAGCGAAGGTACACGTTACGGCTCAGTAGCCTTTATCAACCATCAACCATCAGGCTACTGAGCCGTAACGGGTACCTGCCCTGTATGCTATGCATGTTGCATAAATAAATCTTTGAGATTTCACAAGTGATGGCAGCAATGACTTATAGTCTCAAATGCCACTAGGGATGAGCAAATTGAATCTGACAAATCCAAATTTGTTTTACGAATATCATGAAAAATTTGATCCGTAACGAATCCGAATATCGCCGCGATTTGATAAAATGAATTGCTTCATTAAACTCCATTTAGTGTGGTCCAGGCTCAGGGCATCTAAAATGGCAGCTCCACATTTGAGGACATGGGGCAAGGAACTCTGCAATGGTGGGTAGGCGGAATCACCCTTAATCATATGCAGCATGCAGCCTATCAGCAGCCAGCCAGCCCTGTGATCTCACAGCTCTATATAATCGGCAGCCATCGCTGCAGCCAGCCATTTAAGCATTTTATTTCAGAGAGAGCATTTTATTGCAGAGAGAGAGTAATATGTGTGTTGCACAAAAAAACAGCTTTACAGTAGCGATTCACCAAAAGACCAAATATCTGCAGAATAGCACTGACTGGGATGGGAAAGAGAGAGAGGAAGTACACTTTTGGGTGTACTACACAGCGACTCTGTACTGCTGCACTGTGGTGTACAACAACTCCAGTTAGAGTGAGCAGTGCACTAAAAGCCATGGTCACCTGCTTTTAGTGTCTAATACAGGTTGCTTAGCGGAGCGTATTGTCCTCTCATAAGTGTAACCTGTGCATACATAGGTGGTGTACGATTTTTTTCCTGTCAAACTAATTTGGCCTAGTTAATGTGAAAGTCGGCCGAATCAAATTTTTCTAAAATTTTCTCATCTCTACATGCCACTGAATAGATTAGATAATATTTTGCCGATTTCACTAAGACTTTCTGACCATTAAATGTATTTCGAGGCTTCCCAACTCTCCCGAGACAGGTTCTCATTAAATACATTGTCAAGGAAAGGCATTCATAAAGATGGGTGTGGATTACTCACAGATCCCACATTAATCTGTATGAAATTTCACCATGTGCCTTTGCCGTTGATCTTCTCTTTTGATAACCCCTTCCTGCCACAGTGATATTTTTACTGTACACTGTTTTTTTTTCTCCTCCTCATCTAAGGGTGCTCTCCTGCCACATTACTGTTGTTCTTCCAACATTTACGTTACATACAACATTTCCCATTGTCTTACATTATATTAAAAAAATAAGATTGTTATGTATGTATATATATTTTTTGGGCTAACACAATAGTGTAACTGATTACATTTTTGCATGCAGCAAAGTTACACGTGTTGCAATGGAAACAGTGAAGGGCAGACAAAAAATGCAGCGTGTACCCATCCTAGTTATATACGGGATTGTTTTTGTGAGACAATTATTATTTTTTTTTTTTACACCATTCATTTTATCATATAATGTATTGAGAAAGAAAATACAAGTGTGCAATAAATGGGAGTTTGTTAAGGTAAACATAACATGCAGTAAACATTACATGTACCTGTCATTATCTTGAACATTTTTTTTTATTCTCCCAATGTATGCCCCTCATTATGATAAACCACCCCCTGCCTTTATTTTTATTTTTTTTCTAGTTTTCTACCATGATATTGTTCTGCATCTTCTGCTCAGTCTCAGTCAGCAACACAGACTGGGGAGGGGCGTTAGCCAGCAGGCATGATATCATTTGAAGCCCTGCTTGGGAGAACTTCCTCCCTTACTCTGCTACACACAGCCCAGAGCAGTACAGTGTGTGATGGGCTGTGATTGGCTGAGACCACACCTAACCCTCTCAGCTTTTAGCACTAAACTCTACAGTGTGTCAGCTCTACCTAGCAGCTTTCAAAGGAAGCTGAAATATTCAGTACTATGGCACTTAAGGAATCATGACTCTACAGTTTAGCTCAGCTCAAAGTAAAAGGGAGCTGAAATATTCAGCTCTATACACTCTATATACTGTACTAAGCTGAGGTCCCACCTGCATTTCCTGATTTTTTGTCTCTGCCAGGCTGCTGCAGGAGACAAACTGCAAGCAGGACTTTTAGGGGTTAATTTAACACATAAAGTTATTATTTTTTTATTAAGAAGTAAATAAAAAAAGTAATTTAAATAGGCAAATCTATAACAAGTGAATTTTGATTACGAATGACAGGTACAATTTAAATAGTTTCTAAGAGTAAGTATGATTAAAACTATACCCAATTCATATGGATTTAGTTTTATTTCACTACTAAAAATAAATAAAACCCTGTAAAAAGAAAAAAGTCTCCTCACAACTTTTTATTTCTCCATCTACGTAGTTGTGTTTTTTTTTTCACAGTGCATTTTACCTTTTAAGCCCTGTTGGGAAATTTTTGAATGCAATTTTCACAATTCAGCTTGAACCTGCCTCCCATTGGTTTCAAAGGGATTCTGCTGCACAGTTCCTTCATCTTAAGTACCATCATAGAACTTTTTCAGATAAATTAAATTATATGAGTAGATTGAACATGAACATGTGGAGGCCCGGAATTTCCTTGTGGCAATTTCATAGTATGAACAGGGCCTTATTGTTATTTTGGCGTAGGTCTGGCTATTTGATTGTTGAAAAATATACAATTATAATAATTAAATTGTAATTTTTTTATAGTTTAGAATTTTTTATGGGAGTAATTGACTGTCTTAAAAAAATATATATTTTTTCTATTCCCCCTAGGAGATACTTGAACTGTGTATGTTTTCAGGGTGCTAAATAAAAGACATACAAATTTCTCTTTTTTGCAGGGAATTGTAACAGGATATTGAGGAAACCTGTAAACAGTGACAAAATAACTTTTGTAAATTTGTACACTTTAGAGAAAGCAGCTTAACAAAAAAAAAAAAAAAGAAGAGAAAAATTGTGGGTGCAGGATTGTACAGTAAAACTCTTTTTTAAAATTTAAAAATTAAAATATATTTTTTTTTTTGGGTAATCATGGTGGGTTGCCTAGGTGTTGGCCTGGCTAGCAGTAGCAGTACATCCCTTTGGTGATGATTTATATCAGGTTTGAATACTGGTTTTAAAAATGTTGTCATCATGTACTCCAATGTGAAGATGCTGTTCCTGCCTCTTGCATTGGTAGCACTGGCAGAGGGAGTGGAGCATTGGCTCAGCAGGAAGCAGAAAGTTGACCCTGTGTGGCAAGTATTTACTGTTGGAAAGCTGTGGTAAAATGGCTGTGTATCTTGCTCCTATGAAAATCTAATTTGAAAAATGTCTCCATTCTGGCTTTATACTGAGGGTCTTAGAGTGTGGCTATCCAGTACTCCTCTCTTTTCCTCATGCGCACAATACGTCTGTCTGCATCAGCAGGCGTTAGTAGACTTAGTGGTAGCTGTAGTCAGAGGACAGCAGGCATTGATGGACTAGTGCTAGCTTTAGCCGGTTGGCAGCAGGCAGTGGTGAACTAGTGTAAACTGTTGCTAATGGACAGCAGGCATTGGTGAACTGGTGATAATTCTAGCCAGGAATATATTTCCTAAACTTCCTAAGGCTATGGCTTTCTTTCTTTTTGCAAAGATAACACTGTGCCCGATTTTCTGCATCTGGTAAGATAGAAAAGAATTTCCACTAACAGAATACCATGAAGAGATAGGTACACCACCACTTAACTGTGCCCCTCCTCTGGAAGGCCTTTTTCTTAAGCCTGCAGATGGAGCAGTGTTTCACTCACCCATCCCTGAGCTGATCAGACCACCAGGCCTGCTGACCTCATCATCATCATCATCATCAAAGTCCTTCTCATCCTCCCCACCCCTCCTCTCAGCATGAACTTCGGATATCTCACCATGAGGCCTTACAGGATCACCAACACTTCTACCACCACCAGTCTGACTAGTCCTATGCTGGACCACTGCTTCCACGTCTGCGATACACTTCAAAGGCAAAGACAGAGATGATGGAACAGACTGTGTAGGATGGACAGATATTTCCACCGTGCCATGTACTGTAGACGATGAGGAATCACTACCGCTACCTGTACTGGTGCTGGTGCTGACACTAACATTATTACTGGCAAAAGACATGGCAGAGAATCCAACAATTCCCTTACCAGATACATTTTTTAATGAAAAATTTTTTAGATTATTTTTATGTTTTTAGGGTGATTTGTCACTCACCTACTTGTCATCTTTCACTCACACTGCTTTTAAGTGAGTAGTTATGTTAAACCAAGGTAGAAATACTATTTGTTCAATTAATCCCAGATGGCTATGCCACATTCTCTTTCAATTCTTAAACCTAAGGTAGAAATACTGCATGTTCAATTAAACACAGAAAATACACATAACTTAGTCTTAGATGGCTATTCCATGTTCCCTCTCAATGCTTTTAGCTGCACTGTTATGTTAAATCCAGGTAGAAATACTATATGTGAATTAAACCCAGAAAATACAAGCAACTTAGCCTTAGATGGCTAATCCACGTTCACAACACTTTTATTATGTATTTATGTTAAAATACAGGTCAGCCCACTACTTTGCTTTACTCTGCTTGTAATGTGATAGCTGTCATGGGTTCATTGACTGATGGCTGGGAATTGTAATGCATCAACTGGATACAGCACTGCAGGTGACAGGTCACTATCTGAGGTCAGCACACTGATCAGTGCTTTCCTCTGCTTGTTGGGATTTTCTGCTTGCTGGGATTTTTAGTGCACCAACTGGACACTGCACTGCAGGTGACAGGAGGTCACTGGCTGAAGTCAGCCCTTTAATTAATGCTTTGTTCACTTGCTTTGGAATTCTGTACGATTTTTAAAGGCTTTCTGGGATCAATAGTCCTTGTTCTCTCTCTCAGCTTTCTCTCTCCAAAATGGCAGCAACAATGCAGTGCATTGCCTCTTCAACCCACCCTGTGCTGTGTCCCCATTGGCCTGGGAAATGTATGGCACATAAAAGCAAGCAATGATTGGAAAACCTGGGGTCCTGTGGTTTTACTTTGATCTTTTATTCCCAGTACCTTCTGCTATTATTACTGCTGTTGCCAGGTAAGCACAAGCTGAACCTAGCAATGTTTGAAAGTCTAGCGAGCCGCTGTCCCCCTAACGTTCCGATGGGGACTGTATTTGTCGGATTTGGCTTGCTCATCTCTAGTCATGATCAATATTTCAATAATCATAAAAACTTAGGTCTGACCATTGGGAACCCAACCCAGCCGAGAGCACTGTGTTTGACTGGATAGAATACATCACTTCCTCCAGAGTATACAGCAGATAAATACTAGAAGGCTTAATATTATTAAAATATAAGTAATTGCAAACACTGTATGATTTTCAGGAAGCAGTTAATCTGAAAAATATTTTCCTCCTAGAGTACCCCTTTTATGTTTTACTTTACCAATCCCTCATAAACACATACTGATATTGAGTTAAACATTTTTTTTCAATGAGATACTTAAGTATGGCCTCACTTGAAGGATGCCACACCTTGAACCTTGAAGGAGGCAACACTGAACAATAAGCACTGTTAGTGAGAATGTTCAAGAAATAGAAAGTGTATGGTAATTATGGTTATTCCTGTATCCTTTGTATTTTCCTTATCATATCACAAATCTTTGTATACACTATACCAATAAAAAATAGTAGCCATTTGTAAAAAGTAATGAGTCTCCTTGGTGGCATTGTCATTATGCCATCACATTTTTGCTACCATTCTCTCTTGTGGCAGATTAAGAGGAAGCTGTATTTTTGGATTATGTCACTAAAACTATTAGCTAAATGCTGAAATAGATGTGTCAATTTTAGCAGCGGGATTAATCCATGCATAGCAGACTGAATTAAGTTTCTCTTTATATCCATCAACAGGACTGAGGTTTACTGCCATGTTTATTATGTGTTCTGAATTGTGCCATTAGGCTAGAAATTTCAGGAAACCAGTTCAGTAGTTTTTCATCACTGAGACATTAAAGGTGACTCTATTGTGATATTAACACTTTCAAATCCAGCCTCTGGAAGCATGCACTATCATATGCTACATACCAGTCATGATATTACTTTACTTATACAGGGACAAAGCCTAAAATTATGCATGCTTAGGTCCCTCTTTAGTTGTTAGGTCCCTCTTTAGTAGTTATTACCCCCCTTAACCCCTTAACGAAGCAGGACGTAAATATACGTCCTGGTGAGGTGGTACTTAGTGCACCAGGATGTACATTTACATCCTATACATAACCGCGAGCATCGGAGCAATGCTCGGGTCATGCAGCCAGGGATCCGCAATCGCGGCGATCCGATCATCCAGAACGGCAGTCGGAGGTCCCCTCACCTGCCTCCGCTCCCTCCCACGGGTCTTCTGCTCTGATCTGAGATCGAGCAGACCAGAGCAGAAGATGACCGATAACACTGATCAGTCGAATGATTGCAATAAATAGTCCCCTATGGGGACTATTAAAGTGTAAAAATAAAAGTAAAAAAATAAAAGTAAAAAAAAAATTGAAAAATCCCCTCCCCCAATAAAAATGTAAATTGTCCCATTTTCCCCATTTTACCCCCAAAAAGTGTAAAAAGAAAATTTGAATAAACATATTTGGTGTCGCCGAGTGCGTGAATGTCCGAACTATTAAAATGTAATGTTAATGATACTGTACAGTGAACGGCGTGAACATATATATATATATATATATATATATATATATATATATACATATGCAAATATGGTATCAATAAAAAGGACAGATCACGGCGCAAAAAATTAGCCATCATACCGCCGCTTATACAGAAAAATGAAAAAGTTATAGGTCTTCAAAATAGAGGGATTTTAAATGCATTAATTTGGTTGGCGATTTTTTTTTTAAGCGCAACAGTAATAGAAAAGTATGTAATCATGGGTATCATTTTAATCGTATTGACCCAAAGAATATAGAACACATGTAATCTTTACTGTAAATTGTACGTCGTGAAAACAAAACCTTCCATAATTTGCAAAATTGCGGTTTTCTTTTTAGTTTTTCCACACAAATAGTATTTTTTTGGTTGCGCCATACATTTATAGTAAAATGAGTGATGACAACTGGTTGCGCAAAAATATAAAAGAGTAAAGATTGGAAAGAGAAAAGGTGAGGAGGAAAAAAAGAGTCCTTAAGGCCAAAATGGGCCTTAATTGAGTCCTTAATGGGTAGTAGTTAGCCTTCTCGCAATATAGTAGTTAGGTCCAACAATATCTTAGTTAGCTCACACTTTATTGGTTATCCCATCATTTAGTAGTTAGACCCCTTTTCATAGTAACCCCCATTTAGCAGTTAGGCCCCAATTAAGAAAAACTCTCAGTGCAACTCTTATGCAACTCCTCTTCTTTCTGAGCTGCCTGTGCAGCAAAGTATAGAGAATAAGAAATTAAAAACTGCACTCTACACTCAGTGAATATGCTTTTATTCGTACTTTACCTGCATGCAGACAACCGGTGATACGGTGATAGGGGGCTGACCACAGGTGCGTTACTTTAGACTGTTATTGTATAGTATTATCATACACCAGCATCAGTTCACACTCAGAAGTCACTGTAGTGTGTCAACTATCCTTCCTAGGATCAGTGTCACAGATAGCCATAAGGTCAGTAGTGATGGACAATGTCTTCTTATAGACATATTTGGTTCCTGACTTCCTCCTCTAAAGTGATGGAAGTGGGAGCCCTCTTTGTTCTTTTGCATCCTGCCTCTCAACTGTTAATGTGTCTTAAAGACAAACATACAGTTGCTGGCTGCTCTCGTCCAGGCGATCCAGTGCATGTGCCCAGATCCCCAGGTGGGTTCTGATAGGTGGCCCACTTTTCAGCAAGGCTCCATCATAACCTCCTGATGTCTGCCTTGTGAGCAAAATTTGTCTTATTAGTACCTGTATCATAAGTAAATATTTGAAATAATTTTGTCTATAACTATAGTTGATTGTAATGGCTGGTGGTGTGGATCCGCTGTACCTGAGTGGACGATGGAGTGAGTCCAAGGAGCTGCTGATTTTAACCAGAGCCCGCCACAAAGCGGGATAGAGTTGCTGTGGCAAGCGGCTCCCAGGTCACTACCCCCCGGCACGACTCGTCCACAAAGGCAGCCTATCTAATGCATGGCACAAAAGGATGAGACGTACTCAGAGTCGGGGACAGGCAGGTATGTCAGGGCAGGCGGCAAGGAACAGTGGTCAGGAAACGTAGCACAAGAACTGGTACATGGAATAGGATACAACAGGAAACACTTTCTCTAAGGCAACAGGCACAAAGATCATGCAGGGAATAGGAGAAAGTGTGGGGTTAAATCTCTCCATGCGCACGCCGGCTAGCAGGGAGAACAGAGGAAGCAGGAAGACGGTGGGGCAGGTGAGAACCAGTGGACCGCACGCTTTTGCATCGCATCATGGAAAGCGCAGTACAGTCAGTGCAGAGAGTCGGGCAGGTGAGAACCTATGGACCACGCGCTTTTGTGTCGCATCTTGGAAAGCGCAGTACAGTCAGTGCAGAGAGTCGGGCAGGGAGAGCGCCCAAGGCCAGCGGCACTACTCGTAACAGTACCCCCCCTTTGATATTCCCCTATTTTTTGGCCGAAGGAACATACGTACAACATCCCGTTCCAAAATGTCTTTCCCAAGATGCCTCTTCTGGCCTGAACCCCTTCCAATCAACCAGAAAGAACCGTCTCCCTCTGACAGTCTTGGTGGCCAGAATCTCCTTCACCTCAAACACATCAGAAGCACCAGACAGCGGTAAAGGAGAAACGTCCCTCTGGGAAAAACAGTTAAGAAATAGAGGCTTAAGGAGGGAGACATGGAAGAAGTTCGGGATGCGTAGGGAAGAAGGCAGGCAAAGTTTGAAAGACACCAGGCTAATACGGAGCAGGATTTTGTAGGGACCAAGGAACTGAGGACCTAGTTTGTAACTGGGGATCTTAAAAGAACATATTTGTTAGACAGCCAAACTTTATCTCCAGGAGAGATCGGAGTTGGTCTTCTTCTCTTATCGGCCTAAGTCTTAATGAGGGTAGAGGCATGTTCTAAGGATCGATGGGTTTCCAGCCAAATAGCCACAACATTTGGACCTAAACATCCACAGCACGTACCCCAGAAGAAGTAGGTAGTGGAAGAGGAGGGCGAGAATGGCGGCCGTAGACAATAAAGAATGGTGAATTTCTAGGAGCCTCAGAATCTTGTGATTATAAGAAAACTTCGCCCAAGGGAGTAGGTTGGCCCAATTGTCCTGTCGTGCAGAAACAAAGTGACGGAGGTAGTCGCCCAGAATTTGATTCACCCTCTCTATCTGGCCATTGGTCTGCAGGTGACATGCAGAGGAAAAGTCCAACTTGACTTTGAGACGAGAAGAGCCCGCCAAAACTTGTAAACAAACTGGACCCCTCGGTCAATGACAATATGTAATGGTAATCCATGTAAACCAAAAATATTCTGGAAGAATTGATCCTCCAGTTGCGGAACAGAAAGAAGTCCAGGCAAAGGAACAAAATGAGACATTTTGGAGAAATAATCTGTGACAACACAGATGACCATGTTGTTAGAGGAGGGGGGAAGATCAGTGATGAAGTCCATGGCAATGTGTGTCCAAGGACACTCCAGAATGGGCAGAGGTTGTAGTAGACCCACAAGTCTAAGTCAAGGCATCTTGTCACGGTAAAAGGTAACACAGGAACAGACAAAATCTAAAACATCTTGCTTTAAATTCGGCCACCAATAATGTCGGGAGATGAGCTGAGTGGACTTTCTTATTCCCGGATGCCCAGCCAGTAAAGAAGAGTGTTCCCAATTGAATACCTTAAAGGGGTATTCCAGGCCAAAACTTATTTTTATATATCAACTGGCTCCGGAAAGTTAAACAGATTTGTATATTACTTCTATTAAAAAATCTTAATCCTTCCAATAGTTATTAGCTTCTGAAGTTGAGTTGTTGCTTTCCGTCTAACTGCTCTCTGAAGACTCACGTCCCAGGAGCTGTGCAGTTCCTATGGTGATATTCTCCCATCATGCACAGCTCCCGGGACGTGACATCATCATTGAGCAGTTAGACAGAAAACTTCAGAAGTTAATAACTATTGTTATTAGGATTAAGGATTAAGATTTTTTAATAGAAGTAATTTACAAATCTGTTTAAGTTTCCGGAGCCAGTTGATATATATATAAAAAAAAGATTTTGCCTGGAATACCCCTTTAATTCTCAGGTGGGATGGCACAAAAGACTTTCCTGATGGAACTTGCTGTAGGTCGAGAGAAGTGACTGAGATCAAACGTTCAGGAGGCATGATGTACCATGGGGAGGAGTCCAGACCCACCACATCAGAAGCCCTGGAGAGAGCATCGGCCTTGATGTTCTTATTCCCGGGCCAAATGTGAATGAGAAAATTGAATTGCCAGGGATTCAGAGGGTGAGCAGACTGAAGATACAAAAGATTCTTATGAACCGTGTAGATACTGACTGGATGAGTAGATCCTTCCTTTAGATGATGCCCTTCTTCCAGGGAGAGCTTAATGGCCAAAAGTTCACGGTCTCCAATTGAATAATTCCTCTCGGCAGGCGAAAAAGTCTTGGAGGAAAAACCCACAAGTCATGGTTTTACCCCTGGAGGTCTTGTGAGTCAGTATTGCTTCAGCTCCTACAGAAAAGGCATCTACTTCGAGGAAGAAGGGTTTGTCTGGATCGGGTCTCGATTAAACTGGTGCAGAGGCAAATGCTGATTTCAATCGGGAAATTGAAATTCTTCCGCCTCAGGAGGCCAGGATTTGGGGTTACCATTCTTCTTAGTTAGAGCCACAATCAGTGCAACCAGTGAGGAGAAGTGTGGTACAAACTGTCGATTATAATTGGCGAACTCCAGAAAGCGTTCTATAGCCCACAGGCCAGAAGGTCGAGGCCAGTTAAGAACCGAAGACAGCTTATCAGGGTCCATCTGGAGGCCTTGGTTGGAGACAATATGTCCAAGAAACGGAAGACTTGTCTTCTCGAAGAAGCATTTCTCCAGTTTGGCGTAAAGGCGATTTTGCTGTAGGCCTCATAGGACCTGACGCACATGTGTGCGATGGACCTTCAAGTTGGGAGAGAAAATCAGGATATCATCCAAATACACCACGACACAAGAGTAGAGAAGATCATGGAAGATGTCATTGACGAATTCTTGAAAAATGGCCGGGTCGTTACAGAGACCAAAATGCATCAAAAGGTACTCGAAATGCCCATCACAGGTATTAAAGGCCATCTTCCATTCATCTCCTTCACGAATTCTGATGAGATTGTATGAGCCTCGCAGATCAAGTTTGGAGAAGACCTTGACAATCGAGGAGAGGGCGCATTCTAGAGACGCCTCTACCATGTGCCCTAGGTGCGTGCGTTTCCCAAACCTGTTGGCCGTAGAGGACATTTTCTGAGGAAATGTTCCGTGCTGGCACAATGCAGGCACAAGTTCTCTTCACGTCATTGGGACCTTTCTTGCTTGGACAAGTGGGCACGGTCAAACTGCATAGCCTCTTCGGCAGGAGGCAACGTTGATAAATGAGGTGGCCACTGGATAAATTCTGTCCCAGAGAGGTGTGGCCCAGGCCACAAACCCCCTGCACAATTTAGGGTCCCCTTCGAACTTCCTTAGCAGAGACAAACGTAACTTGGAGCCAACGTAAGCCACGGAAGCTGCCCACACCGGAGATTCCACTGGAACAGGTGAAGGCTGCTGAGGCTGTTGAGCGGAGAAGAGCTGCTTCATCATTATGGATAGCTGATTCAACTGTTGCACTTGTTGCTCACTATGGCAGATAGATCAATGACATTCGGCAGAGGCACCTTGGCGGGATCCATGGCCGGATCTTACTGTAACGGCTGGTGGTGTGGATCCGCTGTACCTGAGTGGACAATGGTGTGAGCTGAACCAGGGAGCGGAGTCTAAGGAACTGCTGGTTTTCACCAGAAGCTGCCACAAAGTGGGATGTACTTGCTGCGGCAGGCGGCTCCCAGGTTGCTACCCCCAGCATGACACGTCCACAAAGGCAGGCAAAGGTGATGCGTGGCACAGAAGGATGAGACATACTCAGAGTCGGACACAAGCAGGTAGGTCAGGGCAGGCGGCAAGGAACAATAATCAGGAAACATAGCACGAGAACTGGTACACGAAATAGCTGATATGACAGCTTTCTCTAAGGCAACAGGGCACAAAAATCTGGCAGGAAACAGGAGGAAGTGCAGGGTTAAATAGGGTCAGTTCCTGACAAGCACCAATCAATGGTGCACTAGACTTTAAAATCTCTGAGAACCGTCGCGCGTGCACCCGAGGAGGTGGGTATGTGCATGCCAGCTAGAAGGGAGAATGGAGTAAGCAGGAAGACTGCGGGGCAGCTGAGAAGCAGTGGACCGCGCACTTTTGCATTGCATCATGGGAAGTGCAGTCCGTGTGGGGAGTCGGGCAGGGAGAGTGCCCACGGCCAGTGGCGATACTCGTACCATTGAGTATATACAAAGCGTCAGCCCACATTTACTAATACTGTTTAATTCTTGGGAAAACTTACATGAGACAGTCCAAATATCCACCAGTTTATTGCAGTGGCTCAGTCTGCTTTACTTTAAATTGATACAGAGTCACACACAAGCCCCTCACCCTTTCCACAAAGTCACATTCTCTTTCTAAGCCATGTTCCTTTACCCAGTGAGGCATAACAGTATCTAAAAAGTGTCTAAAACTAAATAAATTTGGCTCAAGTCATGTAAACCAAACTTTTGGTGAAAATTACATGAATATTCTGGCTTATGTGCAAAAGTAAATCTGACCCTGAAATGGGTACTCTAGTGAAAACCAATTTTTTTTTTAAATCAACTGGTGCCAGAACGTTAAACATATTGTAAGTTACTTCTATTTAAAAATCTTAATCCTTATTAGCGTCTGTATGCTCCAGAGGAATTTCTTTCTGTCTGACCACAGAGTTCTTTGCTGACACCTCTGTCTGTCTCAGGAACTGTCCACAGCAGGATAGGTTTGTTATGGGAATTTGCTCCTGCTCTTGACAGTTCCTGACATGGACAGAGGTGTCAGCAGAGAGCACTGTGGTCAGACAGAAGATAAATGTACTTCCTGGGGAGCATACAGCAGCTGATAAGTACTGGAAGGGTTAAGATTTAGTAATTGAAGTAATTTACACATCTGTTTAATGTTCTGGCACCAGTTGATTTAAAAAAATTGTTTTTCACCGGAGTACCCCTTTAAGACACAATTTACTAAGGAACAGCTTATTGCAGGCAATAAATTAGGCACACTGTTGGCTTTCTATGAACCTCTGAGTGTATCTATGCCAGGTAGGATCTAGGATACATGTAAGCTACTGTTATAACCTTTTTTTAGGTGTATATTGTAGTAAATCTGATGGACCCAGAGACCTTGAACCCTTTTCACTTTGCCCTGCCCCTTTACTCTAAGCCCTTCCCACTTGGCGACCAAGCATCCAAGGGAAAAAATTTTGATGCAAGTTTTTGACACTAGTTTCCAGCTTGTTGATAAATTTCTCCCATATGTTTGTGTTTTCATTCAATTTGTACATGTGCTGTTATTGAAAAAAAATTCAGAAAAAAGGCCACACTTACTGTTGACCGGTACATGGGCAGGTTAGGCACCTATTCCCATTATAATGCAGGTCAGCCACAATGCTATTTAGGGGAGGTCGCACAGGTGCAAAATACTGTTGAACAACAACACACACACCTATTCATGAGGGGGGCAGCTGCTTAGTATAATAGTTACTTACAGATAAGCCATACACAAGGATGACAGTACCATGATAACATGTAGTGCACCATGTTAGCTTACAACCTAGTGACGCCCATACTATTCGATTAGACGGGCTGCCCAGCATCTTATAGGCATGTGCTGTTATTGGTGCAGCAGTAGTGGGCATTTATCAATAACTTAAAATACCAAATTACATTTTAGCAGCCTTGTATCACAGAAGTCCATCAGTCATCTCAACTATAATAGAAGAATAAAAGAATCCTAAATTTAGACATGAGAGAACAAAAGATGTGATGCACATTTGAAACAAGATGAGTAGAACAAAGTATGGTTGGTGCTGTAACTGTTGGTAGACAAATGATTATGTGACCCAATATATAATGGGATAAGTTATAGACCAGACCACTATATATATATATATATATATATATATATATATATATATATATATATATATATACATCCTACCTCCTCAAATAGGCCCTGGTCACTTTTTCTTGCTGATCTTTAATCTACAAAAATTTGTTATTTTGTTTTCATTTAGTGAAGGGAATTAAACTATGGGCATAATGGAATCCTCCATCTCTAATGCATAGAGCCGAGTACAAAAAGAACATCTGCTCAGCTGCTTTTAGTGAAAATAGAAATGACAACCTGCAAATGAGACATTTCCATGAATAGAGATCATTTTGCAAATGGCTTTTAAATACATTGCTTCTGAAAACTAAATTGCAATCAGTTTGCTTCAGTCAGCAGAATATTTTAAGAAAAGCTTTTAACAACATTGGGATAACAAACAAACAGATTTCCCCCTGTCAGAAAAGACTTCAGATAATGTATTTAGTGTCCTTATTAAAATGTTAAAGGAATCCCCAAGTGAAGGAGTGACTCCATCATGTCTCTGTAGATGTATCTAAAACCATGAATAATTTCAGCGTCCTGCTTTCCTGCAATAAATACCCCAATACCATACATTCCCTTCAATTTACCCGACTGTCTGGGAACTCAAACAAAAGTGTCAACAAAAAATATAAAATTACCTGATAAATCCCCTACGAGATTCTGTGGTGATTCCCCACTAGTTCATATACATTCCCATTGGGGCCACCATGCTAGAACCATAGATATTTCACAGGTAAATCATTTTGTTTTATTTTTGTCCACCATTTTTTTCTATTCTTTGAACACTTCTTGAACAATATTAGGGTGCAGTCACACCACATTTTTGCAATACAGTTCCCGTATCAGGTTTTTGAGGAAAAACAGATTCCTCAAAACGTAACTAAACTGTATCAAAACGTGTGTACAAATTTTAACCCCTATACGGTTAAAAACCATATACGGTTTGAAAAATGACATCCGGTTGCATCCGTTTTTTAAGAAAAAAACGTATACGTTTTTAACTTTTCACTCCATTTTGAATAAAGTTTTACTTGTTTGATTGAAATTCCAAGAAAAAAAACTGTGCAAAGTCAAAAACCGTATGGTGAAAACCGGATGGAACCGTACGCACATACAGTTCTGTACGTTCCCATTGACTCCGATGTTAAAAAAAAAATATATGGTTTAATACAGTTTTTCAACCGGACCTAAAACCGTGGTAGACTACGTACCTGACAAAACCGTACAGGATGCAAAACGGACACAACCTGATGCATCTTTTGGCATACGGTTTTCAATGGAGAGTCAATGCATACGTTTTCCAATACGTTTCCATACGGTTTTCACATAGAAAACGTATACGGGAACTGTATTGCAAAAACGTGGTGTTAATGCAGCCTTACACTGATTTATAGTTTAATTATATTTTTTAATTATTTTATTACTACATGTAAGTATGTTTATTTGGGGTTATCCCAAGGATCTTGGGGAAAGGGCAATCTCTGTAGGGGGTATGTATGTATTTCAGTGCATCGATGGGTTTCCACATGGTGCTTTGATTTCCTCTTATGCCACAAAAATTTACAGGAAAAACAAATATGTGAGATTGTACTTAAAGAAAAGTAAAAAAATAAATAAATATAAACTCAGCTGAAATGTATCCTAGTTACCGTATACATAGAAATGTATGGATCTCCAGCACTACTCCTTTAACCTATGCAGCTTGGGTCAGTATTCCACTATTACCTCTATATATATATTAGCAGAAGTAAAGGTAACCAAGGCACCAGTATTTTCTTTACCAGGCAAAAAAACAACAAAGCAACGTTTCAGCTTAGAAAATCTCTTTCTCTAGTCAGTATACAAACATTATCAACAGTATACTGTTTAAAATTTAAAAATAAAATAAATAAAACACCAAAAAGGAATAATTGGAATTGAATTAAACTTTATGGCTGGAAGTTATCATTAGTGAAGATTTTAGAAAAATGTGTAACCTGCTGCACAAGTGTATGGTATTCCCAGATAATGGCACAATTGATTATGTTGCGCACGTCACTTCATACATTTGTGTAAATGAAGGAAGCCCTTGGATGGTTAAAAATAGAGTGAAAAGCTCCTACATATTCCTATGCCAGCTGGTAATTGGAGTACATTTGCGCAAAAGTAATTTTTGTGCAAGTGATGAATGCTGCACATCAACCAGTACATCTGGTAACCATGTCCTCTGAATGCGCATAACAAACAAAAATGACAAAGCCTACACGGACAGCATATCAATAGTGCAAAATAGATGATAATTTCAGCGCAAGTCAATACGCAAAATAAAAACTGTCAATGCCAGTAGATACAGATGTGAAAAAAATTGTTGGTACTTTTCCTTTAAAGGGGTACTCCGGTGGAAAGCATTTTTTAAAATCAACTGGTGCCAGAAAGTAAAACAGATTTGTAAATTACTTCTATTTAAACATCTTAATCCTTCCAGTACTTATCAGCTGCTGTATGCTCTACAGGAAGTTATTTTCTTTTTCAATTTCTTTTCTTTTCTGTCTGACAACTGTGCTCTCTGCTGACAACTTTGCGCGCAATTTGCGCAAAATTTGCGTGGAATTGCGCATGGAATTGCACGCGGAATTGCGCGCTGACATGGGGGAGAAAGAAGTGAATGTTTTTTCAGTCATTTCCGCGCAAATTGCACGTGAATTCTGCGCAAATTGCCCACAAATTGCCCAAAAAAAGGATGTCGGGCGTAATTTTTTTTTACCATTGACTTCAATCAATTTCTGCTAGCAGATTCCGCTTGAAGAATGAACATGTTCTTTCTTCAAGCGGAACGGAATTCAGCGTCGGAATTCTACTAGCAGAATTTCCTCAGTGTGAACAGGCCATCAGAAATAACATTAAAGTCAATTGGCAGAGGAGATGTGCATTAATTTGGAGCGGAGAATTCAAGAAGAATTACTCGAGTAAATTCCTCTTGAATTACTCCGTGTGAACGCACCCTAAGAGTTGTCCCTCAGTTCTAACCTTGGCTTTATATGACTATGTCTTGCTATACTATGTAACTATACTATCATTTGTTGATTTAGTTTTATGAAATCTTTCCAAACTTTGAGTTTTAAATTGTTTAATCTTTCATGTGTTATCCTTTATAATTTTTTTGAAAAGTAAGTTGTTTGTGTAGCCATATTTTAAGAGCCATAACTTATTCCCTTAAATACTCATTTGTATTCTGTTGATACTATATAGCCATATTTGTTCTATGTGTAGTTTTCATTGGTGCCATTTTGGAGAACATGGGACTTATTGATTAACTTTAATTTTATTCTTTTGGGGGTGGGATTGGAAAAAAAGAAATTCTGCCATTTTTTTTGTTATATAATTCACATTCTGTTAACTTCATTGTGGGTTGTTATGATTGCATGAATGTATTCTTTTTTTTTTATAATTCCTTTTATTCCATGTTTTAAACGCTTTTATTGTAAAAATGGTTTAAATAATTTTTTAAAGTGCTCCTTTTGCAACATAAATTTTATTTCACTTTGTTAAACTATTGCATATTTAGACCAGTGGTTCTTAACCTTGTTGGAGGTACTGAACCCCATCAGTTCAAATGCACATTCACCGAACACTTCTTAATTGAAAAAATAAAATATGATTTATTCAAATTCAAAACATAGGAGGTACATATTTAAGTATATATTTATACATAGGTGCACAAAATGAACAAAACCATTAAAGAACAAAACCATTAAGACACATTAGGCGCAGGCAGTGTTCCCCCACACATTAGGCACAGGCAGTGTTCCCCCACACATTAGGCACAGGCAGTGTTCCCCCACACATTAGGCACAGGCAGTGTTCCCCCACACATTAGGCGCAGGCAGTGTTCCCCCACATTAGATGCAGGCAGTGTTCCCCCACACATTAGGCGCAGGCAGTGTTCCCCCACATTAGATGCAGGCAGTGTTCCCCCACACATTAGACGCAGGCAGTGTTCCCCCACACATTAGGCGCAGGCAGTGTTCCCCCACACATTAGGCGCAGGCAGTGTTCCCCCACACATTAGGCACAGGCAGTGTTCCCCCACACATTAGGCGCAGGCAGTATTCCCCCACATTAGGCAGGCAGTGTTCCCCCACACATTAGGCGCAGGCAATGTTGCCCCACATTAGGCAGGCAGTGTTCCCCCACATTAGGCAGGCAGTGTTCCCCCACATTAGGCAGGCAATGTTCCCCCACATTATGTAGGCAGTGTTCCCCCACAGACATACAGCCTCCAGCCATATACAGTGTATAGCTGGAGGCTGTATGCCTGTGTACTGCCCACTTCAGTTCTCCGACCACCGCTCCGGCTATAGCAATAGGTCCTGGGACCAGTGGTCGGAGCACCAAAGATGACGTGCCACTGGTCACTTACCAAGCTGCCCAGTGTGCGTCTTCCTCCTGCTCGATCCTCCGGTCCTCGGTACCTTCATTTCTATGGGTGCAGGCACGGGATGTCAGTGACGTCCCGGCGTGCGCTATCTCCCGGCGGCCCCTGCGTTTTTAAACTTAACGCAGGGCCGCAGGGAGTTAATAATGATGGGGGGAATGGCCCTGTCACTACAGGACGGGCAAACACCAGCTCTGCTAGGGGCCCAGGGCCAGCTCGGGGCCCCAAGCAATTGCTTGGTTTGCCTGTCCTGTTGCGACAGGCCTGGAGTCGGGTGTGTGTCTTGACCTCCACCGAACCCACAAGACTGACTCACCGAACCCCTGGGGTTCGATCAAATCCAGGTTAAGAACCACTGATTTAGACCAACTAAGGGACTTTACAATGTGATACATTGACCCCTGATATGCTTTAGTCTACTTTGACATGGACCTATAGCATTAAAGGGGCCAAATTACCACAATGGCCAAAAATTATTTATTCATCGCGGCCAGGCTCCCACAAATAGCTCCTGTGCCCATGCAATCTTAACGATGTGAAATTCCCAGTGGGCAAAAATGTTTCAACCCCTAACGGCACAGCCCATTTTGGCCTAAAGGGCACAGCTAATTTTCCTGTTTGCATTTTAGTTTTTTCCTCCTAGCCTTTTAAAGGAAATCTGTCAGTAGTATCACCTGCACTAAACCTGTCACACATGCTTGTAGTGCGGGTGATGCTCATGTGATACTCACATTGTGTAGATTCGCCCAGCCGTTCCACCACAAATTGCATTTTTCTATATATGAGGGCCATGGGCAGAGCTCCCATCCGAGCTTCAGGCACCCTGATGTTCATCTTCGCCGGACGGCTGCTGCGCCCAGCTCATAAATAGTCTTAAATCCCTTTCCCTGCTCCTTCGGCCATGTTATAGTACTGCGCATGCGCCGCTTACTGTGCAACGACGTCTACAGCTGTGAAGCTGAGGGGAACGCTGCTTCCGGGAGGACACAGTAAGCGGTGCATGCGCAGTACTATAACTTGGCTGAAGGAGCAGGGAAGGGGTTTATGAATATTGATGAGCCGGGCGCAGCGGCCGCCCAGCGAAGATGACGTCAGGGTGCCCGAAGCTCGGATCGGAGCTCTGCCCATGCCCCAAGGCCCTCATATACAGAAAAATGCAATTTGTGGCAGAACGGCTGGGTGAATCTGGACAATGTGCGTACCATTTTAATCAGCATCACCCGCACTACAAGCCTGTGTAACAGGTTTAGTGCGTATGATGCTACTGACAGATTTACTTTAAGAAACTCTTTTATTTTACAATCCACAGAACCATGTGAAGGTTTGTTTTTTTGTGCAACCAATTGTACTTTGTAACACCTTTCAATTTACTAAAAATGTATGGCAAAATGAAAAAAATATTATTTGTGATCAGATCAGGTGGTGAGTGCAGGTTGAGAAACCTCTTAAATGTAGTATTTAAGAGGTAAATGACAGATATAACTGCGATCAGTGATGTTGGTCACCATCTATGAAAAAAGTGCAACTCCTGTGCTTGCTTCAAAGACTCACTGTATAATGTGAGGTACATGTATGTCACTATGCACTAAGGACCAGTAACATAAATGAATGCCACATGTCCTCTAGGTGATCTGTTGCATGTCATCTGTCATTCCCTGTCACTAGTTGTAAGATGACATCTGCTCTCCGTTGCTTACTGCTTCCTTTGACGTGGCCGAGGTAGGCCACCACTGCAGGCAGGGACTGTCTGGATGGGAATTTTTTCTGCAGTGTCAGCACATCAGAGAATGTAACATTTTCAGGAAGGTTTCTCTTGCTGTAATGTGACTTTTGGAGGGTTAATTATGTACCATAACATTTTATTTGCTTATCTCTTTTATAAGCTGACATGTTAAATCTGTGCCATTTTCCCATGCCTGGAAGATTTCTTGTACCATATTTCCCACATAAATTAAGTCCTAAGAACATATTTTAAGGCATGACATGACTGAGATACAGCATGTCAAAATGCTATAAATTTCTTACAATCTGTGGCGCCAATAGTAACAGATGAATATTGCATATGCAGCTGGGTGTTGCTCTACTGCCAACTATTATTTCCATTCCAACAAAGGAAATGTATTTGTATTATTTCTGGGCTTCTTCTTTGTGCATGGTCCAATAAATTGCATGTCTTGATCTGATGCAGCTGGACCATATAACAGGTGCACTAGAGTCTGGATTTGTTCCTTTTCTGCAGAAGACAATGACATAGCTGAAATGGACTTCAGATTAATGAGATGAGTTACACAGAGCTTGTATGTGTTCCAACTCAAAAATGCTTTTCAAAACAAGCCTAATGTACTCTCTAAAGGAGTAGTGCAGTGAAACATAACTTATCCCCTATCTAAAGGATAGGGGACAAGTTATAGATCACGGGGGGGGGGGGGGGGGTCTCACCACTGGGACCCCCGCAATCTACTGATCGGGGCCCCAGCAGTCTGCTGGAAGCGGCCATTCCGACCCCCGCAGGAAGCTGTGGCTGAAACGCCCCGTCCATGTATCTCTATGGTATCTCCGTGTGGGGGTTGGCACACCCCCTTCCAGCAGACTGCTGGGGGCCCCATTCAGGAGATCGTGGGGGTCCCAGCGGTTGCCCCCCCCACGATCTATAACCTATCCTCTATCCTTTAATGCCTTTAATGCCACTTAAAATTCACATATGGCCAAATAAACAACAAATATTTTATCAACACTTTTTTTTTCTAATAGTATAACCAACAGTTTTTCATAGTCATGTCCCATTATGCAAATAGTTTGTAACATAAAGATGTAGATAGCACATATTGAATTATAGTTAACATTTTTACAAAAGAGTATGTAGCATGTGTTATATTTCAGTCACATTTTGCTTTTGCATATGCAAAATGTGACTAACGCTGGGTTCACACATAATAGCCCACATTTATTAAACTGCAAGCAAAATTCTTTGGCTTTGCCCATTGCAACCAATCACAGCTCAGCTTTCACTTTACCAGAAAGATAGTTAAGATTTGAAAGATGAGATGTGATTGGTTGTTTTGGGAAAATATTGGAAAAAATTGCATTAATTTACATATATATATATAAGCCTGCAGGGGCCCAAAATTCCCGTTATAAATTAGTCAAAAATCTACTCGAAAAATGTTATTCTCGATGCTTATAAAACATAACTTTTAATGTAGTATTCTAAAATACACCACACCTTGTGATAAAGAAAAAGTGCTCTAACTCCAAAACAACACAAAAAGCAGTTACCACATATTATGTGGATTTATGGTCAAAAATGCATAACTATTGCCAGATGTCACCCAACGCATTCTGCCACTTTGTGGCTTCCTCAGGGGAGATGTATACAATGTGCAATAGATAATAATACTGCTATATGATAAACTATCAATAGTTCCTTTTTAAGGAATCCACTAGTTCCTTCATACAACCTGGTCCCTTTAGATTTACTGTTACATAGTGCATTGGTTCGTCCTCCTTGGGTCCTAATCCTCTGCCAACATTGTTTCCTAAGGTCTCCTCTAACTTGAGCATATTTCTACCATATTGTTGACACATTATATATATAATATATAGTTGTATATATATGGAGTGTGGGGTATGTATATATCTATAATGGGAACGTAGGGGGCCTAGCGTAACTTACCTCGAGGGACTCAGTACCTGTCTCACCAAGTAAAGGGTATCTCATGCTACACCCCCGTTTTTTGTTTTTTCCCCCCTCTCCTTATAAATTTTCTCATCACATGCATTATAACCAATACTTAATTAATTGCCCTATTCATATTTCGATAATCAGTTAATATTTATCCTCTGTTGTGCATATCAACACTTAGCCAGGCTCATGTATATCTCAATTCATAATCATCTTAAACAAGCGAATTGCCCTATAATATACACTGCTTCCGTTACTACGGACGCAGCTGTCAGACCCAGCACCGCCCTCTGTAGTCGTCAGAGAGGGCGGTGCGCTATTACGCGGCGCCGGCCGGAAACAGGATATGACGACAGACGCCGGCATGGTCTCAGTGAGCGCTAAGCAGCCGTCAGAGACAGACGGCTCCCCGCCAATGCGGGTATAACGCATCCATCTGAGAGCCATTAACCGGTCGTGCGGCTACAGGAGTGTGAGTACGATTGCTGGTGCGACGCGCACTGTTTGCATTGCAGGTACCAGCATCTCCCATATTGATTGGGACTCTGTATTTTTATTATAGGTATCCGGGCAAACATTTGGAAATTGTGAATATGTGTCTTTCCTCTAGGTATTTATACAAATACTATAAACAGCCAGTAACTATGGAATTGTGGATGGCCCATTGAAACCTCTCTCTATGTTTATGTTTTATTTACAGGTTGCCCTGAAGGATGATTTTACGTCCTGTAATGAGAGCCACACTATGGCAATAGGGATAAACACTATGTATCGGGTGTTTCCCTATTAGTTAAGCTAAAGCAATTAAGGGATATACACTGTGTATTGGGTGTTTCCCTATGAATTAAACTACACCGTTCATTTTATACTCTATTGATAGTTTATCATATAGCAGTATTATTATCTATTGCACATTGTATACATCTCCCCTGAGGAAGCCATGAAGTGGCAGAAACGCGTTGGATGACATCTGGTAATAGTTATGCATTTTTGACCATAAATCCACATAATATGTGGTAACTGCTTTTTGTGTTGTTTTGGAGTTAGAGCACTTTTTCTTTATCACAAGGTGTGGTGTATTTTAGAATACTACATTAAAAGTTATGTTTTATAAGGTATTTCCCCTTTGATTTTTGACTTGTTTTGGGAAAACCCAGACAGTTTGGATTCCAGGCACGTTGATAAATGATACAGAGAAAAACTAAAATTGAAAGATTTACACCTTTTTTTTTATTTTTCAAATCACTCTTTGTTTTGGCTAAAAAATACTGAGTAAAATACTGACCAAAATATTATGTTTGATCTCTGACTCAAAGGAGCTGAATAATGCATTTGTATAAAGTATACCTGCCATTAGGTAACACACTGCATGAGCGTACTTAATGCCCCATGTCGTCCTCGAAATGGAAGTTTCTTAACCAGTGTGCCACCAGCTTTTGCAAAACTATAACTACCAGCATGTCTGCACAGCCTTTGGTTGTCCGAACATGTTGCATCTTGATATACACCATATGGCGGAAAAAAAACGAGCGTTACCCCTATGCTTTTAGTGGAGAATACTTGTATAATATGGCATCCATAGCAT
Organism: Hyla sarda; assembly: GCF_029499605.1. Classification (NCBI taxonomy): domain Eukaryota; kingdom Metazoa; phylum Chordata; class Amphibia; order Anura; family Hylidae; genus Hyla; species Hyla sarda. The sequence goes on from NC_079189.1 coordinate 355,030,584, forward strand.
GCCACAATAATTTTTCTATATTGTTTTACTGTATAAACAAGGAGGTTCCCAAAGTTTCCATATAGATTCATGGCAGTCTATAGGCACTATGGCCCTCATTTACTATTGCAAACCCGACATGTTTTGTCGGGTTGTGCGCCAGATTCTGTTGCATTGCTCCAGAAATTGTGTCTGCGCCAGATTTTGCGCCAGAATTGAAAAAACCCTGACTAACTCTCCATTTTGTTAAGTAAACCCGAAAAAGGGTCGTGACCTCAGGGGGCGTGGTCTCAGAAAAGGGGCGTGTTCCCAACATTTTCACAAAAACCTAACATATTTACCAAGGTTACCACAGAAAATGTGGTGGATTTGAGCTGAGGAAAACCCTACAGATCAGAACATGTATAAAAAAAGCAAAGTGTAGGGAAAGTGGAAAATGTAGGGAAACCTTAGTAAATACCGTGGAAAATAAATTGTAGGGAATTAAAACCCACAAAAAAACCTACACTCCACTCTTAGTAAATGAGGGCCTATGTCGTACATGTCCATACTAGATAGATCCATGAAATGGCCCAGTCAATTGTTATATAGGACAGGGATACATAGAAACTTTATTCATATGAGAGACATACTCAATTCAAATATACAGTGGATGCATTTATTTCAGTGGGAACTTACCGCAACTTCACCAGAGAAAAAGTTGTGGGACAAGTGAAAGTATTCGGACCTACATAGGTTGTGTGAATGCTATATTCAATGACTACATTAGGTACCTTTGCAGAAAGACCTCTACAATCCCTAAGGATTCATGAAACTTTACAAAAGTCAACAATAATTTTTTTTTAAATCAACTGGTGGCAGAAAGTTAAACAGATTTGTAACTTATGTCTATTTAAAAATCTTAACCCTTCCAGTACTTACGGTGGCTGTATTCTCCACAGGAAGTTCTTTTCGTTCTGAATTTCTTTTTGGTCTGACCACAGTGCTCTCTGCTGAAACCTCTGTCTGTGTCAGGAACTCTCAGGAGCAAGAGAGGTTTGCTATGAGGATTTGCTCCTACTCTGGACAGTTCCTGACATGGACAGAGGTGTCAGCAGAGAGCACTGTGGTCAGACAGAAAATAAATGTAAAAAGAAATGAACTTCCAGTGGAGCATACAGCAGCTGATAAGTACTTGAGCGATTAAGATTTTTAAATAGAAGTAATTTACAAATCTGTTTAACTTTCTGGCACCAGTTGATTTAAAATAATAATAATAATAATAATGTTTTCCACCAGAGTACACCATTAAGTTTTCATAAGATTTTCAGGTGGAAAATGAATCCATTGTAAGACACAGGCCCAGATTTACTAAAACTGTCACATTTTTAGACAGTGTAAACATAGACTAGACAGTCCAAAATTTACCAGATTTATCAAACTGCATCAAGTTGCTTGATAAATCTGCCACATTCTTAGACTATGTTCACATGGCGAAATGTCTGCATGGAATTCTGCAGGAATATTCCGCACAGACATTCCGCTGCAACAGAATCTTATTGATTTCAAATGGATTCTGCTGCACTGTGTACACAATGGAACTTTCCGATTCTGGCGTCTGCAGAAAGAATACACTTTGAGACTTTATGAGACGGCACATTTCCAAGTGGTCCTAGCACCCACCAGATCACTTAAAAGTACAGAATGTACGCTCATGTTTTTCAGGCGGACATTTTGCTAATTTTCGGCAGTGTGAACCTTTCCTTCGACTGCCTAGTGTAAGTTAACACCAACTATCATTTGGCTGAATTTGTGCCAGAATTCTGGTGCATTTATGGCACACAATGGGGGAGATTTATCAAAATCTGTGCAAAGGAAAAGTTGCACAGTTGCCCATAGCAACCAATCAGATTGCTTCTTTTATTTTGCAGAGGCCTTGTTAAAAATGAAAGAAGCAATCTGATTGGTTGCTATAGGCAAATGGGCAACTTTTCCTCTAGACAGGTTTTGATAAATCTCCCCCAATGTCACAACTTAAGCCATGCCATTTTGCCAAAGTCACACCGTCATTCAACAAAGGCCACATCTTTTTTGTCAGTCACTGTGTAAAAGTGTCTTAAAAGTGTCTACAACTCATACTAAATGTGGCACAAGTCATAAAAGACAGTTTTTGGCATAAATTACACCATAATTCTGAAGCAATTGAAGCAGTTAATATACCCTATAGAGAAACGTATTGGAAAATTCCAGAAAAAAATGCAAAAATGCTTTGCATAGCATCTAGAAAAAGAAACAAAGAAAAATGGTTAAGTATGCTACACCATAGATGCTGTTAGTTTGGGCCTTTAAACCTGTGGTAAGGCCATGATTTTCAGCTATAATATGGACATGGCCTATTATATCTGTGTTACACTAGCTATACTGACATATAGGTGCAGTAGTATAATAATAATATAGTTATCTATTGTTCGTTGAGGAGTAATGTTAAACTTAAAGGGGTACTCCACCGCTAGACATGTTATCCTCTATCCAAAGGGGGGTCCCCAGTGGCGGGACACCCGCGATCTCCGCCGTGGCACCCCAGTCATCCGATGCACGGAGCAAACTCCTCACCATGCCAGATGACTGGCGATCACAGCCGCCTCACCCCCTCCATTCATGTCTATGGGAGGAGGCGTGACTGCTGTGTACTAGCCGTCATGCCCCCTTCCATAGACATCAAACAAGACAAAGTGAATGAACAAGAGACAAACACAAACTTAGGTCAGGCAAGCAAAGGGTCAAATCCAGGAGAAGCCAAGAGGTTCTGAATAGGCCGGCCGAAGAATGGTCAGGAAACAGGCAGGAGGTCAGAGAAACTATTGCAGACAATACAGTCTGGTGAGAGAATGAACTGCATTCACCAGCAAAATAAATGCTCCCAACCAGGTTAAAATATTAGCTCATCAGGGCAAGTGCATCTGCTCCAGACCTTATAGGCCTTAAAAAATAAAAATAAATATTTATATATATATATATATATATATATATATATATATATACATATATATATATATATATATATATATATATATATATATATATATATATACACCGTATTTTCCAGCATATAAGACAACTTTTAAACCTTGTAAAATGTTCTCAAAAGTCGGGGGTCGTCTTATACGCAGGGTGCTGCAGTCGACCAGGATAATCCATACCCCTGGTGTCCCGGACGAGATTAATTTCTCCCCTCACATTCTGGATTTCCTTGTGGCCCCGCATTAATTTTAAAAACGCAGGGGCCGCCGGGAGGTAGCGCACGCAGGGATGTCACTGACTTCCTGTGCATGCACCCATAGAAATGGCAGCGCAGAGTGGAGAAGCGAGGACACGAGCACATGGTAAGTTACCAGCGGCACGTCATCTTCGGCCACAGTAGTAGATCGTGACACCGGACTGGAGGAGCGACGGTGGGAGCACTGAGGTGAGGCAGTACTCTACTGTGTATGGCTGAAGGCTGTATGTCTGTGGGGGGCCACTGCCTACCTAATGTGGGGGAACTACAACCTAATGTGGGGGGAACTATACTACCAACCTAATGTGGGGGAACTACAATCTAATGTGGGGGGGAAACTATACTGCCAACCTAATATGGGGGAACTACAACCTAATGTGGGGGAACTAATGTATACTGCCAACCTAATGTGGGGGAACAATACTGCCAATCTAATGGGAGGGAACTATGCTGACAACCTAATGTGGGGGAACTATACTGACAACCTAAAGTGGGGGAGCTATGCTGACAACCTAATGTAGGGGGAACTATGCTGACAACCTAATGTCCGGGAACTATGCTGACAACCTAATGTGGGGAAACAATGGTAAGGTACCGTACATCGCAGTAGAGGGGTAGTCTTATACGGCAAGTATATCTCAAACTCTATATTTTTAACTGTAAAGTTGGGGGTCGTTTTATACGCCGGAAAATACGGTATATGAACTTTTCCGTTTCAACCACTAGGCTTCAGCCAGCCGACTCCGCTACATCTGCTTCAACGGACGTCTCTGGTACCAGACACGCTGTAGGGTGCTCAGAGGTGACTGCCGGTGGTTTTGCGCTGTGTGCGCTTCTTCCGGCCTCGTTTCAATCATCGCGCTGTGCACATAATAAATAGAGGAAAGCACCGATCATGTGATTAGTTACTCTATGGATAAGGAAGAGGGACAAAAAGAAAAAAAAGAAAAAAAAAAGGCAAAGCAAAAAAGCTAGTGGAGACTATCACCTATATAATACATGTTAGTAGGATTCTATTGGAAAAAATAGACAGATAAATACTGGGGAATACTGAATTAGGTAACAATACTTAGAGAAGTGATGATATTTCTGTCCTATCATTTAGACCAGGGGTCCTCAAACTTTTTAAACGGGGGGCCAGTTCACGGTCCCTCAGACCGTTGGAGGGCCGGACTATAGATATCAAAACATGAACAAATTCCTATGCACACTTATATATATTATTAGTGACTACCACTTTAAGTACGCAGCACAGTTCCCCCCACATTAGGTTGGCAGTATAGATCCCCCACATTAGGTTGTAGTTCCCACACATTAGGGTTGGCAGTACAGTTCCCCCACATTAGGGTTGGCAGTACAGTTCCCCCACATTAGGTGCAGTACAATTCCCCACATTAGGTGCAGTACAATTCCCCCACATTAGGTGCAGTATAGTTCCCCCACATTAGGTGCAGTATAGTCCCCCCACATTAGGTGCAGTACAATTTCCCCACATTAGGTGCAGTACAGTTCCCCCACATTAGGTGCAGTACAGTTCCCCCACATTAGGTGCAGTACAGTTCCCCCACATTAGGTGCAGCACAGTTCCCCCACATTAGGTGCAGTACAGTTCCCCCACATTAGGTGCAGTATAGTTCCCCCACATTAGGTGCAGTATAATGTTCCCCCACATTAGGTGCAGTATAATGTTCCCCCACATTAGGTGCAGTATAATGTTCCCCCACATTAGGTGCAGTATAATGTTCCCCCACATTAGGTGCAGTATAGCTCCCCACAGTAGGTGCAGCATGTTCCCCCAAATTAAGTGCAGTATAGATCCCCCAAATGAGGTGCAGTATAGCTCCCCACATTAGGTGCAGCATGTTCCCCCAAATTAGGTGCAGTATAGCTCCCCACATTAGGTGCAGTATAGCTCCCGACATTAGGTGCAGCCTTTTCCCCCACATTAGGTGCAGTATAGATCCCCCAAATTAGGTGCAGTATAGCTCCCCACATTAGGTGCACTATAATGTTCCCCCACATTAGGTGCAGAATAATGTTCCCCCACATTAGCTGCAGTATAATGTTCCCCCATATTAGGTGCAGTATAATGTTCCCCCACATTAGGTGCAGTATAATGCTCCCCCACATTAGATGCAGTATAATGTTCCCCCACATTAGGTGCAGTATAGCTCCCCACATTAGGTGCAGTTTAATGTTCCCCCACGTTAGGGGCAGTATAGATCCCCCAAATTAGGTGCAGTATAGCTCCCCACATTAGGTGCAGCATGTACCCCCACATTAGGTGCAGTATAGATCCCCCAAATTAGGTGCAGTATAGCCCCCCCACATTAGGTGCAGCTTGTTCCCCCACATTACGTGCAGTATAGTTCCCCAACATTAGGTGCAGTATAGTTTCCCAAATTAGGTGCAGTATAGTTCCCCCACATTAGGTGCAGTATAGTTCCCCCACATTAGGTGCAGTATAGCTCCCCAAATTAGATGCAGTATAGCTCCCCACATTAGGTGCAGTATAGCTCCCCACATTAGGTGCAGTATAGTTCCCCAAATTAGATGCAGTATAGCTCCCCACATTAGGTGCAGTATAGCTCCCCACATTAGGTGCAGTATAGTTCCCCACATTAGGTGCAGCATGTTCCCCCACATTAGGTGCAGTATAGCTCCCCAAATTAGATGCAGTATAGCTCCCCACATTAGGTGCAGTATAGCTCCCCACATTAGGTGCAGTATAGTTCCCCCACATTAGGTGCAGTATAGATCCCCCAAATTTGGTGCAGTATAGATCCCCCAAATGAGGTGCAGTATAGCTCCCCACATTAGGTGCAGTATAATGTTCCCCCGCATTAGGTGCAGTATAATGTTTCCCCACATTAGGTGCAGTATAATGTTCCCCCACATTAGGTGCAGTATAATGTTCTCCCACATTAGGTGCAGTATAATGTTCCCCCACATTAGGTGCAGTATAATGTTCCCCCACATTAGGGGCAGTATAGATCCCCCAAATTAGGTGCAGTATAGCTCCCCACATTAGGTGCAGCATGTACCCCCACATTATGTGCAGTATAGTTCCCCCACATTAGGTGCAGTACAGTTCCCCCACATTAGGTGCAGTACAGTTCCCCACATTAGGCGCAGTATAGTTCCCCAAATTAGGTGCAGTATAGTTCCCCAAATTAGGTGCAGTATAGCTCCCCACATTAGGGGCAGCATGTTCCCCCACATTAGGTGCAGTATAGATCTCCCACATTAGGTGCAGTATAGTTCCCCAAATTAGGTGCAGTATAGCAGTATAGTTCCCCCACATTAGGTGCAGTATAGTTCCCCCACATTAGGTGCAGTACAGTTCCCCCACATTAGGTGCAGTATAGCTCCCCAAATTAGGTGCAGAATAGCTACCCAAATTTAAGCCACCAAATTTGAGACCACTAATATCTCCTCTGTGCACTTCCCTGACATGCTCAATTAGCCATGGTACTCCAGATCCAGTTCGAAAAGTATGTAAATGTTCACAAATTCTGATACGGAGTTGCTGTATAGTCTTTCCTATATAGAACCTTTGGCAAAAACACATAGGGGGGTATTTATCAAAGGATTTATGTGTTTTTTTTCACGTAACTTTGGCGCAATACTTTGGCGCAGTGTCTTTTTCCGCCAAAGTTTGGCGCATCTTCTCCACTATCATTTTTACAACTTTCTCAAAATCACTCGGTCCTGTGTGTGTTTTAACTTTAGTCAGTAATTAATCATTTGCGCCAATCGATCTTTGGTGCAATTTTGGTGCAAATCCCGTTTTTTGCACATGGAAAACACACTTAGCAATGTCAGAAAATGTAAAGGCATAAAAATACATAATTTTTTTTTTTTTGTGAAAGCAGTGACGCCTCCGGGGCTGCGCAAAACTATCCTGCGACATAGTTGTCTCTGAGGAACCTTCACCCTCCGTTGAGCCAGCATTGGACATGGCCAGCCGTTGGCTGTCCGGGCATGCTGGGAATTGTAGTTTTGCAACATCTGGAGGTCCGCAGGTTTAAGACCACTGCACTAAAGTAACAAAAAAAAAATACTCAAGTTGAAAATAAAATCCATTTCACATGGCGGCTATAAACCCCACAAAAGAAAATAACTCATGTCGCTTGCTGATATACTGCAGGAGGGACTCCGAAATGGCTGCTCTACAGGGTAAAATACGCGTCCTCTATGGTGGTAAGTTCTGTGTAAAAGGTGCTGTGAACAGCTGATTTCAACATTTGAGCCAAAATTACTAACAACTTGCACCAAATGATAAATTTGGTGCATGTCCACGAAAGCCAAAGTGGGAAAAAAAAGGGTAAAAAGAAACTGTCAACAGGCAAAATTGATAAATACCCCCCATAATGAAGTATACAACATACATAGTGCGACACATGATCAGTTCTCTCACTGTAAAATAGTAACCTCCTAATCTTCCTGTACTGATGCAGCTATTATGATTACACTGCGGGCAGCTTGCACATTTTTTGTTACCGATTTGAGAAGTTTGAGTCAACCAATTACTGTGGGGTTTGTCCTGCATCTCAAGATTCTTCTTTAACTTTTCTTTTTTGAGGTTCAAGAATTCTCCTATAGTATGATTTCTCTTGTAAGTAACAATAGGGCCTCTGGATGTGACCTCTGAGACTTAGTTCTTGTTCCAGCAAGTGCCAGTTCTGGCCGATCACCGATTTGATTCTTGCATTCATCACACTGTTTATAAATGCGAACACAAATCTTTTTTCTCTGTTCCTCCTCCTTTTCTCCACTAGCAGGTTCTCCCTATCTCTCCCTTCTCTTTGTGTAAGGCTTCATTTACTACCTGATGAAGATAACCTCTTCTTCTCAACCTTGAGGCCATCGCTTTAGCTTGTGAATCATAAGTGGATTCTTCACTATTATTTCTTTTCAGCCGCAGAAATTGGCTAAACAGTATGCCATTTTTTACTTGTGTTGTGTGAGAACTCCCGTAATGCAATATTGAGTTTTATTCAGTATTCCTTAGTATTTGTTATATATTTTTTCCAATAGAATCCTACTAACATTATTAGTATTATATAGGCGATGGTCTCCAGCAGCTTTTTTGCTTTGCCTTTCTTTACTTTATGTCCCTCTTCTTGATCCACAGAGTAACTAATCACATGATCGGTGCTTTCCTCTATTTATTATGTGCACAGCGCGATGATTGAAATGAGGCTGGAGGAAGCACACAGAGCGCAAAACCCCCGGCAGTCACCTCTGAGTGCCCTGCAGCGTGTCTGGTATCAGAGATGTCCGTTGAAGCAGATGTAGCAGAGTCGGCAGGCTGAAGTCTAGCGGTGAGAGCAGGTAACCCTTTTTTTTCCCTATAAGTTGACTATATTGTGACTTGGAGTTTTCTGGTCCCCAGCACCGCCGGACCTGCCTACCAAGGACCTCAGTCTCCCGCAGTGATAGAAGAGCCGCTGCCCAGTAGACTTATCTGCGGTATAACAATAGTGCCACTAAATCTCATTTAGTGTTAAGATAAATAAATATATATTTCCCTAATTATATGGTAAAATGGTAAAATTAACAGAAGGCTAAAACAATGCTCATCAAAAGTAATTGACAGAAGTTAAAGTGTTGCCATTTAAAACAGAAATGATAACGTCGTGTGATGTAACATCAGGATTCAGCGTGTCTGGCTATGCAGTGAGCCATGATTCCGATGTCTTCAGTTTGATGCTAATAACTTTTAATGATCCTGCAATTTTTTCTTTTTTGTTATTATTATTTACCATAATGTATTCCCCGCTTTCAAAAAGCTAAAAGGTATATGCAAATGTTGATTTGAAAGTCTGGACTGCTCAAGCCAATGGGTGATGAAGCAGAAATGTTTTAAGCACTCTTTTTTTTTTTTTAGCATGAAAAATTCTGGAATATTAGAACAGGTTTATTATTGGGTAAAATTACATTATAAAATCATTGTTTTACCTTATATTCTTGTAAAATAATAAAAGCACTCACTTATTTATGTTACAGATACATTTGTTATTGGAGTTTTACTGTAAGAAGCAGGTAGTTATATATTACATAGTTACATAGTTACATAGTTAGTACGGTCGAAAAAAGACATATGTCCATCAAGTTCAACCAGGAAATTAAGGGGTAGGGGTGTGGCGCGATATTGGGGAAGGGATTGGATTTTATATTTCTTCATAAGCATTAATGTTATTTTGTTCCATGAATGTATCTAATCCTGTTTTAAAGCTGTTAATTGTTCCTGCTGTGACCAGTTCCTGAGGTAGACTGTTCCATAAGTTCACAGTTCTCATGGTAAAGAAGGCGTGTCGCCCCTTGAGACTAAACCTTTTCTTCTCCAGACGGAGGGAGTGCCCCCTCGTCCTTTGGGGGGGTTTAACCTGGAACAGTTTTTCTCCATATTTTTTGTATGGGCCATTAATATACTTATATACGTTTATCATATCCCCCCTTAAACGTCTCTTCTCAAGACTAAACAATTGTAACTCCTTTAATCGCTCCTCATAGCTAAGATGTTCCATGCCCCATATTAGTTTAGTCGCGCGTCTCTGCACCCTTTCAAGCTCCACAGTGTCCCTTTTATGGACAGGTGCCCAAAACTGAACAGCATATTCCAGGTGAGGCTGTACCAATGCTTTATAAAGGGGGAGTATTATGTCCCTGTCCCTTCAGTCCATGCCTCTTTTGATACATGACAATATCCTGCCGGCTTTGGAAGTAGCAGCCTGACATTGCATGCTATTCTGTAGTCTGTGATCTACAAGTACACCCAGATCCTTCTCTACCAGTGACTCTGACAGTTTAATCCCCCCTAAGACATACGATGCATGCAGGTTATTAGTACCCAGATGCATAACTTTACATTTATCCACATTGAACCTCATTTGCCAAGTGGATGCCCAGACACTTAGTCTATCCAAGTCATCTTGCAACTTATGCACATCCTCTATAGACTGTACTGTGCTACAAAGCTTGGTGTCAACTGCAAAGATAGAAACAGAGCTGTTAATACCATCCTCTATATCATTGATAAATAAATTAAACAACAGCGGGCCCAGTACTGAACCTTGGGGTACACCACTAATAACCGGGGACCAATCAGAGTACGAATCATTGACCACCACTCTCTGGGTACGATCCATGAGCCAGTGTTCAATCCAGTTACAAACTAAAATTTCCAAACCCAAAGACCTTAACTTACATGTCAGACGTCTATGAGGGACAGTATCAAAGTATCAAATATTGTTATTATTCACTTGTGTAACATGCATACTATTTTCTCTTTAGTTAGGTTGATAAGTATTATATGAGATAATATATGAGATCATGTATCTCTTATTTTAAATTATAAGAATATAGGGGAGAATTTACTAAGACCGGCATTTCACTTGCCAGACTTAATGGGGTACTCCGCCCCTATGCATCTTATCCCATATCCAAAAACTGTTAATATGGAAGAAAAAAGAGAGACCAACGCAAAGGCACCTAGTGTATTATCGCTTATATATATATATATATATATATATATATATATATATATATGTATATATGGTGTTTCAGAGCAGAGGGCATGAGGAAGCCCTTAGAAAATGGCCGCTCACCTTGGAGCAAGTTTAAACTTGCGTATCAACCCTCATAAGGGGTTACAATGTATGCCGGAACAGCTGCGGTGCCTGAAGTCGCAGGAAGTGGAGAACCCGTCCTGAGTAGAACAATGCATAGAGGCAGAAAAAGACCTGGAAAGGAGCTGCTGTTGCCAGAGGATGTGGAATAAACCAAAACCAGAGATGTAGTAGTACAAAACAATGGTGGTTTATTGAGATAAAACAAAAAACAAGGATTACGCATTTCGGGGAAGCCACAACCTTCTTCAGATCAGTATACATAACATAGGTCCACACAGGTTATATATAGGTATGAAAATGGCGCCAAAAATAAAGTGGGAGGGGCATTACAAACACAGTGCATAATAAAAATACTAGTAGCCATTAAAAGTACATGTTTAAAAGAATAATATGTATAAACATAGGATGGTATATAGATAATCTTCATATCTGTTTTTTAATTGTAAACATCTGGAGTCCAGTTGTCAGTATGAACAGCGGTGCGCAGCGATCGCTTTATAACTAAATTGTGCGCCGCTGTGTAGCATGTGGTTGCTACGGATGCGTCACCAAGTCATGAAGACCACGTGACCTGTGATGGCCAATCAGCGGGGGACCTGCTCCGTGCATAGAGAAACAGCTCGTAAGTAAGTGGGACACCGGAGGGTCTACGGCTTGTTAGGCAGCATTGGAGATATACAGTGGGCAAAGGGGCATTTTCTGCAGCGCTGGAGACACACGGTGGCCTGTAAATTAACATATTCTGCAGCGCTGGAGATCCACAGTGGGCGATCATATCCAATAAACAATTAAATAACCGGCAGTCATATCCAGTAAAATATAATATGCATAGTGGGCAAGTTAGCATATTCTGCAGCGCTGGGGACACACAGTGGGCTATAAATGAGCATATTCTGCAGCGCTGGGGACACACAGTGGGCTATAAATGAGCATATTCTGCAGCGCTGGAGACCAACAGTGGGCACTCTAACATATTTGACTGCGCTGGAGATCTACAGTGGGCAATCATATCCAGTGAACAATTATATAACAGTCAGCTATATCCAGAAAACAATTATATAATGGGCAGTCATATCCAGTAAACAATTATATAATGAGCAGTATATAAGGAATATTGAAAATACATGTAATACTGAATGAAACATATATATCATATGTAGGGTACCCATCATAATTATCTTTATATATAGCCATAAGACCTATATAAATCAATATGGTGATTGTAAAGAGTGTGTAAATAAAAAAGCATAGTAAAAAATCTGCATGATAGTATGAGTAATAGTAATAAAAAATATAATAATAAATACTAATAAGAAAGGCTGGAAATGGATAAGTAGAGGGAACCAGGATGTCATGTGTAGTATAGCATAACCTAACGAAGATCTCATTACTTAAAATGACACTACTTGATTATTTATAGGCCAGAGGAATGATGAAAGGTAACGTGCTGATGACATATCATTTTAAAAGTTACATTCAATCATTTCGTTCAAGCCACCAGGGGACAATGTGCGAAGAGTATGAATCCAAAAATTCTCTCTCTTTCTCAGGTTATTGAACCTTTGGTTTAGGTCTTTTGTGATCTGCTCTATCGGGGTGGCCCGAATATTGCTGAAGTCTCCATTGTGATGTTCCTAGATGTGACTAGAAACACTGTGTAGAAGTTGTGTTGTTACGATGTTTGTTCATATGTTCCCTAAAACAGTGCATGGTCCTTCCCACGTATTGCAGATTACATGAACACTGTAAGAGGTACACAATATACTGGGATCTGCAGTTTTAGATGGTTTTAATAGGGAACATTTCACCCGTTACTGTGGAGGAGAAAGTCTTACATTGATGCATAATTTGTGAACAGCATTTACATTGGGGAAATCCGCATCGGAAACTCCCGATTGGTCAAGGTCGTACAAAGCTTGGGCTTCAGTTTGCTTGGGGCCGACAAATTCCATAGGGTGTGATTCCTGCAGAAGGTGAGGGGAGGTTTAGGGAGTAAATAGTCGGGTGCTGGTGTGGCCTATAGGGTTTTGGGAAGTAAGCAGTCTGGTTGTGGGAGACCGAAGGCTTTACTGTAGGAGGACTGCACCAGAGGGCGGGGATAGCCTTTAGCTTTAAAACAGGCTTTAAGTATATTACTTTGGGAGATAAAATCCCCCACCTTGATGCAATTCCTCCTAAACCTTTTAAACTGGCCGAATGGTACATTACAGAGCCATTTCTTAAAGTGTCCACTGTCGAAGCTTAAATAACTATTACTGTAAACCGTTCTGAAGAATCTTTTAGTATGGAGAAAAATGTTATCATGTGACATGCCAATATCAAGAAATTCTGTATTATTAGAGTAAACTGACTGGGTGAAGCGTGGGGTCCAGTTGTTTAAATTGAGGTCTAAGAGGAATTCATCCAGAGTGGACCTTCCACCTTTCCTGATGATAAAAATATCATCTACCGTGTTTCCCCGAAAATAGTACCTACCCCCAAAAATAGGCCCTAGCTGGATTATCGGGGTGGGCTGCAATATAAGCCCTACCCCGAAAATAAGACCTAGACCAGTGGTCTCCAACCTGTGGACCTCCAGATGTTGCAAATGTTGCAAACCGGGGGGGGGGGGGGGGGGGGGGGGCAGGGAAGTTGGGGGGGCAGAGCATTTCTTTTCCAATACTCCCCAATTGATCTATTCTTTCTATATGTAATTATAGGTTTTTCGAGTACAGCTTCTGCTATATCTGCATCTTCCTGCAGAATATGCCAATTATTGCAGATAAACACCCTAAATGACCCAAAGGGGACTATTGAGGCCAAAAGGCAAAACTAAATTCCTAACCCCAAGGCCGTAGCCCGGGGTACAAAAACTATTGCAGATAGCTCTCTTTATAATATTGTTAACTGGAGTATTAGTAAATGAAATAACAAACTGTTTATTATTTCTTTTTTTTCTTAGTTCTCAACAGCGTTTCGCTAGACACCTTATTGATTTTGTTTCTAACAGTGAAAATTAAGTTTCTCGGATACCCCCTTTGCTCTAGTCTCATTTGTAATTCATCAGCTTGTTTCATAAAAGTATCTTGACTACTGTTAATGCATTTTAGTCAAACTAGTTGACTATAGGTGTTGTGGATATTGAAATTATGTGTTTTTACATCCATTAAATCCCATGTAGTATAAATTTCCCTGCCCCCACGGTCTAAAGTTTAGTTTCACCTACTACCACAATAGGCAGGGCTAAAGAACCTGTTTTTCCAGGTTATGTGAGGAGAGCAGGCGGACACTAGGCCAAAGGGGTGGGGCATTAGGGGATTTCACTGGAAACCAAATGGCCCTCTCTCTCTTTGCCTTTGGATCGTGCTTCGAGAGGCGAGCATCTTATGCTCTTTAGCCTGGGATGGATAAGTATATTGATTGTATCATTTCTGCACTAAATATTCATGTATCACTTGGGTAGATTCATGCTAGTTTGCTAAACATAGAGTATGTACTATTGTATTAATGCTTGTATGTATGTCTTATTTGGCTAATTAATGTCTTATTAAATGTTATTAACTTTGCTGGTTACCAAGTGATTGTTAATTTGGTGGGATACACTGCTGGTACAAGACATTTCTGCCAAAATACCCTGTACAATTATTTCATAGTTGTACAAAACTTAATCAGTGTTTCTGGGTGTTTTACAAACATATTTAGGACCTATAAATTTAGCCTGAACTTCCTGCTTCCCTTTTTATATATTTGGTGGCCATTTTGGGGGACTCTAACAAAGAAAGCACATGGTCGGGAGAGGGGAATGTTTGTTTTACTCTAATTCTAAAATCACAATTGGTGTAGTATGCAGGATTTTCCACAATAAGTGGAGCCGCACACAGGATTATCACCCTAGAACAGCAACAATAGGGTATGCTTTTTTTTTTACCTGGGGGGGGGGGGGACGGACGATTGAAAATGTAAAATAGCAATTTTAGCAATGGTCTTCCTGAACCCTGATATTTTGACTTCGTCATTAACAATATCAATTTGTACATCCACAAATTCTAAGTGTTGGTCACCAAAAACATGAGTGAAGTACATATTAACCCCATTCACTTGATTCAAATATTCTACGAAAGCAGATAATTCCTCTTTTGTCCCATCCCAGATGACAAACAGGTCATCTACATACCTGAGGAAAAGTTTGATCTTATCAATGAAGGGATTTTGAGTAGTGAACACCCATTTGTCTTCCAGTATGGCAAGGAAAATATTTGCGTAAGCACATTAAGTTGGAGACCCCATGGCCGTGCCATGGGTCTGTCCATACCATTCCCCGCCATACTGGAAGACATTATTACTCAAAACAAACACGCGAGCCTCTGTGACAAAATCTATGAAATCAGGGGATTTTCCTGTTCTCTGTAATATAGTGGCTGTCGCCTGTACATCCGCATCCAAAGGGATGCAGGTGTACAGGCTCTCCACATCCACCTAACACAGCTTGAATCCATGTTGCCAATGAAAATTATTGTGGAGGCCTGTCTGCACAGGGGGAGGCAGTAGGGTGGAAGGCCCAGAGTTGCTCATTGTGATGGGTGGGAGTCTATTGGCCTCTTTAAGAGAAAAAAACCTTTCGTGAGTTTCCTCACAAAACTATTTAGATCAACATGATTGGATTTGGAGGTGGGACAGAAAGAGAGGCCTCTTTCGAGGTCCTTTTGTTCAACCTCTTCAAGTATGTAGCTGGAGAGGTTGAAGATTTTGACCATATTTAAATCTCTGGTTTTGTCTTGTGATGGTCTTTTAGTTTCTTCCCTTTCTTTTGCAATCCATCCTCCCCTGAATCCCCTTCTTCGTGCTTTTTTCTTTTTGTACCCAGGGGGGGTGCCACATGAATCTGCTCCAGGGGTGGGACCTGTTTTTGATTGTAAAGTATGGGAGGACTTTTCACTTTTGTAGGAAGGCCTAAAAAAATTGTGGTATTATTGGTAGATGAGGAATCGGAGAATGGGGAGTTGTGCAGCATACCATCATCAGCACGTGGAGGTGTACTCACTGGGGTGAAAAATGAATGTACAGATAGACGCTTGTAAGGAAAAGAGGGAATGTTCATGACACCTAAGATCCACAAAAGCCTCACTAACTCTCCCGGTCGACCAATCATATCCCGTATCAACTCTGTTTCATCTAATCTCGCACATTATATAGATCTGCTACTACAAAATCATGTAATCAGCTTGAAGTCATACCTAAAAGGCACCATGGATTTCATCTCATTTACCCTGGAGGTCAAGTGGGCACCCAAATATCTTTTGGTCACCATGGACATTACATCACTTTATACCGTCATTGAACACAAGTTAGGCATTAGTGCTGTATCCCATTTGATATCCAATGACCCCTCCATGCCATCTGCCCAAGTTGATTTTATACTTGAAGGTCTGCATTTCATACTAACACACAATTATTTTGAATTCCTTGGCCAGATTTACATGCAGCATACTGGGTCCAAGGTGGCCCTAAGCTTTGCTAATTTGTTTGTGGGTTTATTTGAGGAAAAATATGTATATCCACATCATGTGTTTTTCTAACTGTATATTTTATCGAAGTTACATAGACTATATATTTATTATCTGGAAGGGTGGAAAGTCTGCTCTGGATGAATTCCTCTCAGACCACAATTCAAACAACTGGTCCCTACGCTTCACCCAGTCAGTTTACTCTAATAATGCTGAATTTCTTGATATTGTCGTGTCACATGATAACATTTCTCTTCATACTAAAACATTCTTCAAACCGGTTGACAGTAATAGTTATTTAAGCTTCGACAGTGGACACTTTAAGAAATGGCTCTGCAATGTACCATTTGGCCGGTTTAAAAGGATTAGGAGGAATTGCACCAAGGAGGGGGATTTCATCTCCCAAAGCAATATACTTAAAGCCCGTTTTAAAGCTGAAGGCTTTCTCCACCCTCTGGTGCAGTCCTCCTACAGTAAAGCCCTCGGTCTCTCACAACCAGACTGCTTACTTCCCAAAACCCTACAGGCCACACTGGCACCTGACCGTTCATTGAACTTTATCACAACCTACAGCAGAGAACACAGAGACATTTGGAACATCTTAATCAAGCATTGGTCCATCCTACTAAAGAATCCCCATCTTAGCAGTATTTTACTGACTAAACCTTCCCTCACCTTCTGCACCTTATATCATTCCTCTGGTCTATAAATAATCAAGTGATGTCATTTTAAGTAATCAGATCTTTGTTAGTTTATTGTCATGTTTAGCGCTCCGGCCACACACACTGGCCGTGAGCGCATGGCTCCATCTCCTGCTGCTGCAGGCAGGGCTGGGACTCGCATCGCAGGACGTGCCCGCATGCGAATCCCAGCCCATCACTCACCACCTGCTCCTCCTGCACTCCCCTCGGCTTCTGTGCTCCGGCACGCGTGCCCCGTCCCTGAGCACCGGAGCTCTGAAATTTAAAGGGCTAGTACGCCCATTAATTAAGTAACACCTGTGCTCAATTCCTCCAGCTCCCACACTCCCCTGCTGGATCTTTGTTGTTCTAGAGCCTGAGAGAAAGTGAGAAAGTGTTCCAGTGTATTGCCTTGCCGTGTATCATACCCCTTGCTCCATGACCTGACCTTTCTCCTTTGTCGCCTGCCTACTGACCACTTGCTATGTTCTTGACTACCCTACTGTGCTGCCTGCCCTTCTGTTATCCTGACCACGAGTTGCCGTATCCTACCTGTGCCTCGCATTCCTCAGCCGCCTGTGTGGTCGAGTCGTGCCAGGGATAGCGACCTGGGTGCCACTGGCCGCAGCAAGTCCATCCCACTTTGTGGCAGGCTCTGGTGAAAATCAGCGGCACCTTAGACCCCGCTCCCTGGTACGGTCCTTGTCATCTGCCACACAGGTCCAGTGGATCCACATCTACCGGTGTTCCTGTATGCTGAAACATGAGTATTACAGTTATGCTATACTACGCATGACATCCTGGTTCCCTCTACTTATGCATTCCCAGCCTTTCTTATTAGTATTTATTATTATATTTTTTATTACTATTACTTATACTATCAGGCAGATTTTTTATTATACTTTTTTATTTGCCCACTCTTTACCATCATCATATTGATTTATTTAGGCCTTATGGCTATATATAAAGATAATTATGATGGGTACCCTGTATATGATATATATGTTTCATTCAGTATTACATGCATTTTCTATATTCCTTATATACTGCTCATTATATAATTGTTTACTGGACATAACTGCCCGTTATATAATTGTTTTCTGGATATAGCTGCCTGTTATATAATTGTTCACTGGATATGTTTTAGAATCACCACAGCCGATTGGAACTCGAGAGGAAGTTAATCCGCTGGACCACAGTAGTCTGGAACAGGAGAGGTAGTAGATCTGCTGATCCTGTGTGGCGGATGATGCGGGCCATGCCAGGGAGCGGAGTCTAAGGTGCCACTGGTTTTCACCAGAGCCTGCCAAAAAGTGGGATGGTCTTGCTGGGGCAGGCGACGCCCAGGTAGCTATCCCTGGCATGACTCGATAGTAAGGTACACGGTCAGGTCAAGGAATGCTAGGTCTGGTAAACGGAAAGGAAACACAGTATAACGCTTTCACTAAGGCACTGGGGCAAACAAAGATCGGGCAGGGGTATGTGGGAGGTGCAGAAACTTATAAGTGTGACTCAGGTGCAAACCTTAATTACGGGCGCACTGGGGCATGCGATAGGAGGCGGGGGCACGCGCACCGGAGCTGAGAGGAAGCGACAGAGGACTGAGGTGAGTGACTGGCTGGGATTTGTATGCGGGTGTATGGCCAGAATGAGTGGCCGGAGTGCAAGTTGCCACAGTTCCCCTCCCCCTATGGTCTCCCCCTCCTTTTGGGTCTGAGAAAACATTTGAGGAGAAAACGATTCAGGATGTTTTCCTCGGGCTCCCAGGATCTCTCCTCAGAACCAAATTCCTTCCAGTCGACCAAGAATAATTTTTTGCCAAGCACAGTCTTTATGGACAAGAACTCCTTAACCTGAAACACGTCTGAGGAACCAGAAACGGGAGTAGAAGTAGTGTTCTTTTGAGAAAAACGGTTAATTACCAGACATGGAAAGAGTTTGGAATAACAAGTGAAGAAGGCAAACAAAGTTTATATGAGTTCTTTGCAGGACCTCGCACGGACCCAGGAAACGAGGACCCAACTTGTAACTGGGAATTTTTAAACAAACATGCTTGGAGGATAAGCATACTTTATCACCGGGAGAGAAAGATGGAGGAGATCTTATTTTTTTATCGGCCTGGGTTTTCATGCAAGAGGAGGCTTAAGACAAAAAATGCAGAGTCTGTTGCCAGATAGAAGATAAGTCACAGACCAGAAGATCAGCAGCTGGCAAACCAATGGAGACAGAAACTGTAAGAAGAGGACGGAGGTGATGTCCATAAACAACAAAGAACGGGGAAGTCCTCATGGATTCAGAATCCTTATGGTTGTAGGAGAATTCTGCACAAGGAAGAAGATCAACCCAATCATCCTGACGAGCTGAGACAAAATGACGTAAGTCTCCAGAATTTGGTTAACCCTCTCCACTTGGCCATTGGACTGAGGGTGATAGGCAGAGGAGAAGTCCAGGCTTATGTCAAGTCACAAACAGAGAGCATGCCAGAACAAACTGAACTCCGCGGTATGAGACGATATGTTCTGGTAGACCATGCAGACGGAAAATATGTTACAAGAAATGCTTCGTCAGCTGAGGAGCAGATGGTAGACCAGGTAAATGGATAAAATGAGCCATTTTGGAAAACCGATCAAATACGACCCAGATGACTGTGTTACTATGAGATGGTGGAAGATCGGTAATAAAATCCATAGCGATGTGAGATCATGGAGTTTCCGGAATGGGCAAAGGCTGTAAGAGTCCAGCAGGCTTCTGTTGAGGAGTCTTGTCATGTGCACAGGTGAGACAAGAATGGACAAATTCGGAGACATCGCGTTCCAGATGTGGCCACCAATAGTGTCGTGAAATTAAAAGTAAAGTCTTACATACTCCTGCATGACCTGCCAATAAAGAAGAATGACCCCATTTCAGGACTTTGCATCTCAGTCTGGCTGGTACAAAGGATTTCCCAGAAGGTAATTGCAGAAGATCAGCAGGGGCAGCAGAAATCAGACAGTCAGGAGGAATAATATGCCTGGGCGTGGAGTCCAAACCCACAACGTCAGAGGCTCTGGAAAGGGCATCAGCTCTGATATTCTTGTTAGCTGGACGGAAGTGAATGAAAAAATTTTATCTTGAAAAGAACAATGACCACCTTCCCTGGCGGGGATTCAGTAGCTGAGCAGACTGTAGGTAAAGGAGGTTCTTGTGGTTTGAGTAGATACTGACTGGATGAGAAGACCCTTCCAACAAATGTCGCCACTCCTCTAAGGCTAGTTTAATAGCAAGAAGTTCTCGATCTCCGATGGAGTAGTTCCTCTCAGCTTGCAAGAAGGTTTTTGAAAAGATACCACAGGTTACAGTCTTACCCTTGGAATTTTTCTGGGTAAGAATGGCACCAGCTCCCATGGACGAAGTGTCAACCTTCAAAGCTAAAGATTTGTCCGGATCGGGTCTTTAAAGCACGGGAGCAGAAGCAAATGCAGACTTTAGGCGAGAGAAATCCTCTTCGGCCTCAGGAGGCCATGACTTAGGGTAAGAGCCCTTTCTGGTGAGACCTACAATTGGAGCGACCAAGGAAGAGAAATGTGGGATGAACTGATGGTAATAGTTGGCAAACCCCAAAATCCGTTGTATAGCCCGTAGGCCAGTGGAGCGAGGCCAATCCAGAAGCGTGGACAGTTTTTCAGGATCTATCTACAAGCCTTGATGAGAGACAATGTAACCAAGAGACTGAAGACTAGATTTCTCCAATAGGCATTTCTCCAGTTTGGCATAGAGATGATTCCTCCGGAGGCACCGAAGAACCAGACAAACATGTGAATGATGCTCCTCTAAGTTGGAAGAGAAGATCAAGATGTCATCAAGATACAAGACAACACAGGTGTAGAGAAGATCTCGGAAGATATCATTGACAAATTCCTTAAAAACAGCTGGAGCATTTCAAAGGCCGAAAGGCATTACAAGATACTCAAAATGACCATCTCAGGTATTAAAGGCTGTCTTCCATTTCTCTCCCTATCAGATTCAAACCAGATTATAAGCTCCCCATAAATCCAATTTAAAGAAGACTTTGGCTCCCCGGAGACGATCAAAAAGTTCTGAGATCAGAGGAAGTGGATAACGATTTTTGACCATGATTTTGATGAGACACCTATAATCAATACATGGACGGAGAGAACCATCCTTCTTGCCCACGAAGAAGAACCCTGCTCTGGCAGGAGAGGAGGACTTTGGGATAAATCCTTTTCAGAGGTTCTCCTGGATACATTTTTCCATGGCTTGAGTCTCAGGAACTGACAAAGGATAGATTTTTCCGCGTGGAGGCATATTCCCAGGCTGTAAATCAATGGGTCAATCGTAAGGACGATGTGGAGGTAAAGTCTCGGCCTGCTTTTCACAGAAAACATCTGAATAATCTTGATAAGGGGAAGGCAGACCAGGCATAGGAGGAAAGGAAGAAATGACTCTTGGCTGGACTGGCACAAGACAAAGATTTTGACAGCTCTGTCCCCAGCGAGTGATCGCTCCAAATTTCCAGTCAAGTTGCAGAGAATGACGTTGGAGCTAAGGAAGGCCAAGAAGTAACTGAGAAGTACAGTGAGGAAGCACATAGAATTCAATTTTTTCCTTATGCAAGACTCCCACTTGCATGAGAGACTCTGTGCAGAATAGCACTTTACAGTCCAGATTTTGTCCATTGACAAAAGAGATGAACAAAGGCTTGGCAAGACGAGTTACAGGAAGTCGATATTCATGTACCAGAGAGGCATTATTGAAGTTGCCAGTGGTAGTGATGAGCGGAATAGGCCATATTCGAATTTGCGATATTTCGAGAATATATGGACGAATATTCATCATATATTCGCAAAATTCGCATATTCGTTATATACGCTTTTTTTTCTATGCGCATATGCGAAAATGTATGTGCATATGCGAATTTTCACCAATATTGATGGTATAGGGAACTAATGGGCTAGTGCATTAACTCTGTGATTTTTTGCCCATTGAAACCAAAAGGCCCATTGTGGTCTAGGGGGATCTCACGGTATGTAAAACTGTAAGATAAGCAGGAGGGGCTCGGCAGTACAGTGGATGGGAGACCGTGCGGTGGTTCGAGTGGTTGGGAGTGTTACAGTGCTGTGGTTAAACTTTACTTTCTTGGAAAAGCTGCTGAGTTGCCCATAGCAACCAATCAGATGGCTTCTTTCATTTTTCACAAGGCCTCTGCAAAATGAAAGAAGCGATCTGATTGGTGGCTATGGGCAACTGGAAAACTTTTCCTTTGGAAAAGTTTCTGGTTGCCTATAGCAACCAATCAGATTGCTTCTTTCATTTTTGAAAAGGCCTCTGAAAAATGAAGGAAGCAATCTGATTGGTTGCTATGGGCAAATCAGAAACTTATCCTCTGGACAGGTTTTGATAAATCTCCCTCTATGTAGAGTGTAGAGGAAGAGTGGTGCAGTTGCCCATAGCAACCAATCAGATTGCTTCTTTCATTTTTAAGACCTTTGAAAAATGAAAGAAGCAATCTGATTGGTTGCTATGGGCAACTGGGCAACCTTTACTCTGCACAGGTATTGATAAATATTCCATTGTGTTCCTTAACCTCCCATTCATTCATTCATACCCAGCCTTACACATTACATTCAGTTTCAATTAACCCCAATACCCATATTTGGTACCCCATTAACCTAGTTCCCATGGTTCAAACACTCAGTTAATTGCCAATTGACCTAATTCCCATGGTTCAATGGCTTTCTTAATTACCAATTGACCTACATTTTTCAATCACGAGTAAAAAAGTTAAACCACAACACTGTAACACCCTGGGACTCGAACCACCGCACAGTCTCCCATCCACTGTACTGCTGAGACCCTCCTGCTTATCTTACAGTTTTACATACCATGAGATCCTCATAGACCACAAGGGGCCTATTGGTTTCAACAGGCAAGCAATCACAGAGTTAATGCACTCGTGCAGTGGTCTCCAACCTGCGGACCTCCAGAGGTTGCAAAACTACAACTCCCAGCATGCACAGACAGCCAACGGCATGCTGGGAGTTGTAGT
Organism: Hyla sarda; assembly: GCF_029499605.1. Classification (NCBI taxonomy): domain Eukaryota; kingdom Metazoa; phylum Chordata; class Amphibia; order Anura; family Hylidae; genus Hyla; species Hyla sarda. The sequence goes on from NC_079189.1 coordinate 355,053,665, forward strand.
TTTGCAACATCTGGAGGTCCGAAGGTTGGAGACCACTGCACTAGCCCATTAGTTCCCTATACCATTAAAGAAGGGAGGGCTTAATATTTGCGAATATGCACATATGCGAAGACCAGAGAGGGATGATCAGTGATCACTGTGATGTGTACTGTGAACAAAAAATAAATAAACAAAAAAAATTAATATTCGTAATTGCGAATATATAGTGCTATATTCGCGAATTCACAAATATGCGATATTCGAGATTAAAATTCCAATTGCGAATATTCGCGAGCAACACTAACCAGTGGAACTGGAGTCCAAGAATGCAGAAGCGATGAAAGAAGTCTTGGCAGAAGCTTGGATTTGAACAGGTATATTCAAGCGGGGAGAGGCAATATTCACACCTAGGGTCGCCTCTCCTACGTGTCCTAGGTGCGAGCGTTTCCTAGACGCTGAGAACAGTCTTTGAGAAAGTGCTCCGTACTGGCACAATATAGGCACAAATTCTCATTGCGTCTTCGGGATCTTTCCAGCAGCGTTAAGCAAGTACGATCCACTTGCATAGCCTCTTCTGCAAGAGGCAAAGAAGACAGTAGAGGTGGATGTTGAAACTAGGGTGCCAAGCGAGTAAAACTCCATGTTTGGGCAGGTTCTCTTTGCGTACATCTCAGCAAAATGCACATCAATACCTGTGGCTAAATGAATAAGTTCACACAGGTTAGTCGGAGGATCACGTGCCGCAAGAGTGTCCTTTATTCTGCTGGACAGTCCTTTTTTAAATGTAGCACACAAGTCTAAAGTGCCGCTGGTTTTCACCAGAGCCTGCTGCAAAGCAGGATGGTCTTGCTGGGGCAGGCGGCACCCAGGTCGTTACCCCTGGCATAACTCGACCACACAAGCGGCTGAGGTGATACGAGGTACAGAAGGGATGAGACAGGACATAGTCTGGATAGCTGGAGGTCAGGGCAGGCGGCACAGGAGCATAAACAGAAACGTAGCAGAAGGTCAGTAGGTAGGCGGCAAGGTACACGGTCAGGTCACGGAAGGCAAGTGTCTTGTACATGGCAAGGAAACACAGTATAACGCTTTCACTAAGGCACTGGGGCAAATAAAGATTCCGCAGGAGTATGTTTACGGGCGCACTGGCCCTCTAAATCTAAGAGCTCCGGCGTGCGCGCCCTAGGAGGCTGGGCACGTGCGACGGAGCTGTGAGGAAGCAGCAGAGGACTGAGGTGAGTGACGAGCTGGGATTCCCATGTGGGCACGTCCCTCGATGCGAATCCCAGCCCGCCGGCTGGGGAAGAGAGGGGACAAAGTGGTCATGGCCAGAGTGAGTGGCCAGAGTGCAAGTTGTCACAATATGACTGCCCACTGTGGATCTCCAGCGCAGTCAAATATGTTAGAGTGCCCACTGTGTATCTATAGCGCTGCAGAAAATGCTAATTTACAGCCCACTGTGTGTTTCCAGCACTGCAGAATATGCTAATCTGCCCGCTGTATATCTCCAATGCTGCCTAACAAACCATAGATCCTCCGGTGTCCCACTTACTTTCGAGGGTTTCATTGGGATTTTACTGGTAACAGTGAATTATAACAATGAGGACCATCATAACTTAAAACTGTATTTTGTTGATACAAATGGACCAGCCCTATTGAGTTGAGACAGGCTAAGAAAGGAGAAGTTGGGTTGGAACTTTATAAATAATCTACAAAATGTGCCCACAATATCAAAAGCTGTGGAAATTGGACAAGAAAAAAACTGCTAGATGAATCAGCAAATGGTATTGTTACGCCGAGCGCTCCGGGTCCCCGCTCCTCCCCGGAGCGCTCACTTCTCTCTCGCTACCGCAGCGCTCCGGGCAGCTCCACTGACCCGGTGCGCTGCGATACCGTCTCCAGCCGGGATGCGATTCGCGATGCGGGTAGCGCCCGCTCGCGATGCGCATCCCGGCTCCCGTACCTGACTCGCTCTCCGTCTGTCCTGTCCCGGCGCGCGCGGCCCCGCTCCCTAGGGAGCGCGCGCGCCGGGTCTCTGCGATTTAAAGGGCCACTGCGCCGCTGATTGGCGCAGTGGTTCCAATTAGTGTGTTCACCTGTGCACTCCCTATTTATACCTCACTTCCCCTTCACTCCCTCGCCGGATCTTGTTGCCATTGTGCCAGTGAAAGCGTTTCCTTGTGTGTTCCTAGCCTGTGTTCCAGACCTCCTGCCGTTGCCCCCGACTACGATCCTTGCTGCCTGCCCCGACCTTCTGCTACGTCCGACCTTGCTTCTGTCTACTCCCTTGTACCGCGCCTATCTTCAGCAGTCAGAGAGGTTGAGCCGTTGCTAGTGGATACGACCTGGTCACTACCGCCGCAGCAAGACCATCCCGCTTTGCGGCGGGCTCTGGTGAAAACCAGTAGTGACTTAGAACCGATCCACTAGCACGGTCCACGCCAATCCCTCTCTGGCACAGAGGATCCACTACCTGCCAGCCGGCATCGTGACAGTAGATCCGGCCATGGATCCCGCTGAAGTTCCTCTGCCAGTTGTCGCCGACCTCACCACGGTGGTCGCCCAGCAGTCACTACAGATAGCGCAACAAGGCCAACAGCTGTCTCAACTGACCGTGATGCTACAGCAGCTACTACCACAGCTTCAGCAATCATCTCCTCCGCCAGCTCCTGCACCTCCTCCGCAGCGAGTGGCCGCTTCTGGTCTACGACTATCCTTGCCGGATAAATTTGATGGGGACTCTAAATTCTGCCGTGGCTTTCTTTCCCAATGTTCCCTGCACTTGGAGATGATGTCGGACCAGTTCCCTACTGAAAGGTCTAAGGTGGCTTTCGTAGTCAGCCTTCTGTCTGGAAAAGCTCTGTCATGGGCCACACCGCTCTGGGACCGCAATGATCCCGTCACTGCCTCTATACACTCCTTCTTCTCGGAAATTCGAAGTGTCTTTGAGGAACCTGCCCGAGCCTCTTCTGCTGAGACTGCCCTGTTGAACCTGGTCCAGGGTAATTCTTCCGTTGGCGAGTACGCCGTACAATTCCGTACTCTTGCTTCAGAATTATCCTGGAATAATGAGGCCCTCTGCGCGACCTTTAAAAAAGGCCTATCCAGCAACATTAAAGATGTTCTGGCCGCACGAGAAATCCCTGCTAACCTACATGAACTCATCCATCTTGCCACTCGCATTGACATGCGTTTTTCCGAAAGGCGTCAGGAGCTCCGCCAGGATATGGACTTTGTTCGCACAAGGCGTTTTTTCTCCCCGGCTCCTCTCTCCTCTGGTCCCCTGCAATCCGTTCCTGTGCCTCCCGCCGTGGAGGCTATGCAGGTCGACCGGTCTCGCCTGACACCTCAAGAGAGGACACGACGCCGCATGGAGAATCTCTGCCTGTACTGTGCCAGTACCGAACACTTCCTGAAGGATTGTCCTATCCGTCCTCCCCGCCTGGAAAGACGTACGCTGACTCCGCACAAAGGTGTGACAGTCCTTGATGTCTACTCTGCTTCTCCACGTCTTACTGTGCCTGTGCGGATATCTGCTTCTGCCTTCTCCTTCTCTACTATGGCCTTCTTGGATTCCGGATCTGCAGGAAATTTTATTTTGGCCTCTCTCGTCAACAGGTTCAACATCCCAGTGACCAGTCTCGCCAGACCCCTCTACATCAATTGTGTAAACAATGAAAGATTGGACTGTACCATACGTTTCCGCACGGAGCCCCTTCTAATGTGCATCGGACCTCATCACGAGAAGATTGAATTTTTGGTCCTCCCCAATTGCACTTCCGAAATCCTCCTTGGACTACCCTGGCTTCAACTCCATTCCCCAACCCTGGATTGGTCCTCTGGGGAGATCAAGAGTTGGGGGCCCTCTTGTTTCAAGGACTGCCTAAAACCGGTTCCCAGTACCCCTTGCCGTGACTCTGTGGTTCCCCCTGTAACCGGTCTCCCTAAGGCCTATATGGACTTTGCGGATGTTTTTTGCAAAAGACAAGCTGAGACTCTACCTCCTCACAGGCCTTATGATTGTCCTATTGACCTCCTCCCGGGCACTACTCCACCCCGGGGCAGAATCTATCCTCTGTCCGCCCCAGAGACTCTTGCTATGTCGGAGTACATCCAGGAAAATTTAAAAAAAGGCTTTATCCGTAAATCCTCCTCTCCTGCCGGAGCCGGATTTTTCTTTGTGTCCAAAAAAGATGGCTCTCTACGTCCTTGCATTGACTACCGCGGTCTTAATAAAATCACGGTAAAGAACCGCTACCCCCTACCCCTCATCTCTGAACTCTTTGATCGCCTCCAAGGTGCCCACATCTTTACCAAACTGGACTTAAGAGGTGCTTATAATCTCATCCGCATCAGAGAGGGGGATGAATGGAAAACGGCATTTAACACTAGAGATGGACACTTTGAGTATCTGGTCATGCCCTTTGGCCTGTGCAACGCCCCTGCCGTCTTCCAAGACTTTGTTAATGAAATTTTTCGTGATCTCTTATACTCCTGTGTTGTTGTATATCTGGACGATATCCTGATTTTTTCTGCCAATCTAGAAGAACACCGCCAGCATGTCCGTATGGTTCTTCAGAGACTTCGTGACAATCAACTTTATGCCAAGATAGAGAAATGTCTGTTTGAATGCCAATCTCTTCCTTTCCTAGGATACTTGGTCTCTGGCCAGGGACTACAAATGGATCCAGACAAACTCTCTGCCGTCTTAGATTGGCCACGCCCCTCCGGACTCCGTGCTATCCAACGTTTTTTGGGGTTCGCCAATTATTACAGGCAATTTATTCCACATTTTTCTACCGTTGTGGCCCCTATCGTGGCTTTAACCAAAAAAAATGCCAATCCCAAGTCTTGGCCTCCTCAAGCGGAAGACGCCTTTAAACGGCTCAAGTCTGCCTTTTCTTCGGCTCCCGTGCTCTCCAGACCTGACCCATCTAAACCCTTCCTATTGGAGGTTGATGCCTCCTCTGTAGGAGCTGGAGCGGTCCTTCTACAAAAAAATTCTTCCGGGCATGCTGTTACTTGTGGTTTTTTTTCTAGGACCTTCTCTCCGGCGGAGAGGAACTACTCCATCGGGGATCGAGAGCTTCTAGCCATTAAATTAGCACTTGAGGAATGGAGGCATCTGCTGGAGGGATCAAGATTTCCAGTTATTATTTACACCGATCACAAGAACCTCTCCTATCTCCAGTCTGCCCAACGGCTGAATCCTCGCCAGGCCAGGTGGTCTCTGTTCTTTGCCCGATTTAACTTTGAAATTCACTTTCGGCCTGCCGATAAGAACATTAGGGCCGATGCTCTCTCTCGTTCCTCGGATGCCTCGGAAGTTGAACTCTCTCCGCAACACATCATTCCTCCTGACTGCCTGATTTCCACTTCTCCAGCCTCCATCAGGCAAACTCCTCCAGGAAAGACCTTCGTCTCTACACGCCAACGCCTCGGAATCCTCAAATGGGGTCACTCCTCCCATCTCGCAGGTCATGCAGGCATCAAGAAATCTGTGCAACTCATCTCTCGCTTCTATTGGTGGCCGACTCTGGAGACGGATGTCGTGGACTTTGTGCGAGCCTGCACTGTCTGTGCCCGGGATAAGACTCCTCGCCAGAAGCCCGCTGGTTTTCTTTATCCTCTGCCTGTCCCTGAACAGCCTTGGTCTCTGATTGGTATGGATTTTATTACAGACCTACCCCCATCCCGTGGCAACACTGTTGTTTGGGTGGTCGTTGATCGATTCTCCAAGATGGCACATTTCATCCCTCTTCCTGGTCTTCCTTCAGCGCCTCAGTTAGCTAAACAATTTTTTGTACACATTTTTCGTCTTCACGGGTTGCCCACACAGATAGTCTCGGATAGAGGCGTCCAATTCGTGTCAAAATTCTGGAGGGCTCTCTGTAAACAACTCAAGATTAAATTAAACTTTTCTTCTGCATATCATCCTCAATCCAATGGACAAGTAGAAAGAATTAACCAGGTCTTGGGTGATTATTTACGACATTTTGTTTCCTCCCGCCAGGATGATTGGGCAGATCTTCTACCATGGGCCGAATTCTCGTATAACTTTAGAGTCTCTGAATCTTCCTCCAAATCCCCATTTTTCGTGGTGTACGGCCGTCACCCTCTTCCCCCCCTCCCTACTCCCTTGCCCTCTGGTTTGCCCGCTGTAGATGAAGTGACTCGTGATCTTTCCACCATATGGAAAGAGACCCAAGATTCTCTTTTACAGGCTTCATCTCGCATGAAAAAGTTTGCCGATAAGAAAAGAAGAGCTCCCCCCATTTTTGCTCCCGGAGACAAGGTATGGCTCTCCGCTAAATATGTCCGCTTTCGTGTCCCCAGTTACAAACTGGGTCCACGCTATCTTGGTCCTTTTAAAGTCTTGTGCCAAATTAATCCCGTCTCTTACAAACTTCTTCTTCCTCCTTCTCTCCGTATTCCTAATGCCTTTCATGTCTCTCTTCTTAAACCACTCATCATCAACCGTTTCTCTCCCAAATTAGTTTCTCCCACTCCTGTCTCCGGTTCTTCTGACGTCTTCTCAGTGAAAGAGATACTGGCCTCCAAGACGGTCAGAGGAAAAAGGTTCTTTTTGGTGGATTGGGAGGGCTGTGGACCTGAAGAGAGATCCTGGGAACCTGAGGACAACATCCTAGACAAAAGTCTGCTCCTCAGGTTCTCAGGCTCTAAGAAGAGGGGGAGACCCAAGGGGGGGGGGTACTGTTACGCCGAGCGCTCCGGGTCCCCGCTCCTCCCCGGAGCGCTCGCTTCTCTCTCGCTACCGCAGCGCTCCGGGCAGCTCCACTGACCCGGTGCGCTGCGATACCGTCTCCAGCCGGGATGCGATTCGCGATGCGGGTAGCGCCCGCTCGCGATGCGCATCCCGGCTCCCGTACCTGACTCGCTCTCCGTCTGTCCTGTCCCGGCGCGCGCGGCCCCGCTCCCTAGGGCGCGCGTGCGCCGGGTCTCTGCGATTTAAAGGGCCACTGCGCCGCTGATTGGCGCAGTGGTTCCAATTAGTGTGTTCACCTGTGCACTCCCTATTTATACCTCACTTCCCCTTCACTCCCTCGCCGGATCTTGTTGCCATTGTGCCAGTGAAAGCGTTTCCTTGTGTGTTCCTAGCCTGTGTTCCAGACCTCCTGCCGTTGCCCCCGACTACGATCCTTGCTGCCTGCCCCGACCTTCTGCTACGTCCGACCTTGCTTCTGTCTACTCCCTTGTACCGCGCCTATCTTCAGCAGTCAGAGAGGTTGAGCCATTGCTAGTGGATACGACCTGGTCACTACCGCCGCAGCAAGACCATCCCGCTTTGCGGCGGGCTCTGGTGAAAACCAGTAGTGACTTAGAACCGATCCACTAGCACGGTCCACGCCAATCCCTCTCTGGCACAGAGGATCCACTACCTGCCAGCCGGCATCGTGACAGGTATCAAAATCAAAATGGTATTCGGAAGCCAAAACATATTAACCCCTTAAGGACCATTTTCTTTTTTGCACTTTAGTTTTTTTCCTCCTTTGTTTTTTATTAGCCATAACTTTTATTTTTTCCACCTATGCACCAATATTTTTTATTTTTTTTTGTGGGACCAATTGTACTTTGTAGTGACCAAATGGCATCACAATTGAAGAGATTAAAGAGATTTTTTTATTTAATTTAATTTAATTAGAATTTATTTTAATTTTTTTGAATCCTTTTTTGAGGACCCATTCTGGTGAGCATCGCACATGAGCTACCACATGTTCCAGCCCCTGCCTCTCAATGCCCCCCTGCAAGCCATCACCTGTTCCAGCCCCTGCCTCTCAGCACCCCCCGCCCCCCATGACTGTCTTACTCTGTGTGAAACTGTGAATGTTTCATTTAATCAGTTATGGTTCAGTTATCACTCCAACCTGTTTCATTGGATTATTGTGGTAATTCCAGAGGTAATATATGATGATAACCATGGGGCCTTAGTCTTGAAAAGATTACATAGATTTTTTTCTATTTAAATAGAAGATGTTAAATAGATTCGCAAGTTTAATGTGCCAGCAGTATGAGGAGATCACATGGGGGCACAATGACAGAACCTGGTAATTGGAATGAGCAAACTTTAAATCCTTTTTTGAGGACCCATTGGAAGGCAAGTCTGGTGCCAACAGCCGCAGTAATTCCAGCTCCAATAGTGTATAATTGCTGCAGTGTAAACCATGGCAAATCTCCTGGTTGTACTTTAAAATAAAGCTGGCGCTGTTCCGCGAGACCAGCTACCACCTGTCCAAGCCCATGTCTCTCAGCACACGCCCATGCTCTGAGTGTCCACTTGAAAAGGGAGGGACTGCAGTACTAGCAACTTGGACAGGAGCACATTTAGCTTCTGTGCTGTTGGATAAGTGGGCGCATAAATCTAGAAGTGGCTGCAGTGAAAAAGGTCGTACTTGTATCTTAAAATCGAGCTGGTGGTCCTCCGCGAGGCGAACTACCACCGGTTCAAGCCCCTGCCTCTCAGCGAACCCCCCCCCCCCCCGACTGTGCAAGTGTGAATGTTTCTTTAATCAGTTATGGTTCATTGTTATCGCTCTAACCTGTTTCATTGGATTCTTGTGGTAATTTCACAGGTAATATATGACAACAACCATAGGGCCTCACAATCGAAAAAAGATTGAATTGATTTTTTTTTTTATTTAAATTGAAGATTTTGATTAGATTCACAAGTTTAATGTCCCGGGTGCCCGAAGCATTTACTTTGAAATGACACTGTATAACCACAAAACCCATATAACAAGGAGTCACATGGCGGCACAATGACAGAGCCTAGAGGTGGCAGCACCCCAACAAGACCACAGGGCCTCACAATTGAAAAGATTAAGGATATTAGTAAAATTTTTATTGAAGATTTCATATAGATTAAAATTTTAAAAGTTTAATTTAATGTGCCAACAGCATGAGGAGACCATGTGGTGGCACAATGACACAGCTTGGAGGTGGCAGCAGCATGAGAAGACCATAATGTGGCAGAATAACACAGCCTGGAATTGGCGGCAGCAAGAGGAGACCATATAGTGGCAGAATGACCCAGCCTGAAGGTGGCAACAGCCTGACGAGACCATAGGGCCTCACAATTGAAAAGATTAAAGATATTTTGTAAAATTTTAATTGAAGATTTTATATAGATTACAATTTTAAAAGTTTAATTTAATGTACCAAAAGCATGAGGAGACCATGTGGCGGCACAATGACCGAGCCTGAAGGTGGCAGCAGCAGTATTACGGCCATGCCAACAGAGGGTTGAGTCTGAGGAACCCAGCGACTGTTGACTGGGGGTGTCGGATGTCACTTGGGATGAAGTGAATGACAGAGTGAACCAATCAATCACGACTGCTGGGTTGCTGGTCGAGACATGACTGCTAGCTGACACCGGTAGCTCAGACCTCTCGCTGCGACTCCTGCTGCCCCATGCCCCTACTCTGCTGTGACCTCTGCCTTCGCCTGATGAATTTAGGCCTCTGCCACTCCTCTGTGCATGTCCTGGCACCAGCTGAGTGTGTATATGTTAGACTTATGAGAGGAGGAAAATGCACTCCACTATGCTTAAAACTGTATTAGACTACAGAAACAAGTGTGTAGCTTTGTCTGGCCTTTCACAGTAACTAGGCACAAATTAGTTTAACAGGAAAATATATAAAGGACACCACATAGGTGTACGTACAGTTTACACTTATGATAGGTGGACAATACGCTCCACTACAACAAGTGTGTAGCTTTGGCTGGCCTTTCACAGTAACTAGGCCCAAATTAGTTTTCCAGGAAAAAAAACATACACCACGTAGGTGTACATACAGTTTAAACTTATGAGAGGAGGACTATGTGCTCCACTACAAACTGTATAAGGCTACAGAAAAAAGTAGGTAGCCTTGGCTGGCCATTGACAGTAACTAGGCCAAAATGAGTTTTCAGGGAAAAAAAATTACGCCACGTAGGTGTACATACAGTTTACACTTATGAAAGGTGGACAATACGCTTTGCTTAAAACTGCATTAGGCTACAAAAACAAGTGTGTAGCTTTGGCTGGCCTTTCACAGTAACTAGGTCCAAATTAGTTTTACAGGAAAAAAAAAAGTACACCACCTACGTACGCACAGGTTACACTTATGAGAGGTAGACAATACGCTCCGCTTAAAACTGTATTAGGCTACAAAAACAAGGGTGTAGCTTTGGCTGGCCTTTAACTTGGCCCAAATTAGTTTTACAGGAAAAAAAAAAAAACTTACACCACTTATTGTACGCACAGATTACACTTATGAGAGGAAAATAAGCTCCACTATGTAGACACTGTAATCAGGGGACTATGGCTTTTCGTGCTCACCCTAACTGGACCCTGTTAGCTTTACAGTTGTTGTACACCCAACTGCAGCAATACAGAATCGCTGTGTACTAGAGCCCAGTACAGTATAATTAGGACCTAATAGCAGGTGACAATGGCTTTTAGTGCTCAGCCCAACTGGCCCCTATAAGCTTTAGAGTTGTTGTACACCACTGTAGCAGTAGAGTCACTGTGCATTACACCCAAAAGTCTCAGTGCTTCTCTGTCAGTTGTTTTCTGCAGTGATTTGGGCTTGTGGTGAATCGCTGGTGTAAAGCTGTTTATCTGTGCAATGCTCACTCTGCTCTATCTCTCCCTGCAATGTAACGCTCTCTCTGAAATAAAACGCTGGAATGCCTGGCAGCAAGATGGCTACCGATTATTTAGAGCTGGGACATCACACGGGTGGCTGGCTGCTGATAGGCCTACCCACCTTCCCAGAGTTTCTTGCCCCATGTCCTCACATGTGGATCCATTTTAGATGCCCTGGAGCCTGGACTGCACTAAATGGAGTTTAATGAAGTGATTTGTGCAATCGAATTGCGGTAATACTCGGATTCGTTGTGAAGCAAATTTTTCCTGAAATTCGTAACAAATTTGGATTCATCAGATTCGATTCGCTCATCCCTAGTAACTATGTTACTATGTTGAAAACAGAGTAATATTCACTACCAAAAATAGAGGATCATTTGAAAACCTCTCCAGTGGAAACATTTTCAGCAAAACTGATTTAGCTAAAGCTTATTTACAGGCAGAAAGAAGATTCTAAGGTATTCCTCACATTAAATACTCACAAGGGATTATATCACTCTAACAGACTGGTGTTTGGAGTGGCATCTGCCTCAGAGGTCTGGCAAAGAGCCATCGATCAGGTATTACAAGGCTGTCCAGGAACCCAGTGCTTTTTGAATAACATAATGGTAACAGGAGAAACTGATAAACCACATTTACAGAATGTTTTCTTTCCAGATTAGAGGAAAGATCCACCAATAGAAGAATGTGCCAGCTTGATGTAGGGTAAAGTGTTCTGACAGGAAATTACAATGAAGGAAAAAAAATGGCTTCCTGGAAAGATCATGGCACAAACTGGTCCACTAACTTACACAGTGCAGGCCTTTACTGACGTAATCTGGAGACGTCATATCAATCAACTAAGGAAATTGAATTCAGCTGCTGTAGACATGCCAAGTCCTGTGCCTGCCTCATCTTCCATTCCACTTACCATGCCATCTACCTTGCTAGTGACTGTTATATCATGCAATGCATTGTCTCCTGAACCTGCCACCAAGTATCTCAGATGGAAGTTTGAGAGTCATTACCATCAACCTCTGATTAATCCACCACTTCCACTGTCAACACAGAGAGATTATACCCAATTATCACAAAATTAAAGGGGCACTCCACTGGAAAAAAAAGTTAAACAGATTTGTAAATTACTTCTATGAAAAAAAATCTTAATCCTTCCAGTACTTATCATTTGCTGTATGATCCACAGGGGATTCTTTTCTTTTTGAATTTCCTTTCTGTCTGACCACAGTGCTCTCTGCTGACACCTCTATCCATTTTAGGAACTGTCCAGAGTAGGGGCAAATCCCCATAGAAAGCCTATCCTGTTCTGGACAGTTCCTGACATGGACAGAGGTGTCAGCAGAGAGCACTGTGGTCAGACAGAAAGGAAATTTAAAAAGAAAAGAATTTTCTGTGGATCGTGCAGCAGCTTATAAATACTGGAAGGATTAAGATTTTTTAATAGAAGTAATTTACAAATCTAATAGTAAAAAAGAAACAACAGTTGCACCGATACCTTAAGCCTCCTAAGACCATGAGATGGAGACGGCGTCCCGCTAGTCTGGAAATCCACCCTGGCAGCAGAGGTGCTAGGACAATAAAGACCGTAGTCACCAAATAGTAATAAATAAAGAACAAAGGTGCCCTGCACTCACCGCTTCAGTCCAGGTAATCCTGCTCCCATCTCGGGTCACGACTCGAACACGGAGGACATGGATAGTGGAGCGCTCAGAGGCGACTGCCGCGGTTTCACGCATAGGAATGCGCTTCATCCGGCCGGATGAAGCGCATTCCTATGCGTGAAACCGCCGGCAGTCGCCTCTGAGCGCTCCACTATCCATGTCCTCCGTGTTCGAGTCGTGACCCGAGATGGGAGCAGGATTACCTGGACTGAAGCGGTGAGTGCAGGGCACCTTTGTTCTTTATTTACTACTAATTTACAAATCTGTTTAACTTTCTGGCATCAGTTGATTTAAAAAAAAAAAAAAAAAAAGTTTTCCACCAGAGTACCCTTTTAACCACTTAAGGACCTAGGGCGCATGGATATGCCTTGACGTCCTAGTACTTAAGGACCCAGGGCGTATCCATATGATGGTCCAGCCAATAGCAGCCGGCAGGGGAGGGGTTAACTGCATCTTCTTGCAGCTCTGACCGTTAGCTGAGTTCAGTCAGCGGGCAAAGCAGCTCAAAGGTGGCAGGGACCCCCCCCCCCTGTGAGGATTGGAGCCCCCTCAGGACCGACGATCCCCCATAGAGCAGAGACAGAACCCCCCCCCCAGGGAAAGGTAGGAAAAAAATAGTGTAAAACAGTAAAATAAAAGTAAAAAAAAATCCCCCCCCCCGACCTCCTAATAGGTCCCCAAGGGTCTACCGGAGATTTTTCTGCTTCACCCGGGCCCTATTAGGGGTTCAGGGTGCTGCATTTGCCCCCCCCCCCCCATTTTTTTAATTTTTGTTCATATAACGGTGTGTGATTTCTAATCACACACCGTTATATATAATATACAGCAAGCACACACACTACATACATCCCCGCCACCCCCCACACACACCCTTACCCATGAAAACCTGTTGCTGGTCAAGTATAAGGATAAGAGGGATGTCCTCATGCTGACCACTATTCAGGGTAACGGCAGCTCACCTGTCCCTGTGCGAGGTACCACAACAACGGTCCTCAAGCCTGATTGCATTCTGGACTACAATCGGTATATGGGGGGAGTTGATCTTTCTGATCAAATCTTGAAGCCATATAACGCCATGCGGAAAACACGTGTATGGTACAAGAAAGTTGCAGTCTTCTTGGTACAGGTTGCCATGTACAACTCTTTTGTCCTGTACCAGAACGCTGGCCACACAGGGACATACCTTCACTTCCAAGAAGAAGTCCTAAAGGTCCTGATCTTTGCTGACCGGGAAAGAGCATGCCTGACTTCCCAAGGAACTGAAGTTATAGGTGCTAGGATCGTCCCAGGCCAACACTTTCCAGGTGAGGTCCCCCACACTGGAAAGAAGGGATGATCCCAGAAAAAATGCAGAGTGTGTTACAGGAGTGGAATACGGAAGGACACCACCTATCAATGTGACACTGGCCCTGATCATCCAGGCCTCTGCATTAAAAACTGCTTCAGGGAGTATAACACTTCCATGCAGTACTAAATTTTCCCTTTTCATTTTAATTTTCCATAATTTGACCCCAATGTACCAAGTCCAGAGTACATTCCAAGTTTTAACCCCATAAAACCACTAAATTGCCCAAAAAACTCTCATAAAAAAAAAATGATAAGACCTCTGGGGGTATTTTTTTTCTTTGGGTCATGGGTCACTGAGTCACTATCATCGGGGACTTTTTATGTTGCCTCAAATGTGCAGTGCTCTCTCTCCACCTGAGCGGGTGCGCATTTGAGGCAAAAGGTCAGGGACGGCCACACACATCACATTCCCAGAATGATGATTCAGAGCATAGGGTTTGGGGTGGGCATATTTTTTAGTTTTGGCTATGCTCTGGGTCATCATTCTGGGAACATAACCTGTTTTATCCTTTTATGTCCCACTGTACCCCTTGTTATTAGTGTACCCCATATAATTCCCCTTGAGGGGGGGTCCCACGGTTCTGGCTCCATAGGCAGAAGCTCGAGGCCCCTGACTGCCCTCCTGTTCCTCTGTGACCAGTGTGCACCCGGAGATCCGTTTTACGCCCAGATATGAGGTATGTCCTTTTTCCAAAGAAATGTATTTACAAATTAATATTTTTTTGCTTTTCTGGCAGTAAATGCGACATGCCCCCCCCCCCCATTTCAGCAAAATTAGCAAATGTGACTCCTTCTCTTCTGAGCATTGTAGTGCTCCTGCAGTGCATTTGACGTCCACTTATGGGGTACCGCCATACTCAGAAGAGATGAGGTTACAAATTTTGGGGGGGTATTTTCTGCTATTAACCCTTGCGAAAATGTTAAATTTGGGGGGAAACAGATTTTTTTTTTTTTTTTTTTACATATGCAAAAGTCGTGAAACCCCTGTGGGGTATTAAGGCTCACTTTATTCCTTGTTATGTTCCTCAAGGGGTCTAGTTTCCAAAATGGTATGCCATGTGTTTTTTTTTTTTTTTGCTGTCCTGGCTCCATAGGGGCTTCCTAAATGCAACATGCTCCCCGAGCAAAATTTGTACTCAAAAAGTAAAATATGACTCCTTCTCTTCTGAGCATTGTAGTTTGCTCGTAGTGCACTTCAGGTCAACTTATGGGGTACCTCCATTCTCAGAAGAGATGGGGTTAAAAAATTTGGGGGGTATTTTCTGCTATTAACCCTTGCAAAAATGTGAAATTTGGGGGGAAACACACATTTTAGTGAAATTCTTTTTTTTTTTTTTTTACATATGCAAAAGTCGTGAAACACATGTGGGGTATTAAGGCTCACTTTAGTCCTTGTTACGTTCCTCAAGGGGTCTAGTTTCCAAAATGGTATGCCATGTTTTTTTTTTTGCTGTTCTGGCACCATAGGGGCATCCTAAATGCGACATGCTCCCCGAGCAAAATTTGCTCTCAAAAAGCCAAATATGACTCCTTCTCTTCTGAGCATTGTAGTTTGCCCATAGTGCACTTCAGGTCAACTTATGGGGTACCTTCATACTCAGAAGAGATGGGGTTACAAATTTTGGGGGGTATTTTCTGCTATTAACCCTTGCAAAAATTTGAAATTTGGGGGCAAACACACATTTTAGTGAAAAAAATATATATTTTTTTACATATGCAAAAGTCGTGAAACCCCTGTGGAGTATTAAGGCTCACTTTATTCCTTGTTACGTTCCTCAAGGGGTCTAGTTTCCAAAATGGTATGGCATGTGTTTTTTTTGCTGTTCTGGCACCATAGGGGCTTTCTAAATGCGACATGCTCCCCCGAGAAAAATTTGCTCTCAAAAAGCCAAATATGACTCCTTCTCTTCTGAGCATTGTAGTTAGCCCATAGTGCATTTCAGGTCTACTTATGGGGTACCTCCATACTCAGAAGAGATGGGGTTACAAATTTTGGGGGGTATTTTCAGCTATTAACCCTTGCAAAAATGTGAAATTTGTTGGGAAACACACATTTTAGTGAAATTTTTTTTTTTTTTTACATTTGCAAAAGTCTTAAAACCCCTGTGGGGTATTAAGGCTCACTTTATTCCTTGTTACGTTCCTCAATGGGTCTAGTTTCCAAAATGGTATGCCATGTGTTTTTTTTTTTTTGCTGTTCTGGCACCATAGGGGCTTCCTAAATGCGACATGCTCCCCAAGCAAAATTTGCTCTCAAAAAGCCAAATATGACTCCTCTTCTGAGCATTGTAGTTCGCCCTTCAGGTCAACTTATCGGGTACCTACATACTCAGAAAAGATGGGGTTACAAATTTTGGGGGGCATTTTCTCCTACTACTCATTGTAAAAATTAAAAATTTGGGGGAAAACTAGCGTTTTAGTGAAAAAAAAATTTACACATCCAAATTTTACGTAAAGTCGTCAAACACCTGTGGGGTGTTAAGGCTCACTGGACCCCTTGTTATGTTCCTTGAGGGGTGTAGTTTCCAAAAAAGTATGACATGTGGTTTATTTTTGCTGTCCTGGCACCATAGGGGCTTCCTAAATGTAACATGCCCCCCAAAAACCATTTAAAAAAAACTCACTCTCCAAAATCCCACTGTCGCTCCTTCCCTTATGAGCCCTCTACTGCGGCCGCAGAACACTTGACATACACATATGAGGTATTTCCTTACTCGAGAGAAATTGGGTTACACATTTTAAGAAAATTCCTCTCTTTTTACCCCTTGTAAAAATGCAAAAACTGGGTTTACAAGAACATGCGAGATTTTGAATTTTCTCCTTCAACTTAATGCTATTCCTGTGAAACACCAAAAGTGTTAACAAACCTTTTGAATGTCATTTTGAATACTTTGAGGGGTGCAGTTTTTATAATGGTGTCATTTATGATGTATTTCTAATAAGAAGGCCCCTCAAATCCACTTCAAAACCTTACTGCTCCCTGAAAAAATCCGATTTTGAAAATGTTGTGAAAAATTGGAAAATTGCTGCTGAACTTTGAAGCCCTCTGATGTCTTTCAAAAGTAAAAACATGTCAACTTTATGATGCAAACATAAAGAAGACATATTGTATATGTGAATCAATATATCATTTATTTGGAATATTCATTTTCCTTATAAGCAGAGAGCTTCAAAGTAAAAAAAATGCAAAATTTTCAATTCTTTCATCAAATTTTTGAATTTTTCCCCAAGAAATGATAGAAGTATCGACAAAATTTTACCGCTAACATAAAGTAGAATATGTCACGAAAAAACAATCTTGGAATCAGAATGAAAGATAAAAACATCCCAGAGTTATTAATGCTTGAAGTGACAGTGGTCAGATGTTAAAAAAATGGCCGGGTCCTTAAGGTATATTTGGGCTGGGTCCATAAGGGGTAAAGAAATCCTCCAGATCATATGGATTGTTAAAAAATAATAAAAAAAAGTGGACTTTTATTGTAGGGGTAAAAAATATTATGTGTGTGTGTGTATATATATATATATATATATATATATATATATATATATATATTTGTAATGTATATTTTTAGTACCATTGTAAATATTAGTGTTGTGATTGATTTAGAATCCTGATCCATGTTTCCCTCTGCTGCTGCTGTTATTTGTCAAGCCTTGTTGTGTTGGTTATATTTCCTTTCCTTTCCTCCTCCATTTTAGTAAAGCAGTTGATCAGACTTAGTCCTTGATCGTGAATTTTTATTTGGGTAACACCATTATATATCTGACTGAACTTCTGAAGACACTATACACACAGCAACCTGGCAAGTGCAGTGCAGGTCTGCCAAAAGTAACAACATTTTGTGACTTTTGGTCTATCTATGCCAAATTTCTCCATAAAGTGTTCATATGTGCACTTCTCTGAATGCTAAAATGACATATTATTATCTATTATTTATAATAGTGTTGCTTTATGCTTTAAAATACACACCTCAGCTGATACAGTACCTCTTTTTGAATAGTAAAGGGAAGATTTCTGTCCATCAGATTTATATGAAATGTCCTCATACTGCTCTGCTATGTTGTTGTGCTGTATCTGGGTCAAAGAACTTTTAGTTTTCCTCAGCTGCTGAAAAAAAAAAGAGATGGTTCACATCACATCAGTATATGCTTTCTGACAATCTGTAAAAAAAAAAAAAGCTAGAGTGTAACATTTATTTGCACAACAGAAATAGTTTCTACAGATGAAGCAGAGGTGGATTAACACATCTAGTTAACACACCATGACTGTTAATCCTGCTACATCTGTACCTCTTATGCAAGTATATGTAACTACAGGTCTTCACGCTAAAAACAGGAAATAATATGTCATACTATTAAAAATGTTATGGTGGTTCAAGAAAGTGTGTGTGTGGGGGGCAAATTCTTGTCTAGGGTTGAAGGGTCAATAGTTAAAGTGTAGCTCCCACCATCCTTTTTTTTTCTGTCCCTGCCTATTGCCCATCTATCCCTAACCCCTTCCCTGCCTTTACATTTTTTTTTACTTTATTAAAAATGGCTTTTTGTCTGCCTGGTAGTGTGCTAACTACCAGGCAGACTTCCCCAGCAGGCGTAACTGATGCCTGCTGGGGCCGACACTTCCACCCTTAGCTCATCTATACAGGGTGCCTCCAGCTGTTTCACCACTACAACTCTCAGCTTTCCCTGACATCTATTGGCTGTCAGGGCATGCTGGGAGTTGTAGTGGTTAAACAACTGGAGGCACCCTGTGTTGAAAGCAATAACTTTGTTAGGGCCATGGCCACGGTGCTACCCCGAACCCCGCTCTCCCACCCCTCTCCCCCTCTGTTGAAAACAATAGTATTGTTAGGGCCGTGGCGCTAATTCGAACCCTGCTCTCCAACCTGTTGAAAACAATAGTTTAAGGCTGTGGCACTACCCCGAGGCCCCGCTCTCCCCCCCCTCCCCCCCGCAAAAGACATACCCGAGTGCAGAGAAACAGCAGCGGCGCGCAGATGCCGGGAGGCGGGGCCGGCGTGTGAGGCCAGGGAGCCAATGTGCTCTTAGCACATTGACAGGCAGGGAGCGAGCGCAGGCTGAATAATATTGGACCGATTGATCAAACAACTGTGACATCATGGAGGGACTTTCAGCTACCTAGGACCTTATACCTCTATTCCTGGTTTGCTGTGCTAGCAGAGGGCCTAGCACAGGGCCGTAAGGAAAATTATGGACTTGGGCTCAACCCTCCGACAATTAACCCCTTAAGGACGCAGGACGTAAATGTACGTCCTGGTGAGGTGGTACTTAACGCACCAGGACGTACATTTACGTTCTGTGCATAACCGCGGGCATCGGAGCGATGCCCGTGTCATGCGCGGCTGATCCCGGCTGCTGATCGCAGCCAGGGACCCGCCGGCAATGGCCGACGCCCGCGATCTCGCGGGCGTCCGCCATTAACCCCTCAGGTGCAGATCCCGGCATCTGCGGCAGTTCGCGATTTAAATGAACGATCGGATCGCCCGCAGCTCTGCTGCGGGGATCCGATCATTCAGAACGCCGGACGGAGGTCCCCTCTCCTTCCTGCGTCCGGCTCCCGGCGTCTCCTGCTCTGGTCTGTGATCGAGCAGACCAGAGCAGGAGATGACCGATAATACTGATCTGTTCTATGTCCTATACATAGAACAGATCAGTATTAGCAATCATGGTATTGCTATGAATAGTCCCCTATGGGGACTATTCAAGTGTAAAAAAAAATGTAAAAAAATGTAAAAGTAAAAGTAAAAAAAAAGTGAAAAATCCCCTCCCACAATAAAAAAGTAAAACTTCCGTTTTTTCCTATTTTACCCCCAAAAAGCGTAAAAAACCTTTTTTATAGACATATTTGGTATCGCCGCGTGCGTAAATGTCCGAACTATTAAAATAAAATGTTAATGATCCCGTACGGTGAACGGCGTGAACGAAAAAAAAAAAGTCTAAAATTCCTACTTTTTTAATACATTTTATTAAAAAACAAATTATAAAAAATGTATTAAAAGTTTTTTATATGCAAATGTGGTATCAAAAAAAAGTACAGATCATGGCGCAAAAAATGAGCCACCATACCGCCACTTATATGGAAAAATAAAAAAGTTAGAGGTCATCAAAATAAAGGGATTATAAACGTACTAATTTGGTTAAAAAGTTTGTGATTTTTTTTAAGCGCAACAATAATATAAAAGTATATAATAATGGGTATCATTTTAATCGTATTGACCCTCAGAATAAAGAACACATGTCATTTTTACCATAAATTGTACGGCGTGAAAACAAAACCTTCCAAAATTAGCAAAATTGCGTTTTTCGTTTTTATTTCCCCACAAAAATAGTGTTTTTTGGTTGCGCCATACATTTTATGATATAATGAGTTATGTCATTACAAAGGACAACTGTTCGCGCAAAAACAAGCCCTCATACTAGTCTGTGGATGAAAATATAAAAGAGTTATGATTTTTAGAAGGCGAGGAGGAAAAAATGAAAACGTAAAAATTAAATTGTCTGAGTCCTTAAGGCCAAAATGGGCTGAGTCCTTAAGGGGTTAAAGGGTGTATTAAAAAAGAAATAAACAAACTATATAAGCTGTACAATCTTGGATGTTTACTGGATTTAAGCTTATCAGGTGATGTGTATTTGCCTAATGTGGGAGGGTGTGGCCTAGGGAGATAAACATCATATTACAAGGTGTGCAGAATTATTAGGCAGCTTCTTTTCCTTCAACAAACCTTGATCAGTGTAAGCAATCAAAAGATTGCATGTTCTAGCCCCTGTGGGGGCTAAAAATAAAAAAAAGTTAACAGTGAATTAACCCCTTTCCTATTAAAAGTTTAAATCACCCCCCTTTTCCCATTTTTTAAATAAAATAATGTAAATTAAAAAAAAAAAATGATCATATGTGGTATTGCCGCATGTGTAAATGTCTGAACTATTAAATTGCAAAGTTAGCTAAACCGCACGGTCGATGGTGTACACGTAAAAAAATACCAAAGTCCAAAATTGTGCATTTTTGGTCACTTCATATACCATAAAAAAACTGATAAAATATGTTAAAAAAGTCCCATAAAAATGATAACAATAAAAACTACAGACCATGGTGCAAAAAAAAAAAACCCCATATAGACCCTTAGGCGGAAAAATTTAAAAGTTATAGGGGTCAGAAGATGAAAATTTTAAACATACTAATTTTGGTGCATGTAGTTATAATTTTTTTTTAAGTAGTAAAATAAAACAAAACCTATATAAATTAGGTATCCTTCAGACCATATGGACCTACAGATTAAAGATATGGTGTAATTTTTACCGAAAATTGCACTGCGTAGAAAGGGAAGCCCCCCAAATAACAAAATATTGTTTTTATTTTTAATTTCACCGCTCAAATATAAATTTTTTGGTTTTGCAGTAGATTTTCTTATTAAATGATTGATGTCATTACAAAGTATAATTGTTGGCGCAAAGAGCAAGCCCTTATATGGGTCTGTAGGTGCAACAATGAAGGTGCAAAAATTACAAAATGGCGTTTTTATTTTTAATTTCACTGCACACATATATATTTTTTTAGTTTTGCAGTACATTTTCTTATTAAATGATTGATGTCATTACAAAGTATAATTGGTGGAGCAAAAAACTAGCCCTTATATGGGTCTGTAGGTGCAAAATTGAAAGCATTTTAAGGAGAGGAGGAAAAAACGACAAAGCAATACAAAAATTGGCCTGGCTCTTAAGGTCAAAATGGGCTTGGTCCTTAAGGGGTTAAAGAAAACCTGTCACTAAATAAACTTTTCTAAACTAACTAAGGCTATGTTCCCTACCTACTCCTAACACCGCTCCCACCCATTCAATTTAAGAGCTTTAAAAAGCTGTGTATCATATCTTTATTCTTGCTCCCAGCACAAGAAAGTGGGCATTTCCCAGCAGGCATGACATCACTGAAGCCTGCTGGGGGACCACTTCCGCCCTCACATCATTGCAGTGCTGTAATGAATAGAAGACCTCAAGCTCTGTGCAGCAGTTTACAGTCTGTGTATCTTTCAGTGAGGCTCTTTGCAGCTTTTAGTCTGTGCAGTTTAGTCTGTGCAGTTGCTTTCAGTGAGGCTCTGTGCAGCTGTCAATCAAGCTCAGTGCATAGAAACACTTCCTGAGTTTGGTCTCCTGCCATTACAAGCAAGAGACCAAAATCTGAGATTTTGACCAGGCGGATTGTATTCTGCGAAGAAGGGAGACCCCTGGTGGATACAGTTTTTTTTTTTTTTTTTTATGGAAGCCAATTAGAAAATACTTGGCATACGGAATCAAATATTAAAAATCATCTTTAATGACAGTGCCCATTTAAACATTTAGTTGTAGATAGTCAACAGGCTCCATGACTAGAAAGCACGTGATTGCTATTGAAAAGAAAGGTGGCTATTGGTCACTGATTTTTTATGTTTTTTAATGTCACAAATATTTATTTGTAAACTTTGAGTTGTTAGTTTATCATTCTCACTTGAACTGCTGAAAATAAACAAAAGGGATAACTGTTCCAGTTAGTTGCATAGTATGTATGCACACTACGGCTGCAGTCACATCACGATTGGGGCATACAGCAGCTGGATCCGGTGGGAGGATTTAAAAATCATCTGTTGCCTTATCCCCACTGGACTCATGCCATATCCAATTCATTTCAATGAGCCCAAGTCGTCTAGTGACTACAGTCGGCTTATTACTCAAAATAGCCCTAAAAATATAACAAAAAATGCACAAAACAACAGACTTTTTAGGATATACAATTACTAAATAAATACCATGCATATATTTTTACAGGGGCTATAATTATGGCCATAAAATCAAATTATTGTATCTATTAGGTGTTTTCGTTTCATTTTAATTCAATGACAAAAATAATGTGGGGAGGTTTATTAAAACCTGTGTAAAGAAAATGTGATGCAGTCGCCCATAGCCACCAATCAGATTGCTTCTTCAATTTTTTAAAGTCCCCTTAAACATGCAAGAAGCTAACTGATTGGTTACTATGGGCAACTGGTCAAATTTTTCTCTGTACAGGTTTTGATAAATCTCCCCCGTGTGTAAACATTTATTAACAAGGTCAAGGAATTATTCTTTTCATGAAAGATGGGGAAGCAAAAGGAGGGACCCACCTGTCAAACATTTGCTACATGCCTGTATTTGAAATAAAATAACTACATATCAGTGAAAACATTGGTTCCTGTTCCTGTTCAAAATTAGAAGGGTCGTTCGTTGTGAAAGTCTCTCCTAATTTTAAAAAAAAGTATGTAGCATCCAAAGTTTTTATTATGTAATATGGAACATCTGGGCCCAAGGTACTGTGTTTTACACATTGTAGCTAATGAAGGAATGTGAACAATGCAGAACAAAGCAAAAATTCCTTATGATCTAAGTGTTTACAATTTTATATATCAAGTGAAGGCAGTCTTTATGATAAGTACATTGGGCTAAAGGCAGATACATTTTACTTAACTAACAAGAGAGGAGGGAGATCTATGTCCAGTTTTTCTGTCTTCCAGAGGAACTGCTTGTGTCACCCACACAAATTACTAGTGCTAGAGGCAAAGAGTGGGCTCAGTATTGAGGAAAACAAAGAAACTGTAAGGGTATGCTAACACTAAATGGACAACGAATTAAGGACAAATCCTCATAATTTCCTCATCAAATATTTCTCAAAATCTTTTTCAATTCCTAGCCAAGAGTCATTACAAAAATCCTCATCAATTCTTCTCATAATATGCTTGTCACTTCCTTGTCAAAGCAGATTTGGAGCCATATTTCAAAGAGCAAGGGAGTCCGATTTTCCATTGAAATCAATAGAGCTTGGATTTCTGTCAGGTATTAAACGGATTTTGAGGCAGAATCTATGTGGAAATCTGTGTTTAATCTGCCTCAAATTTCTCAATGTGAACATCATTTTATTAGTTTTTATTAAGACTTAGAGCTGACAGGGAAACATCCAACATGGGTTCTTCAATTACTTCTAGAAGATGCAAAGTTAGGCTTTGTTCACACGGCGGAATTTCCAAGCAGAGTTAGGCAGAAAAATTCAGCTGCACCGTGCACACGGCAACACGGTGGAAATATCTGCCATGGAAATTCTGATTCCGGCCTCTGCAGAAAGAATTGACATGTCAACTCCTTCAGCGAAATTCGCTTGGAAATGCATTACCCTTTAGTAGATGGTGCATTCTGAGCAGTCCTAGTGCAAGCATAATCTACCGACTCCCACAGGTCTGCGGAATGTCCACCAAAAATATTCTGGGTGGACATTCCGCAAAAAATCCACAGTGTGAGTATATGCTTAAAAAAGAAATAGATACCTGTTGTTTTAATTGATGATTTCCCCTGTAAATGGGGCTGACATAATAGCCCCATGTACAGGGAGAATAAAGCCATCTACTGAACTAATCTAGAGCTTAGACCCAGGACCTCCTGCAGCTACTCCATATCTGGGGATGACATGATCTCTAGGGTGGTACCGAGCTGCAGGATATTTACCTTCTCCCTCCCACCATTGACTGACCTCCAGTGTTCAGTGCTGAAAGCCAAAATGTGTACATAAATCATGCAAGGCAGGGACACGCTGCGGCTCAGCACTACCTCATTGAAAAGTAATCTCTGAGCATGATATATATATATATATATATATATATATATAATATTTATTTATGGTCGGACTCTTTCCAAGAATGTGTGTATGGTCTACCCTAACTAACATAGGCCTGGTGTGTGCCCGTCCAGCAGAATAGGTTAGCCTGAAGTAAGAAGTGGCTAACCCTGTGAAGTAACCTATTGGAAACTAAATAAATGAGGGAGTGGAGGGTGGGGAACGAAGCCGTTGGACATCCCCCTGGCCCTGGATGTGAGTGTATATGTGCCTCCAGACTCCTCCCATAAATTAGGTTAACCTATTAAGGCTAACCATCACTTATGGTCGGACTCTTACCAAGAATGTGTGTATGGTCTACCCTAACTAACATAGGCCTGGTGTGTGCCCGTCCGGCCGAATAGGTTAGCCTGAAGTAAGAAGTGGGCAAAAACACCAACTTGTAGGTAAAGGATATTTATTGAAAGTAACAATTGAATTTATACACTAGCCAACACATTAAAGGCCCCGGCAATTACGGTTTGAGGGTTAGGGATATACAGTTGGTAACACAGTGAATTCCATCGCCCCAGCATTTTAATTATGTGAGAAGGAACCCCATGCCTTGAGGCCGATGAAGCAGCCCCTATTTTAAATTAATGTCCTGTTATGGTTTCATGATCGATGTCAGAATTGCGTGCCAAGATTCTAATGTGTTTGATGAAATCTTTAGTAGTTAGTGCAAGTTTCGGGAAAGGGAGTAAAGGGGATTCCGGGGTTTGACCACTAAGTGATCCTAGTAATTTACGCAGCACTCTCACGGGGCACCAAGGGTTATTTGTAGGAAAATATTCTACACGAGCTTGAGTGACTTGTTGAGTTTTTGTGTGGTCTAGCAGAAGCTGGAATCCTGTATCGGTGGGAACCAGGTGTCTAATCAGGAGATAATGTGACCCATAATTGGTTTTGGTAAACTCTCCTGGCCGGAGGAACCCATGAAAACTTAAATACATGGCGGCCTTGATGACCAGACTTCCACCAGAACCAAACGGCTTATTGTCAAGAATGATGCTGACTTGCTGGAAGATGGTCACTGATAGCGGCGCCCTGGCTGGAGGTTTTGGCTTCTCAGACTTCAAAATGCCTTTCAAGGCGGCTTTTGCTGCATGAGAACTGATGATAGACGGGGAACTGGAAATGTTGAACCCCTGCCAAGTACAATCGGATGGAGTTGTGTGACAATTTTAGTGAAGTGTGGCAAAAATATACGAAGGATAGGATATATTGGATGTTAAAAGGTGAAGGAGAAGGATGTAATTGCTGGAATCTGAGAAAAGCCCTCCAGGCTGTCCCATAGGATCTAGCTGTAGTCTTGGCGAGGGACTGATTTATCAGATTCATTGCTCCTGCATGCAGAACACTCAATCCAGCATCAGAGTGTTGAAAGGAGGTGGCGTAGTGGCCATCTGGTCCGCTTCTGGCCTGAGTTGCCGGAAAGCCTGGAAGTCAAAGCGTGACAAGGCATCAGCTGCTAGATTCTTTTTTCCCTCGATATGCACACACTCTATGTGGAATTTACCAATTAACGCAGTATGAGTCAGTTTCCTCAGGAAGGACATGATGCTGAGTAATTTGGATCTACCATTACAGATGATGTAATAGTAGCGGTATTGTCAGTAAAGAAAACGACTGTTTGACCTCGCCAGAGATTACCCCAGGACAGCGCTGCCGCCACAATAGGTACAATTTCAAACAGGGCTGAGGTGGTGGAGAACTCAGGCCATTTGAGGGTTTTTTGAGGCCAAGCCCCCAATAACCAATGGGACTTGAAAATGGCTGTATAGCCACATGAAGCTGCAGTGTCAGATATTACCACTGGTGAGAATTCATCAGCCTTCGGGATAAACATGGCAATCCCATTCCAGTTCGACAAATAGTTATCCCACATGATCATGTCTGCCTGGGCTGCTTGATCAAGCACCACCAGGGAGTCGGGATCAGGGGCAGATGGCAACAGGGCCAGAAGTCTGGAGAAGAATGCTCGGCCTTGAGGGATAATTCTTACAGCGAAATTTAGCATTCCCAACAGACTCTGAAGCTGTTGTCGGTTAGTCACCATGGTATGAGAGAACCTGTGTAGGACTGAACGAATTCTGTCCAGCTTGTCCTGAGGTAGGCTGGCCTCCAATCTTATAGTGTCAAGGATAATTCCCAAAAAGGTGATGGAAGACGAAGGCCCTTAGACCTTCCTATCTGCCACAGGAATGTTGAGGTTCCGGAAGATCGATAAAAGAGTCCCCAAATATCTAGGCTCACAAGCAGGGCCTTCGAACAGCAGGAAGTCATCTAAATAATGAAGAACGTTCTCACATGACCAGTGGTTGACTAGGATCCATTCAAGAGCTGTTGCATTTTAGTCGAATAACCATGGGCTGCTTTTGGCCCCAAAGGTCATGCGGGTCACAAAGTAATATTGTCCGTTCCATTTAATGCCGTGCCAAGGCCAGAGATCAGGTCGTATAGGCAACAACTTGAAGGCGTCTGAGATGTCGGCTTTTGAAAGCCATGCACCTGCCCCAACTGCAAAATGCGCTGAATTGCCGCATCCAGTGATGTGTACTTTAACGTGACTTCCTCAGATGGTATAAGGGAATTGATGCTAGGTGTGCTGCAAGAATGAGGTCCAGACAAATCATATATTAATCAGTGTTTATTTGAGAACTTTCCTCAGGCAACTCCGATTGGGTTAATACTCCATTGATTGAAAGGTGCCCTTTCGAATGGACCGATCACAAATTCTTTGAGTATTTCTTTGTTGAGGAGTTCTGTAACTATCTCTGGGCAGTTCTCTGCCGACTGCAGATTCCTGCACTTGTAGGTATCATGGGGTACACAAATCATACCAGTGTCAAAGCCATGCAGGAATCCTTCACAAAGGAAGTCAACAAAGCCTGGAGACGATTGGTCGCACAGAAATTACCTAAGTCCCCCATGATTTACCCCGCTTAGTCACGCGTCAGCATTGGACCTCTTGGGACACTGGCTCTTAGAATTGGCCCTATGGCAGATGGAGCAGATGTGCAAGAGCCTACACTGACTAAAGCGGCAAGTTGACAGATTGAAATTATTACATATCTGGGTGTTGCCCAGATAATGTACTGGCCTACCCAGTTTGTCAACCATAGGCCCTGCTTGGTTTCTTACTGCCGCCCCTTCAGTCACGGATGGGCCCTCAGTAGAAGCCGAACACCAATTGGTGGTGTGTGTCGAGGATTGGCAGACCCCACATAGAGGTGCCCTGAGACCCGCAAAATGTCTGCAAAACAATTCGGTGTCCAAGATCGCCCAATTGGTGCCCTGCTTAAACTGTGAAAGGGTAGCCACTGCTTTTGCAGAAAATGAATGGTGGTAGTCACACTGACTAAAGCGGCAAGCTGACAGATTGAAATTATTACATATCTGGGCGTTGCCCAGATAATGTACTGGCCTACCCAGTTTGTCAACCGTAGGCCCTGCTTGGTTTCTTACTGCCGCCCCTTCAGTCACGGATGTGCCCTCAGTAGAGGCCGAACACCAATTGGTGGTGTGTGTCGGGGATTGGCAGACCCCACATAGAGGTGCCCTGAGACCCGCAAAATGTCTGCAAAACAATTCGGTGTCCAAGATCGCCCAATTGGTGCCCTGCTTAAACTGTGAAAGGGTAGCCACTGCTTTTGCCGAAAATGAACGGTGGTAGTCATAAAAAGAATAACCTCCATACTTATATCCTAGGTCAACCAGATTATGAAGATATTGGTCAAATTCGTCTCTCCTGCATGGATGAGCAGAGCACAGAACATCCCTGAACAGCCCGAAGGCTAGAACAAATTTCGGTTTGTTCAGTTTCCTGCTCAGCCTGGGGTCCTTAGCTTTTACTGTGACCAAGAGTTCCCCGCAAGCAAAAGTTTTGTTGTCTAAGATATCCTGAGAAGCTGTCAGGAGAGATGCCAAATTGACATCCTTCCCATCCAAGATATCTCTCCTGATAGCCTCAGGGATGAAGTGTGCTGGGCTCAAACTGACTGGAGGAGAGGACATACCTGGCATGGAACTTAGAGAGGCCACTGAGGCTGCCACCTGCAACTCAGGAGCCGGAGCCGGAACATCCCCAACTGAGACTGCTGCACTTGAAGTGCTCGCCACCTGAGGGGTCTCATCAGGCCCGGTGGAGACTGATGACCCTGCAACCACTGTGGTAGTGGCTGGGCTGGATCGTGCCTCAAGGTTAGCCATTCTATTCTGCATGTCTTGCAGCATGGAAGTAGTTAATGTGCCGAGAATGGTATGAATTTGAGCCAATGTCACACTATCCCTGTCTGACTGTTCACCGGCCCCCGGGGTGCTATGAGAGCACAAAATTCTGTAAAGCTCCGCCTTCCTAGCCGTGGCTGGGAATGGGATCCCTTTACGGCGAAGCTCAGCAATAATCTTAGGGACTGTCCAAGTCCTAAGGGACATGGCACTCCCTTGCGAGGAAGATCTAGCTGGTGACGGGGGCACAGCAGTTCCTTCCATGGTTTCTGAACACAGGGACATCTCCTGAAAAACAATAAAACCCATAAGCCTAACTGTCCACTAAATAGAGACGTGATGATACAAACGTGAGGCGCGTGGATTGACAAGCAATCTGCCTCTAGCGGGTGCTAAGACAAGACAAGTGAACTAGCTAAGCCAGAGTATGAGGCACGAGGATTGACGAGGGCAACCCACCTCTACTGGCTCCCTCCCCTAGTCCCGCCCACTAACCTTTATATATACACTACCCGTATAACGTGAGGCGTCGAGGTTTGACCTGGCAAACCAACCTCTCAGAGAACGATAGGAAGAATGGAGTTAGCTCTACACCACAGAGGTGACAACGGGAATGAGAAGCACCCTAACAAAGCTGTGATAACTTGTAGAACTGTGAAAAATAAATAATAGCCCAATTAATACCACTACATGAGCACAAAGGTGAACCACAACCACCCTACAACCTCCATGAAAATACCTGATTCGGAATGTGTGAAAGCGAGATGGACCTGAAGATAATCTGTCTGGGAAAATAACCATGAAATCACTAGATGCACAATTAGCGAACCAAGAGACGATACTCCCTAACCAAAATAAATACATACACAGAACTGACAAAGGTAGAGGAGTTGCAGGGACCGTGGATGAAGGAATACAACGTAATTCCCACTGCAATGACATAAAGAATAATGGACACCAATAATATTTATATGGATAGAATAAGGTAGATCGTAACCTGAAAGCAATACATACATAATAAGTGGAAAATTGTGGTATGATAAATGACCCCAGACATGATAGGAGGAGATGAGGACCTGTGGGAGGGAAAGAGAAAAAATGAATGTACCCAACCAGCATCACATATATGAAATTACATCCCATCCTGTAAGAAATAATACATACAGGAAAATGCTGATGTCTGGGAAAACTTAATCACTGGATTATGCTTTACCCGTGCCAAGGGAACACAGAATCTCTTCAACCTGCATCTAGCCCCTAAATGTCGGGGTACCCCCAAGAACTAGCTGCCATGACACCTGCAGCCTCTAATATTTCACAGGTCCAACTAAAACGTACCCTAGTACAAATACCAAAAACATCCTGCCACTGTAACATACCCCTATATCCTTATGGCTACCTCTCTGGACCTCAATCCCCCCCCCCCCCCCCCAAACAACACAACCCTGCCTAACCAAAATAACTGTATGGTGTGCCGTGGGCACAACCCGACGTGCGGTGTACGGCTGTC
Source organism: Hyla sarda (assembly GCF_029499605.1). Taxonomy (NCBI): domain Eukaryota; kingdom Metazoa; phylum Chordata; class Amphibia; order Anura; family Hylidae; genus Hyla; species Hyla sarda. The sequence goes on from NC_079189.1 coordinate 355,083,703, forward strand.
GCTTCCGGTTACTTGGGGCTCCGTCATTCTCCCCCCTAATGCTGAAGGTCCGTGACAGGCGCTGGGTGTCCCAGCCCCAGCCAGCCACATGACCCGCGGGGAGAGGTGACGGAGTAAGTGGAACCATGGCGCAGATAGACTGCGCTCCTACCTGACCGCCGATGCCGCCGAAAGATGCGAAAGTCAGCTGACCGGAAGTGCTGAGACGCCCAGAAACGAAGCCGACAGACATCCCCCTGGCCCTGGACGTGAGTGTATATGTGCCTCCAGACTCCTCCCATAAATTAGGTTAACCTATTAAGGCTAACTATCACATATATATGTGTATATATATATATATATGTACCCTTTAAAGTATATGGGAGGTCCGTAAGTGGTTAACTATTTAAACTGGTTGTATGCAATTGAAAAACATGGTTATTTTTTTTTTCAGATACAGTGCCACTATCAATGGTATTGACCACACCTATATAGTAGATCCCACGAATTGTAAACAAACACAAATTCTATGGTACCATGAAAATATTTATTTTATGAATCAATAAAGAAATATTTTTATGGCACCATATAATTTGTGTTTGTTTACAATTTGTGGGATCTACTATATAGGTGTGTTCATTCTAGTGGGTAGCTTTCACATATCTTTTCAAATCATTTTGGGTCTCTATATGTGTAGGTTGATTATCAATGGTATTGAACTGCAATACAGAATGAGGAATTTTTGTAAAGCAAACAGCCATGTTCTCTAAAATTATTATGTATAATATGTGTGGTGAGGGTGTGATGAGGGCAGATGTTATTACCCTAGGGGCAGATTGGCATTAATCCCTTGTGTTCGTGATGCCAGGGCGTGGTTTGACCTCTACACCACCCGAAGGTATGCCGCTGGAACCTGGGCTAGGCACGGGGGCAAAGGGTGATCAGTGACTTTAGAGACCTTAGGGCTCGCTGGGACAATTTGCTGCAGGACCACATTGACTTGACACAGATTAATCTTGATTGACTTGACCTGGACTGACTAGACAGACTTCACCCCATATGTAGCTTACCGGGTTTTAATATTGACCTGTGAAGTAGTGGACTTTTGGATGCGTAGGAGGCTTCAGGCCTCCTCAGGACACCAGACACTCTCCCTCAGGACTTGACTTCACTGTACTCAGTAAAGACTTGGAGTGAACTAGCTCCCCCCAGGGTTTATATTGGGGAGATTCAGGAGGGGTCCCATAGGTCACCCTGTAGGTCCCATGGTCACTGGTACTTTCCTTGGTTACAACACGTGACAACAGTATTTAAAGGCACATAACACTATATGTATACTTTACATTAATCATCATAGGCATTGAACACGGAATTCATGGAACAGAGGTACGGGGGGAGGGGGGGACAGGGTCCACCAGATAGAGTCGGCCTGACAGGGCAGCAACGGTACAGGGGTGCAATTCCTGTAATGGGCCACCACAAACTCCCCCTCTTAACAACAACTATACTCGGGGCCCAGTCCTGGAGGGTGGACAAGCATGAGGTGGCCACTGAGGCCTGATGATAGCAGGAAACAGTTCCTGGGGCATGTCACAAATGTCCTTCACAGGGCTGGTGAACAAATAAACTGGGGAAGAGTCCATATGGCATTGCTCTTAATGTCCTTACATGCTCCATTGTGAGGGTATTGAACACTGGGATAAAGAAGATGAAAACATGTGGAACTTTTTTGGACTCGTATCTGCTTGCTGGACAATAAGGATGAATTTGGATCGGGCTGCCAGAGGCTTTCTACCCTAATGCCTTTGCTAATGGGGCCCTTGGGCTATAGCTACTTCTCCCCATAACCTTATATAAGTAAATACACATTTTCAGACAACATTTGACAATATTGCCTATATACACAGTAGCTCTGTCACTGTATGTGTTACTTACACCTCCAGGAGAACTCTCTGGCCACAATAATACCCTGTACACATTAAATGACTATTTGGACTGAATATTTAGACTTGTTAGCTACAGTCCTAACTAGTTATATGACATTTGACTGTTTAGATACATCAATGCTATGTACTTCACTGACTACCTGCACATGAAATTACATTAGAAGTTATTATGCTATACAAACTAGACCTTAGTATACTATAGACTGGATAACTTTTATACAATGATATTGTTACTCCCTATATCTTGCAGGTAACTGTCCCTTTGAGGACCTTTGGGATCAGCACAACACCACCTCTGGGGAGCTAAGAACTGATGGAACTTTTGGAACTTCAGCAGGCTCTTCCTCTGCAAATATTGGAGCTGGAATTTGCTCAGGAGTTGCTGGAATTGGAATTGCTGGCACTTTTATTGGAGAGGTTGGAGCCATTGCTGGTACTCTGGAGACAGGTGTATAAGCTGGAGCCAGTGATAGAGCAGGGACTGGCATTTTGACCAACATTGGTTGGACCAGTCCCGGAGTTGAAGACAAACAGAAGAATGCTGGCTGACTTGGAGAGAACATAGGGAAATCCATGAATGGGTGGATCCCTTCACCAGGAACATATTCCTTCGCAGGTCTGACAGCGCAAGGAGGTGGTGATGGGAGCACGGGTAAATCTTCTTTAAGACAGATCTTGATACGATTTCGGTGAGCGACTTGTGACTCATACCCAAGCTTCTGGACTTTGTACACATGGGACTCGGGATAGGGTATAGCCATCACCGTGTAGGGTTCTGTCTCACACATGGAATCCAATTTGTTGGTTCTTGGGAACTTCCGTAGCCAAACTTTGTCGCCCACCTGAAGTGGTTTGGCTGAGGCATAGTGGTTGTAATCATCTTGTTGCCTTTGTTAAGCCTCGCCCATTTTATTATTGGAAATCTCTTTGGCCTCTTGAATCCTCCTCTGATGGTCAAAGACCCACTCGAGGGATGCTTGGGAAGAATTGTTGATTGGAGCCTGTAGCCCTAATTTCCGGTCTTTAGGCAGTTGCCCGTATCATCCAATCATCAAATAGAAGTGGGTATCCCCAGTGGAGCAGTGTACTGTATTGTTGTGAATCTCCAGTAACTCAGGCAATAGCCTGGGACATTCTTTTTGTCTTGACACAGAGGCTGCTCACAGCATATGGATAAAGACTTGGTTGATGCGCTCACAGAGCCCATTCCCCTGAGGGTGATAGGTGGTGGTTCGGAGTTTCTTACAGTCGTGGAATTTACATAGTTCTTGGAAGAGTTGGGCCTCAAAGGCCGTTCCACTGTTAGTTAGGACAGACTCAGGACATCCAAGGGTTTGCACCCATTTAGAGTAGAACACCTGGGTCGTTGTTTTGGCTGTGAGATCTTTGACTGGTACCAACACAACCAACTTGGAGTAATGATTCACCATGGTGAGAGCATAGGTATACCTGGACCGGGTAGCAGACAACTTCACATGGTCTGTCACTCTGGATGGAGTGGAGGGGTGGTCTGGCATCATTGCATACATTCTTGGTGACGTTACAGACAGAACATTCACTGCACCATTTCTCAATGTCACTCCGCATTCCAATCCAATAGAATCTTTGCCTGACAGTGGCTTCGGTCTTGTGGACTCCGGAGTGTCATGATATGCATTGAGGACCATTGCCACATCTCTTCGGGGAACCATAGAATTTCGGTACAATAGTCCTTTATGCACAAACAGTCGCTTCCTCTGTCGCCACTGATGTTTCAACTCGTAATCACACTGGGCCCGGCGTAGACGGGTTGGTATCTTTTTCGCCAGAAGGTAGTCCAACAGATCCCCCATAACTCGACTTTCATTTTAGAGAGTCTTTCAGGTATACAGTTCTTCTTTAACATTTTCGGACCTAGGTTCACTGTCCATGAGGGCTGTCACAACATTCTGGTTCACAAATCATTGATCAAATGGGGGCTTCTCCACATCTTTCCACACGTCTTCGACAGGTGGTTTGACAGGTGGTTCTCATCCGAGACAGTACATTGGCATTGCCCTTTGAATTGCTGCTTCTGTACTTGATGGTAATGTTGTAATTAGCTAATCTTGAAGCCCATCGCTGTTTAATGGCACCCAACTTGGCAGTGTTCAGGTTGGCCAACAGGTTATCTGTGTAGACAATAAATGGTGTGGCAGCCGGGGCCGTGTCCTGGCTACCGTGGTGTATGGTCGCACACTAGAGGAGCTCCGTCCACCACACCGCTAAAGTGACAAAATCCACAAAGAAACACCGTTGCTAATCCCTCTTGCAATGCCTGCTCGCAGAAGGAAGGCTATCTGCCATCGCTCCCTGGCGAAATTCAGCTTCACCCCTCGGGAGCCCTCGGCCCAAGATGGCGCCCTGAGAGCAAACATCGCTGACACAGAGCAGGAGGGCTGCTCTCCAGACTGCAGAAGCGCTGTCTCACTCTCTCCGCTCAGACGCAGATCGTCTTTGGACACAGCGCTACTGTTAGGCTGAGCGCTCCGGGCACCCTGCTTGCCTCGATGCGCTCACAGCGTATGTCCCCAGGCAGCGCTCCGGTCACGCTGTCTCGGCGGGCGTGTCCCCGCTCTATAGGGCACACGTGTGCCGGGACTCTTAAATTTAAAGGGCCAGTGCACCAGTGATTGGTGCCTGGGCCAAAGTGGTTTATTTAGGGTTAAAGGTTTCTGCTTTGACTTAATTAGGCCTGCACCTGTGCACTGCCTATAAGTACCATCTCCTCCCACAGCCTCCTGCCGGATCTTTGTTGCCTTGTGCCTGAGTGAAAGCGTTCCTTTTTCCTGTGTTACCCTGCCTGTTGCCGAACCCGTTGCTACTAACTACCGCCTGTGAACCATTGCTGCCTGCCCTGACCATTTGCTACGTCTGACTTCGCCTGTGCCTGATCCTCTTGTACTTCGCCTTATCTCAGCAGCCAGAGAGGTTGAGTCGCTACTGGGTGGAACGACCTGGGGGTTACCTGCCGCAGCAAGACCATCCCGCTTTGCGGCAGGCTCTGGTGAAAACCAGTAACCCATTAGACTCCGTTCCCCTGGTACGGCCCATGTCATCACCACTCTGGCACAGCGGATCCACCACCTGCTACTGCTACCTCCTGCCAGTCCGGATCTCGACAGTAAGATCAGGCCATGGATCCCGCTGAGGTACCTCTGCCAAGCGTCGCTGACCTCTCAGCTATGGTGCTCCAGCAGTCGCAGCAAATTGCGCAGAAGGGACAACAAATGAATCAGTTGTCCGCCTTGTTGCAGCAACTCCTGTCTGCCCAGCAGCAACCATCGCCACCTGAGATAAAGGATGTCTTAGCCGCACGAGATATACCATCTTCTCTTAGTGACCTCATACATTTGGCCACTAGGATTGACAAGTGTTTCTCCGAGAGACAAGAGGAAATTCGTCAGGAGAGGGAGAGAGCTCGTCCTAGATGCTATCCTCGTCTGGCTACTGTTTTCCAGCGTCCACCGCAACCCTCTTCTGGGCTTCCCGCCGTGGAGGCCATGCAAGTGGATCGGTCTCGCCTGACCCCTCAAGAACGGAGCTGCCGTAGAAGCGAGAATTTGTGTCTATACTGCATCAGCTCAGAGCACTTCCTGAAAGATTGTCCTCTCCGTCCACCATGTCCGGGAAACGCACGCACCTAGTAAATGGGGGAGAGGCGTTACTAGGTGTTGATTCCTCCTCTCCGCGTCTTATGGTATCTGTGTGGCTATCTGTACCCACCAAGTCACCCTTCACTGCAGTCGCTTTTCTGGACTTCGGTTCTGCCGGCAACTTCATCCATGCTTCCTTGATTGATAAGTATCATATTCCTGTGGTTCGTATTCTCAAGCCCTTCAGTATCTCCACAGTCAATGGAGAGAGACTCGCTGCTATTGTGCAGTTCCGTACTCTGCCACTCCAGATGGACATTGGGATTCTTCATACAGAGAAACTGGAGTTCTATGTCCTCCCCTTTTGCTCCTCAGAACTCCTCCTGGGTCTGCCTTGGCTCCAACGCCATTGTCCTGTCCTGGATTGGACCTTCGGAGAGATCCTAAGTTGGGGTCCCTCTTGCTTCAGCCGCTGTCTCAAGCCTGTTCCTGTCAAGCAAACCTCCGCTGCTTCTCCTCCACCGGGTTTGCCAGAGCCATATCACAGATTTGCTGATGTCTTCTGTAAGAAGCAAGCCGAGACCTTATGACTGTCCCATTGACTTGTTGCCAGGGACTACTCCACCACGGGGTAGAATTTATACCCTCTCACCACCAGAGACTCTTACCATGTCAGAATACATCAAAGAGAATTTGCAAAGGGGATTTATAAGGAAGTCTTTCTCACCAGCAGGTCAGGGTTCTTCTTTGTCACCAAGAAGGACGGCTCCCTTCGTCCGTGCATTGACTACAGAGGACTTAATAAGATCACAGTCAAGAATCGCTACCCTCTCCCCTTGATCTCTGAGCTCTTTGATCGTCTGCGTGGGGCCAGAATCTTTACCAAGTTGGATCTCCGTGGGGCTGACAACCTGATCCGCATAAGAGAGGGTGATGAGTGGAAGACCGCCTTCAACACACGGATGGCCATTTTGAGTACCTGGTGATGCCCTTTGGTCTCTGTAACGCACCAGCTGTCTTTCAGGAATTTGTGAATGACATATTCAGGGACCTGCTCTACACCTGTGTGGTGGTCTACCTAGATGACATCCTCATCTTCTCATCCAGTCTGGAACAACACCGGTTAAAAGTCCTGTCCCATCTGAGGAGGAACCGCCTCTATGCCAAGATTGAAAAGTGCCTATTTGAGCAGACCAGTCTACCTTTCCTTGGGTACATAATTTCTGCCCAAGGCCTACAGATGGACCCGGCTAGACTCTCTGCAGTACTGGACTGGCCGCACCCCTCCGGTCTATGTGCCATACAAAGGTTCCTGGGCTTTGCCAACTATTATAGGCAGTTCATTCCACACTACTCCAACGTTGTGGCTCCCATCGTGGCCTTGACAAAAAAAGGAGCCAATCCCAAGTTGTGGTCTTCCCAGGCCGAGGAGGCCTTCCAGTCCTTGAAAGCCGCATTCATCTCCGCACCAGTTCTCACCAGACCAGACCCCTCCAAGCCTTTCTACTTGAAAGTGGACGCCTCCTCCGTAGGAGCTGGAGCCGTGCTCACCCAGAAGTCACCAAAAGGAAAGACTGTAACATGCGGTTTCTTTTCCAAGACGTTTTCTCCTGTTGAGAGGAATTACTCGATAGGTGACAGAGAGCTGTTGGCCATTAAATTGGCATTAGAGGAATGAAGGCATCTTCTCGAGGGCTCTACCCACCCAATGAGCATCACAAAAATCTATCTTACCTCCAGTCTGCAGAGAGACTTAATCCCCGCCAGGCCCGTTGGTCGATTTTCTTTGCATGCTTTAATTTCTTGATTCACTTTCGTCCAGCAAGCAAGAACATCAGAGCAGATGCACTATCCCGCTCTTCTGACGTTGTAGGTGACGAGACTTCTCCTCAACATATCATTCCTCCAGAGTGCCTCATTTCCGCTGCCCCTGTGGATCTTCGTCCTCTTCCTCCAGGCAAGACCTTCGTGCCACCTCGTCTACGTTTGAGGATTCTCAAGTGGGGACACTCTTCGTTAGTGGCTGGCCATCCAGGTGTTCGGAAAACCCTTCAGCTAATTTACAGAAAATACTGGTGGCCATCCTTGGAGTTGGACGTCACCGAATTTGTGCAAGCCTGTTCTGTGTGCGCCAGAGACAAGACCCCGCGACAGAAACCTGCTGGTCTGCTCCAGCCTCTTCCAGTTCCGGAATCTCCATGGTCTCACATCGCCATGGACTTTGTCACTGATCTTTCACCATCTCATGGCATGACGGTAATCTGGGTTGTCGTGGACCGCTTCTCCAAGATGGCACACTTTATTCCTCTACCAGCTTTACCATCTGCGCCACAGTTGGCAAAACAGTTCTTACAGCACATTTTCCGTTTACATGGTCTTCCTTCCCATATTGTGTCTGACAGAGGTGTTCAATTCGTGTCTAAATTCTGGAGAGCCCTCTGTGGACAGTTAAAGATCAAGTTGGACTTTTCCTCCTCAAATCACCCCCAAACCAATGGTCAGGTGGAGCGTGTGAACCAAATTCTGGGTGACTATCTTCGTCACTTCATCTCCTCTCGCCATGACGACTGGGTCGATCTTCTTCCGTGGGCAGAGTTCTCTTATAACTACAAGGACTCTTCTGCTTCCAACAAGTCTCCCTTCTTTGTGGTTTACGGCCGTCATCCTCTGCCGCCTCTGCCCTTGTCTTCCACCTCCGATGTACCTGCAGTAGACGACCTAGTACGGGATTTTGCTTCCATCTGGCGCGAGACACGTCTCTCTCTCCAACAGGCCTCATCCCGCATGAAGGTCCAGGCGGATAAAAAACGTCGGGCTCTTCCAGTCTTTACCCCCGGAGACAAGGTCTGGCTATCTTCGAGGTACATCCGTTTCAGGGTCCCAAGTTATAAACTGGGTCCTCGCTATTTGGGACCCTATCGAGTCAAAAAGAGGATCAATCCAGTTTGCTACCAGCTCCACCTACCTTCCACTTTAAGAATTCCCAACTGCTTTCACATCTCCCTCCTGAAGCCGTCAGTTTTCAACGGCTTCTCCCAAAGAGATGTCGCTCCTACCCCTGTGTCTGGCAGATCCTGGCCTCTAAGTCGGTCAGGGGAAAAAGATTATTTCTGGTCGACTGGGAGGGTCCAGAAGAGAGATCTTGGGAACCGGAGGAGAACATCCTGGACCGCAGTCTCATCCTCAAGTTCTTGGGTACCAAAAAGAGGGGGAGACCTAAGGGGGGGTTACTGTTACGCTGAGCGCTCCGGGCACCCTGCTTGCCTCGGTGCGCTCACAGCGTATATATCCCCAGGCAGCGCTCCGGTCACGCTGTCTCGGCGGGCGTGTCCCCGCTCTATAGGGCACGCGTGTGCCAGGACTCTTAAATTTAAAGGGCCAGTGCACCAGTGATTGGTGCCTGGTCCAAAGTGGTTTATTTAGAGTTAAAGGTTTCTGCTTTGACTTAATTAGGCCTGCACCTGTGCACTGCCTATAAGTACCATCTCCTCCCACAGCCTCCTGCCGGATCTTTGTTGCCTTGTGCCTGAGTGAAAGCGTTCCTTGTTCCTGTGTTACCCCGCCTGTGAACCGTTGCTGTCTGCCCTGACCATTTGCTACGTCTGACTTCGCCTGTGCCTGATCCTCTTGTACTTTGCCTTATCTCAGCAGCAAGAGAGGTTGAGTCGCTACTGGGTGGAACGACCTGGGGGTTACCTGCCACAGCAAGACCATCCCGCTTTGCGGCGGGCTCTGGTGAAAACCAGTAACCCCTTAGACTCTGTTCCCCTGGTACGGCCCACGTCATCACCTCTCTGGCACAGCGGATCCACCACCTGCTACTGCTATCTCCTGCCAGTCCGGATCCTGACAGCTACATGTGCCTGCCGGCACTGAAGACAGGCAGTTGCGCTCCCCGAGACTTACCTCAGCTGCCTGCTCAGGTCTGGGAGAGCGTCTGGGACCGCGCAGCTGCGGCTCCCTGTCTGAGACTCCTCTCTCCTCCCTGGCTGCCTCGTCTCCCGCTAGCCCGTCTGTGGGTGCCTCTCAGAAGTCCCATGCAACAAACAAGGCAGAGGTAAGGGGTACCTCATCTACTGCACCAGAACGTGCTATGGACACTGACCCACTAGCAGAGATCCCTGTATTAAATCAATCCCTCGCTGATACAGCCATGAGGGATGTGCTCATGCTACTGCACACTGCCTTCTACAGGACATGCATAAGTTGGTCCGTCCTATTCAAAGTGACTTGCATGCATTGGGGGGCAGAGTGGACCATTCGCTGACTCCCACAACTCCCTCATAGATATGCACCACAAAATGGATGACAACATCACTGCTTTAACAGCCAAGGTTGCGGAACTGGAAGATCGTAGTCGCCGCAACAACATTAAGTTGCGTGGTGTTCCAGAAAAAATACAGCCTGCTGATATTCCTAAATATGTATGCTCTCTACTCAAAGCAACTTTACCTGACTGCTCACCACAGGATCTGATAGTGGATAGGGCACACACATAGTGCCCAAACCAAAGCATTTGGATGATACGGTACCGAGGGACATTCTGGCTCGTGTGCATTTTTTTCATATTAAAAAGCGGCTCATGGAAACAGCGTGCCAAAATAATGGCTTGCCTGCTCCGTACCATAATATATCCCTCTAGGCAGATCTATCGGCGGCAACTTTACAAGCCAGGCGTGCTCTCATCCTAATTACCTCAGCTCTCAGAACGGCAAATTTACCTTATCGCTGGGGTTTTCCGACTCAACTGCTCATCAGACGGGACAAAACTGTTCATGCCGTCGGAACGCTGACTGAAGGAGAAACCCTACTTGCCTCCTGGAATCTTTTTCCAGCTTTGGCTAAACCACCAAGGGCCGGCACAACGGCAGCTCCGCTGTCAAAGGATTGGGAAATTGCTTGAAAGACCATGGTGTTTTCCTTGTTTATTCCTGCAAATTGCGGACTTTGGTGTGTTGCTTGTACCCCGCGATATCAGTGTGGACTCTAACCCCCACTCCAATTGGGGCTGTGGGTGTTTGGCAAAAAACGTTCCCACCTGTCATGTTTGTTTTATGTCTGTTTTTGTTGGTTTGTTTTTTGTTGTTTGTCTCCAAGGTGACATTATTCTGAATAGTCTACAATGTATGCTCCATAATACCCCAACAGGCACATGCTGGCTGGGAGGTGTGCCTTGTCCCTCTTATTCACAGATCTTGCTTACTATGAATATGCTTATTCATCTTTTTATAGAATAGCAATTTCCATTGCTAGCATTAATGTGAATGGGCTTAATGCCCCACATAAAAGGTCTCATCTATGGCATGAAGTAAAAGCTCTTAAATGTGATGTTGTCTGCCTCCAGGAGACACATTTACTGTCAACCGATGCCGCACGCCTATCTCACCCTTTATTTCCGCATTTTTTTCATTCCCACCAAAGTGCCAAGTCCAGAGGGGTCTCGATAGCTGTCAAGCACACAGTGGCGTTCACGCTAAAAGAAGTTTTATCGGATCCACAGGGATCATCAATGCTGCCCCCTTACTATTGTGGCCGTATATGCCCCGAATGTTGGTCAGCTCAAATTTCTTAAACGTGTCTTGAGAATAGTGTGCTGATCGCCTTGGGGAGCACTTTTGGTTTGTGGGGACTTTAACACTATTGCTGATCCTGTTCTTGAGACTACCTCTGCTTCCCGTTCTTTCTCTTATACCTTATTATACCTTTTTATCTACAGTTCATAACACGTATTCCCGCATTGATATGTTTATACTTGAAGGGTCCCTCCTCACTGCATCTTTAACCACTTCTATTGAACCTATAAAATGGTCAGACCATGCAGCTATAACTCTGACACTCACAGATACAGTTTTCTCTCCCCAAACATACACTTGGAGGAGTAATCTATTAATTTGGGCTCATCCGACATATAGTGAATATCTACAGCGTGACATAACAGAATATTTTTCTCAGAACGCGGATTCTGTAGATGTTCCCATTACGATATGGAACTGCCACAAGGCAGTGATTCAAGGATCATGCATTTAATACGGTTCCTTATTAAAAAAACAAAGAGAGTGGCATGTACAGGAGTTATTACAATGCTTACGATTGGCAGATCAATCTAATAAAACATCACCTTCCACAACACTAGCCACTAAGGTTGCCTCCTTACGTCGCAACCTCCATTGCCTTCTATTGTCCAACTATGAAAAGTCCCACCATAAACTCAGGGCGACATATTATTCACAAAAGGATAAAGTCGGGAAATTACTAGCCCGCAACTAAAGAGGCGCCAGATCCAGTATAGCGCACTTTCTTCATCCAGATACAAATAACCCTTTATACACACCGGTACAAATAGCAAATGACTTTCTCTCCTTCTATTTTAAATTATATAACCTAAAAGACTTCACGGTTTCTTCCCCTGATGCCTCCTCAGCCACCACTGCATTTCTTGAATCCCCCCCATCTCCCTTCATTGACCCCTGCACAACTTTCCCAACTGAACTCACCGATCACTTTGGCGGAGGTTCAAAAATTATTAAATCTCTCCCAATGGAAAAAGCTCCTGGTCCCGACGGCTTTATAAACGCATATTACAAAAAATTTATGGATCTGCTGTCCCCTCATTTAACGAAATTTTGCAATGCAGCAATGGTTACAGGCCATCTCCCGGAAGAAAATCTATTGGCTACCATTACAACCTTACCCAAGCTTGGGAAATCACCTGTTCGCCCTCAAAATTTTCGGCCGATATCTCTCCTAAACCAGGATATAAAGATTTATGCCAAAATATTGGCTTCCCGCATCTCCCTTGTGTTGCCACATTTAATTTCTACTGACCAAGCTTGATTTGTCGCTGGCAGACAGGCCTCGGATAATACACGGAGATTGCTAAATATTTTTGCACACCTGGAACAAACCAAAACACCTGCTATAATCCTAGCGCTGGACGCCAAGACGGCGTTTGATTGCCTCCGGTGGTCTCACATATGGGGTTTGTGGGCCAGATAGTATCAGCACTCTTGTCCCTATATTCCTGCCCGTCTGCCAGAGTGTTAGCTAATGGGGTACTTTCCGACATTTTCCGTATCTCCAATGGTTCGCGTCAAGGCTGCCAAATTATCGCCTCTCTTGTATACATTGTCCATGGAGCCGTTGGCGCAAGCAGTGCGCCAAAACACTAATGTCTCGGGGATCAGAATAGGAGGTGGCACTCACATCATCTCCCCGACAACAATCGTATTTGCAAACGACATTCTCATTTGACTGGCGCTCCATGTCCATTCAATATTTGGGTATTCAGCTCTCCTACCCCCATGCCACTTTATATTCTGAAAATGATGTCCCATTATTACGAGTTAAAACTGCCATGAATAATCTGTCCCAAACCGAAGTCTCTTGGGTTGGTAGGGTGGCCACTTTCAAAATGTTTTTCCTCCCACTCTTCCTTTATCTCTTCCGTACTCTCCCTATTTCTCTACCACTGTCCTTTTTCTCACAGGCTCAAAAGAACCTCACTTCCTATATTTGGGCGGATAAGCGACCGAGGCTGTCTGCGCACTTGCTCCAGAAACCGAAATTGTTCGGTGGGTTGCGGCCCCCTAATTTGAAAAATTACTACATGGCCACCCTGGTTTCAATGTTGCAGCATTGGGGGCAGAGCTTGGGATCTCTACCTTGGGTGGACATAGAGCACCACTCCAAACGTCCCTACCATGTCAAAGACCTATTACTGTTATCCTTTTGGAGCGTACCTACTTCTCATTTCTCAAACCCTATGGTTAAAGCCTCTTTCACAGCTTGGGTTAGTTATATATCTCAGTCCCACATGACAAAACACTCTGACCTTGCTGACTTGCCACTTACATTTTTACAGGGTTGCATTCCAGATATTGATCTTCAATCGGGGATAGGGAGGGGAATCACACACATACGTAACCTCTATGAGGGCTCGTCTATGGCTTCTTTCTCTGGCCTCGTCACCAAGTTCTATATCTCTAAACATGATTTTTTCAAATATTTAAAAATTCGTCACTTGGTGGACAACCTAAGACGAACCCGACCGCTCTGGACGGTTTGGCATTGAAGTTAGTCTCCTCTCCTATCAAAGGTCTGAAACCGTATTATTTGAACTTATTACACACTGTAGTTGCCTCTAAATCTAAAGATTATGGGAAAGGGAGTTGGGCATCACGTCTACATTGGAAGAGTTGAACAGAGCTTTTAAACAAATACACAGGGCTTTTCAATGCTCCTCACACGTAGAATCGGCCTTTAAGACCATTTTGAGGTGGTATTATACGCCAGATCGTTTGAATAGGATATATCAAGATACTACTGACCGGTGCTGGAGGGGATGCGGTTCTAGGGGAACTCATATTATGGTTTTGCCTTCAGTTGCAACCTTTCTGGTCATCCTGTATGCACTTGTTGCATGAACTTTTTGGTAGACATGCTCCCTGTTCTCCTAAAACGGTATTACTATTTCTCAATTTACACAATCTACCCAAGGACTACAGGGATTCATATTGTATAATATGCATCTTAGCCAAAATTGTGATAGTGAGTAACTGGAAATCCACAACAATTCCTTCCTTAGATGCAGTGCTCCACAAGTTACAACTGACCTTTGCATTTGATAAAATTATAGCCCAAGGAGCGTTCAACACTCGTTGGAGGAAGTGGTCTCTGTCTCCACACTGTAAAGCCTTAGATTAAAGCACTAGCCCGATTAAGCTAAACCAGTGTCTGGCCAATTCACTGCCATATCACACTACAACTTGATTACTCTTTGATTGACTGAACGCATATGGAGTATACACATATATATTCTATTGTTCTTCACCTGCTAACCTGTTGACTACCTAGGTTTTTCTTATACTGTTCAGCAATAAGGAGCTAGAGATGTCGCCATGTTTGACTTTGTTCAATATAGTTGGACGTTGTTGTCCTTGTTTGAGGATTGTATATTACCTAGATCTTGAACCATATTCCCCCGTCTTGGTTTAGCTGAGATGGGCAATGGGCTAATACTTTGGAAAATCCTTTGTTTGCTTACTTGTTGTAATTTAAAAACCTTTCAATAAAAAATATTTACAAAAAAAAAATGGTGTGGCAGCCAAGTAATCTTTGAATTTTTCTGTCACGGCCCACACCAGGGCGAGAAGTTCCAATTTGAATGAGCTGTAATTGGCATCCTACTCTGCTGTTACAACTGGCATAGGCAATCACTCGCTCTTGTCCATCTTAAACTTGGGACAGGACAGCTCCCAGACCTTCAAAACTGGCATCAGTATATAGCCGGAGCGGCTGACTGTAGTCAGGATACGCCAAGATGGGGGGTTCTGTCAGCAGATGTTTAAGAGCTCAGAGTGCTGTCTCTCTTACCCATTCAATAGGTTGTCTTCCATTGTAATTCTCCTTCACCGTACCCCGTAGGAGAGCTGTGAGGGGTTCTGCAATTTGGACAAAGTGTGGTACGAAGCGGTGGTAGTAGCCAGCGTATCCCAGGAAGCTCCTGACATCTTTCATCGTACACTGGGTAGGCCAGTTCTTTACAGCATCCACCTTTTCAGGATTTGGCTGGACTCCCTCTGCGCTGACAACATAACCCAAGTTATGGACTTGAGGCTTGAGCAAGTGACACTTTGACGGTTTGATCTTCAACCCATACTTGATCATGACTTGAAAGACATCTGACAGATGACTGAGGGGTTCCTGGTAAGACTTGAAATGCACGATGACATCATCCAGGTACAACAAGACACTTTGGCAATTCAAATGACCCAGGCACCTTTCCATCAGACGCTGGAACGCAGCAGGGGCATTATATAGCCAGAACGGCATACTTTTAAACTCGAACAACCCCATGGGTGTCACAAAGGCAGTCTTCTCATGACTTCTCACAACCTCCATGGCCATGGGAACTTGCCAGTATCCGCTGGTTAAATCCAGGGTGGAGAAGTAAGCAGCAGACCTGAGAGCCGTAAGTGACTCCTCGATCCTTGGCAAAGGATAAGTGTCCTTATGCGCAACATTGTTCAGTTTCCTGTAGTCGACACCGAAGCAGATGGTTCTGTCTTTCTTCTTGACCAGAACAAGTGGTGCTGCCCAGGGACTTTCTTGTATCACGTCTGCTTCTTTCATGTCGGCCAGCATCTTCTTGACAGTCTGATACATGCCTGGCATGACCGGACGGTGCCTTTCTTTGATAGGCGGGCTGTTTTCTGTGCGGATACGGTGTTGGATCATCGAAGTCTTCCCGAAGTCTGTGGGGTGTTTGCTGAAAGCTTCATGATATTGGTGACATTGATAACTCCACTGACCTGGTCCTTTGGGGTAGTGTCGTCCCCAACCTGGAGCTGCGCCCACCAGGGTTCTGCGGAGTTAGCACTGGATCCAAGTGGTGCTGCACAGTCCGCTGGTCTGAAGGGGACATATGGGGAAGAGAGGCATACAAAGCATCTAGTATCTCAGTGAAATAATTTTTCATAATGTTCATCCACAATATAATTTCAGCAGACCCCTTATCTGTCACATTAGTTACAATTTCCACTGGAAAACATTTTTTTTTTCTCAACTGGTGCCAGAAAGTTAAACAGATTTGTAAATTACTATTAAAAAATCCTAATCCTTCCAGTACATATCAGCTGCTATATAATCCACAGGAAGTTATTTTCTTTTTTAATTTCCTTTCTGCCTGACCACAGTGCTTTCTGCTGACACATCTGTCCATTTTAGGAACTGTCCAGAGTAGGAACAAATTTCCATAGAAAACCTATCCTGCTCTGGACAGTTCCTAAATTGGACAGATATGTCAGCAGAGAGCACTGTGGTCAGACAGAAAATAAAATAAAAAAAGAAAAGAACTTCCTGTGGATCATACAGCAGCTGATAAGTACTGGAAGGATTAAGATTTTTTAATAGAAGTAATTTACAAATCTGTTTAACTTTCTGGCACTAGTTGATTAAAAAAAAAAGTTTTCCACCGGATTACTCCTTTAAGCACATGATCACCCAATTGAATGGTTGGCTCCCAGTATCCATGTCTGGGGACTGGTTGCTCATTACCTGCAACTACTCTGAAATTAACATCATCAGGCTCACACGATCAGCTAGCATCCCAATGCTGGTAGAAAACACGTTTAGATATGATAGACACCTGTGACCCTGTATCTATTATTGCCTCTAAAGGCACACCTTCCACAATACCTGTCAGGATTCGGCGGGCTGGAGGTGGATCCTCTGTGTCAGAGAGGGATTGGCGTGGACCGTGCCGGCGGACCGGTTCTAAGTTGCTACTGGTTTTCACCAGAGCCCGCCGCAAAGCGGGATGGTCTTGCAGCGGCGGTAGCAACCAGGTCGTATCCACCGGCAACGGCTCAACCTCTCTGACTGCTGAGATAGGCACGGTACAAGGGATTAGGCAAGAGCAAGGTCGGACATAGCAGAAGGTCAGGGCAGGCAGCAAGGATCGTAGTCAGGGGCAACGGCAAGAGGTCTGGAACACTGGCTTGGGATACACAAGGAACGCTTTCACTGGCACAATGGCAACAAGATCCGGCAAGGAAGTGAAGGGGAAGTGAGGTAATATAGGGAAGTGCACAGGTGAACACACTAATTAAAACCATGCGCCAATCAGTGGCGCACTGGCCCTTTAAATCGCACAGAGAGCCGGTGCGCGCACGCCCTAGGGATCGGGGCCGCGCGCGCCGGGACAGCACAGACGGTTAATGAGTCTGGTAAGCGGGTCGGAATGCGCACCGCGAGCGGGCGCGTCCCGCATCGCGAATCGCATCCCGGCTAGGGACATTATCGCAGCGCTCCCGGTCAGCGGGTCTGACCGGGGCGCTGCGAACAGGAGAACGCTGCGAGCGCTTCGGGGAGGAGCAGGGACCCGGAGCGCTCGGCGTAACAATACCTTTACAAAGGGGAAGAAGGCAACATAAAGTGAGAGTCATGATTTAGGTTGTTCGGGGGTTGGACCTCGTGACTGTTTTCTTGAGGGACGGTTCTCGACCTCAGGGTGAATCCGTTAAAATCACAGCACTGCATTTTCCAATGGCCGGGCTTGTTACAATAGGTGCAGAAAGGTCTCTAAGTCCCCGAATATCTATTGGGTAAAGGATTACGGTAATTGGGATTGCGGGGAGCAGGAGCAGGTTTCCTAGGCAAGGGTGATTCATGGTCAGATGGAGCAGGCCGGGTGGCAAGCTCCTGAACAGCCTTGGTCAATTGTTCAACGTCCTGCCTAACACTCTGTAGATCTAAGACTGCGGTGACTGGCAAAGTAGGTTGCACTGGGCGGGGGATGGGGGATGGTGATGGTATAGGCCTAGCTACCGGCCCTAGCGACTCTTGAACAGGTGTAAGGGGAGTACAAACTTCCTCTAACTCAGTCCCGGACTCAATCACTTGGATAGCCAATCTTTTGAAAGCAGAAAATTACATGTTAGGGTTTTGGACTGCTAACATTCTCAGTTGGGCCTTGTCCCACTCGTTATGGGCCCTATCAATAAATCTGTCCATTACCACTTTGTTGCCCTGCTCAGGAGTTATACCATCTAACTTCTGGACAGTCTCTAGGGCATTCTGTAGGGCTACAGCATACGCTCTTAAGGTCTCAACTGGCTTTTTTCGTCTTTCATACAACCGGAGATGTACCTCTGATGGAGAATGTGACTCAAATACCTAGTCAGTCCCTCAAATATTTGCTCCACAGTCGCCTTCTCAGATGCTGGCCAGGTGCGGACTTCCTCTAGTGCCGGTCCCTGGAGTTGTCCTGTTAGCAGTTGCACCTGTTGGTTAGGAGGGAAAGAGTAAAAGACAAACAAACTCTGGATCCTCTCTTTGAAATCCCTCAGAGTGAAGGGGTCTCCATTGTAGGTGGGAAGGACAGGGTTCCCCATGAATACCGGTGCAGACATGGAGACACCAGGACTGTTGTTGCTTGCTGGAGGCAGGACCCTGGCTGTTGGAGAAGGTGATGCCCTCGCCGCTGGAGATGAAGGGGCACTGGGGCCCGGTTGATCTGTGGTGCTGGGTTCTGACATCTTTTTGCTTTTTGAGTGCGCTGTCGCCTTAAGAAGAATCGGGTGTGTTCCACTTCAAGAGAGCTGATGAAGTTATACTCCTAAAGACATCCTATAGGGACTAGCCACTACAAGGTAAGTAATATGCTAGTACTAAAAGATAGAA